>NC_053157.1:80928573-81283573 GCF_016835505.1 Polypterus senegalus
ATTGCAAGTTATCGCAGCAGTTATTGCTGCTAAGGGTGGCCCAACCAGTTATTAGATTCAGGGGGCAATTACTTTTTCACACAGGGCCATGTAGGTTTGGATTTTTTCTCCCTAAATAATAAAAACCATCATTTAAAAACTGCATTTTGTGTTTTCTTGTGTTATATTTGACTAATGGTTAAATGTGTTTGATGATCAGAAACATTTTGTGTGACAAACATGCAAAAGAATAAGAAATCAGGAAGAGGGCAAATAGTTTTTCACACCACTGTGTGTGTGTGTGTGTGTGTGTGTGTGTGTGTGTATATATATATATATATATATATATATATATATATATACACACACACACACACACACATATACACACACTGCTCAAAAAAATTAAAGGAACACTTTTTAATCAGAGTATAGCATCAAGTCAATGAAACTTCTGGGATATCGATCTGGTCAGTTAAGTAGCACAGGGGGTTGTTAATCAATTTCAGCTGCTTTGCTGTTAATGAAATTAACAACAGGTGCACTACAGGGGCAACAATGAGATGACCCCCAAAACAGGAATGGTTTAACAGGTGGAAGCCACTGACATTTTTCCCTCCTCATCTTTTCTGACTGTTTTTTTCACTAATTTTGCATTTCGCTATGGTCAGTGTAACTACTGGTAGCATGAGGCGAAACCTGGACCCTACAGAGGTTGCACAGGAAATCCAACTTCTCCAATGTGTGTCATTGCCAGAAGGTTTGCAGTGTCTCCCAGCACTTTCTCAAGGGCATGGAGGAGATTCCAGGAGACAGGCAGTTAGTCTAGGAGAGCTGGACTGGACCATAGAAGGTCCTTAACCCATCAGCAGGACTGGTATCTGCTCCTTTGGACAAGGACAAACAGGATGAGCATTTCCAGAGCTCTACAAAATGACCTCCAGCAGGCCACTGGCGTGAATGTCTCTGACCAAACAATCAGAAACAGGCTTCTTGAGGGTGGTCTGAGGGCCCAACGTCCTCTAGTGGGCCCTGTGCTCACAACCCAGCGCAGTGGAGCTCGATCGGCATTTACCATAGAATACCAGAATTGTCAGGTCCACCAATGGCACCCTGTGTTTTTCACAGATGAGAGCAGGTTCACCCTAAGCACATGTGACAGACGTTGAAGGGTCTGCAGAAGCCATGGAGAATGTTATGCTGTCTGTAACATCATTCGGCATGACCAGTTTGGTGGTGGGTCAGTGATGGTCTGGGGAGGCATATCCATGGAGGGACGCACAGACTTCTACAAGCTAGACAAAGACACCTTGACTGCCATTAGGTATCAGGATGAAATCCTTGGACCCATTGTCAGACCCTACGCTGGTGCAGTAGGTCCTGGTTTACACCTAATGCACGACAATGCCCGGCCTCATCTGGCAAGAGTATGCAGGCAGTACCTGGAGGATGAAGGAATTGAAACAATTGAATGGCCTTCATGATCCCCTGACTTAAACCCAATAGAACATCTGTGGGACATTATGTTGCGGTCCATTAGGCGCCGTCAGATTGCTCCTGAGACTGTACAACAGCTGAGGGATGCCCTCATACAGATCTGGGAGGAAATGCCACAAGACACCATCCGTCGTCTCATTAGGAGCATGCCCTGACGTTGTCAAGCATGCATACAAGCTCGTGGGGGCCATACAAGATACTGAAAAGCATTTTGAGTAGCAGAAATTAAGTTTTTGAAAAAATGGACTAGCCTGCCACATCTTCATTTCACTCTGATTTTAGGGTGTCTACACTATTGAGCCCTCTGTAGGCAGAAAACTTTTATTTCCATTAAAAGACTTGGCATCCTTTTGTTTCTAAGACATTGCCCTGTCATTATTTGTATAGATATCCAACTTCATATTGAGATCTGATGTATCTAATGTGTTTCTTTAAAGTGTTCCTTTAATTTTTGTGAGCAGTGTATATATATGTGCAGATGTTGTATTATCTCTGCATATTAGAATCCTCAATTGGATCCTGTGAACTAGTGCAGATCATATGCAGAACAAAGAAAAAAATGAATAAGCACTTGAATGTTTTAAGGTTTGGACACTGCATTAATGTGTACTATGACCAGAAAGCAGGGATCCTTCCTAATTAAAAAACAAATAAGCCAAGTAATTTACAAATACAAAGCATTCTAAGATCATGTAGATCACAGAAGAAATTGGTAGAAAACAGAGAACATAAGCAACAATACAAAAGTAACTAAGTTTCAAACTGAGAACTTAGATGGAACTACAACAGGTCATTAACCACACAGAGATGATTTTTGTATAATGTGCCAATGTGCCAGTTTCTGAAAAAATCATCATAATTAAAGGAACATGACAATTGAATTCATAAGAGCTGTCTGAGGATTTCTGTAAAAGTCTATAGCTTTCCAAGAAGACGACACAAATTTTCACTCTAACCACATTTTACACAGTTTTTTATACCTAAAAAATATAAGCAGTTTGTATTTTGTACAAGTGATGGAATAAATCTTACTGAGGGATTTGAGACTAGTTTGAAAAGTTTAACTCTACCAGCTGACACATGTCTGAATGTCTTATGCTTATCTTAACCTATTAATATTTTCTAGTGTTCTTACGGTTCTCAGTGGTCTAACAAACACATCTTTAACAATATCAGTTAATGGAAATTTATCAGACCACTGTCATACAGTGTGACAAGAAGGAATTTGTCCTCGTCGAAGAACATTAAACTTAATGCAATATGTTCTTTGCAAAGATCTGGATTAAATGTATGCCATATCAGTGAACATGTAATATGCCACAGAGAAGATATTTTGCATACAACACTCGCACTACACTAATAGAGACAGAGAGATAGATATACCCAAATAAGGAAGAAACACATGTTGCGTACTCTTTGCATTATTTGACAGTAAACTATGTAACATTCCATGATCTGCTTCTCACAACGGAGATGGCCTGTAGCGGATGTTTGCAGACTGCAGATCAACCATATGCGTTACCTGGTAGGTAATAACCCATACAATCAGATCAAGACTCAGACTACAGATACTATGAATGTAGAAATATCTATCTATCTATCTATCTATATACATATATATACACACACACATATACATATATATACATATATATATACATACACTAGCAGAATACCCGCTTCGCAGCGGAGAAGTAGTGTGTTAAAGAAGTTATGAAAAAGAAAAGCAAACATTTTAAAAATAACGTAAGATGATTGTTAATGTAATTGTTTTGTCATTGATATGAGTGTTGTTGTCATATCTATCTATATATATCTATATCTATATCTATATCTATATCTATATCTATATATCTATATCTATATCTATATCTATATCTATATATATATATATATATATATATATATATATATATATATATCTATATCTCAAAATAGCTGCGATTGGCAGCGAGAAGTAAAAAGAAAAGGAAACATTTTAATAATAACGTAACATGATTGACAATGCAATTGTTTTGTAATTGTCATGAGTGTTGCTGGCATATATATATATATATACATATATATATACATATATATATATATATACACACATCTATACACATATATATATATATACACATATACACACACACACATATATATATATATACACACACATATATATACATACTGTATATACAACATATAGATATCTACATATATACTGTATATACACATATATATACAAATCTACATATATATATCTACATATATATATTAGGTGGGACTCGATTAAAAAATTAATCCAATTAATTAGAGGCTGTGTAAGAATTAATCTTGATTAATCGTATGTAATCGACACGTAAATTTGCCCCAAATCGCAAATGTTTTTTTTTTTATTTAAAACGGTTTTAGTGGGCTTACAGAATCAAATAATAGACATGGACATGAATATTGTAAACTGAAGCTGTTTTAATTTCTGAAAAAAAAAGCTTTTAAACTGCATTTGAATTCAAAACAGAAACAAAAATATCATCCCTGGTTAAAATTGGGCAGACTTAAAAATAAAGTGGTAGTTTAAGTACTTTAAGTACATTTTCAGAATAGTATTGTCTTTAAATAATAATAACCAAAATTTCACCATAAAGTGCAGTTTTTCTTCTTAAAAAAATAAGTCAGAAACATAAAAGGTAATTTGACCAGCTTACTCTTTAAACTCTGAGTAACATTAGCCAAAATTATTTTGTACATTAGGCTAAAACAGTGTGATCATTGAACATTTTGTAATTAGATGTATTTAGAATTACTAACGGTCACGGAAGTCCAATGATCCCCAGTAAGAGCCACAAAGTCCGCTTTCTGTAATGCATCTAATTTTGCTTGCTTTTCAGTGTGCACAAAACCATGCTTTTATCAAGGCTTCGCGGGTAGTCGAAATGATCAGTCGTAGGAACGCGCTTTATTCCGACTCTAACATTTTTGTAGCTGTGATGTGTGCATCAGTGTAATGGATGTACCAGGAAATCATGCATTGACAAAAGTTCCCGTTTGCTTGGAATTGAAAGTGTGATTAAATGCGTTATTTTTTAACGCGTTATGGAGTACATGCATCGAAGCTTCTCAACTGTGCTTGTGCTAAGAAAGGGAAAATTTTAAAAATAACGTAACATGATTCTGCGTTAACCTAATATTTTTCATACGTCCCAAACCAAGGAGATGGGAAGGTAAAATGAATCGGTAGCGCGTACATAGTCAGTACATCCCTCTCGAATCGAACCTCGAATGTCGGCGTTAGAGGCTTAAGACTCTACAATTGCGCCACCGCTTGTCTATGCTAAAGTATGTATTGTAGATCGGGCTATAGATATACATTTATATATATATACCCGTGTATCGCAGTGGAGAAGTAGAAGTTATGAAAAAGAAAAGGGAACATTTTAAAAATAACGTAACATGATTGTCAATATACAGTAATTGTTTTGTGAGTGTTATTGAATGTTGCTGTCATCAAGGATTTGATTATCATTATTTCTTTCAATCAGGCTCGTATTTGTAGGATGTGTTCAAGTTACATTCCGTGTTTGTCAATCGTTGTAAAGATAAGAGGTTTCATTCATCGATTAGTTCCTTACTGCATCAATAAACAGCTTGTCTTCCTTTTTATCTGTGATGTGACAAACTGCATGCACGGTTTTTTTTTTTACGCTGTCTTCCTTTAGCGGGACATTGACTTTTTCCACCGTGTGCTTTGTTTCCACAGTAGCTGCATTTATGAATATGCTTATCAGACGCTTCATATTTTTTGCTGCCTTTTCAATTGTGTAATTCGGTTTTGTTCAGCTCTTTGGAACTGTTGCTTTTATCTGTGCACTGCATCAGTTCACGTGAGCCACTCGGTGTACTTGCATCGAAGGTTCCCAGCTGTGCTGGTGCCATCTCGTGCTATGTCCATAGCTTTATTTAATGTTACCTTAGTCCTGGCACTTAAAACTTTCTCTGGCAGTTTCGCTGAGTTTGTGTCAAACACCACCCTGACCATCTCATCTTCCTCTCCATAAGCACAGTCCTTCACCCGTGAATATTTACCCGTGGCAGTTTGCTATTGGATTGCCGCTGACGGATGGCCTTATATGGGCAGGCACTAAATTACAAACGCCAGCGCAGCCTGTCTATGAACTTAATTTAAAGTGTAGGTTTACATCGTGCTTTGTTTCAAGTAGCAGAACTCGCTTCTTATTGTTTCGCTGCCTTCTCAATTATATAATGCATGTTTTCTTGAGCGCTTTTTTGAGGTCTTCCTGGTTTTCTATGTACTGCGTGATTACGTGGGAGGCGTGATGATGTCACACGAAACTCCGCCCCACGGCGTTGAAGCTCATCTCCATTACAGTAAATGGAGAAAACTGCTTCCAGTTATGACCATTACGTAGAATTTCGATATAAAACCTGTCCAACTTTTGTAAGGAAGCTGTAAGGAATCAACCTGCCAAATTTCAGCCTTCCACCCACACGGGAAGTTGGAGAATTAGTGATGAGTCAGTGAGTGAGTGAGTGAGTGAGTGAGTGAGTGAGTGAGTGAGGGCGGGCTTTGCCTTTTATTAGTATAGATATACATATACATATACTTATACATATATATATATATATACATATACATACATATATATACATATACACATATATATACATATACACATATATATACATACATACATACATACTAGCAGAATACCCGCGCTTGGCAGCGGAGAAGTAGTGTGTTAAAGAAGGAAAGAGAAAGAAAAGGAAACATTTTGAAAATAACGTAACATGATAGTCAATGTAATTGTTTTGTCACTGTTATGAGTGTCGCTGTGATAAATATATATAGCAAAATACCCGCTTCTTAGCGATGTCATGTGTTGAAGTTATGAAAAAGAAAAGGAAACATTTTAAAAATAATGTAACATGATTGTCAAAGTAATTGTTTTGTGTATTTGGTGGCAGCGTCACAAAGTTATTTTCGTCTAGCTGCATCAGAAAATGTACCACGACGTCTGACACGCCTCCTTTTTACTGTTTTCTCACAGCTTGGATTGCTGCTGTCATATATACACACACACACACACAAATACATACACACATATATATATACACACACACACATATATACATATATATATATATATATATGTATATATATATATATATGTGTGTGTGTGTGTATGGAGCTTGAGAGGTGCTGCAAAGAGGAATGGGCAAAAATGGCCAAGGATAGGTGTGCCAAGCTTGTGGCATCATATTCAAAAAGACTTGAGGCTGTAATTGCTGCCAAAGGTGCATCGACAAAGTATTGAGTAAAGTCTGTGAATACTTACGTACATGTGATTTCTCATTTTTTTTATTTTTAATAAATTTGCAAAAACCTCAAGTAAACTTTTTCATGTTGTCATTATGGGGTGGTGTGTGTAGAATTCTGAGGAAAAAAATGAAATGAATCCATTTTGGAATAAGGCTGTAACATAAAATGTGGAAAAAGTGATGCGCTGTGAATACTTTCCGGATGCACTGTACATACATACTCCCAACCAATTGTGTTGCCCTTGATAACACCCTGAAAATTATCACATCCTTGTCTCACACCTGTTATTTTCATTTTGATATTTCAATCTAGTGATAAAGTCCCTTCACCTCACAAGCTCATCTGTCAGTTCATCCTCTCTGTCCCTTGCTTATACTGTACGTGTCTTTGCCGTCAGTGTTCTCAAACTGAGTGTTTAATAAAATGTGAGATGGGAGTTGAAGAATACATATATTTTTTGCCACAGAAACAGCTTTCTGTGATGTAACAATGGCATTGTTTCACATACAGCCACAATAAACTGTATGATTAATAGTGGTAGGTATATCACTCAGCACAGAATTCACACTTGGATGAACCTTTCTATCAATCATGTAACAACCCATCATAAACATGGTCGTGCAACCCATAATTTAAGCAACGCTGCTCTTGTTTATCCCCTGTGAATTCTACAGCACATTGAAGAGCAAAAGAACAAAGAGCTGAGCATATCTGGTATCGAAACTCCTAGAATGCTGGTACTGTACCTTTCCAAAAACTATTTTTGGTTCTATTTTAGTACCAGTATATCGCATAACTCTAATCAGAAGTGCTATGTAACTAAGTAAGTACTTTTCAATATACAATATTTGTATTTTTTTTAAACCAAGGGCTAATTTTGCAACACTTTTGAACAGTGATTATTCCAGTATGTATGATTTTGTGCTTTTTACCATCTCTGTGAAATTCTTCTCATTTCTCTGTTCAAGGTCTGTGTTGAGTGAGCAGATGAAAACAGTGATGACATGTCTTTGTGAGATAGTGGTTCTTCAAATCAGTCCGAGTATGGAGTTGCCACAGTAAAACAGTGTGAAATGGAAGAGTCACATGGCAAAAGCCAGAGTCAAATTCAAAAAGGACAGTAGGATATGCAAGAAGAAAGAAGGATAGTCAGGATTTCTTTTTCGACTGAAAAACTAATCATCTGCCAAAAATGTATTACTTGGGTGGTAAGTGTTCCATTCAAAGTGATAATAGAAAGAAAATCAAATCAAACAGATTCTTTTATATTCTTGGCATTTGTCTTTAATAGATTTATGTATAGATTTTGTTCAAGTTGAGAGGGAGGGAACAGAATAAAGTGACTGGTGTTGGCCTGCCGGCCTGAACAATCATTCTGCATAACTTACATAGTGACGTGTAGCCAGTTAGTCTGTTTTAGGGACTGACTGTTACATTATTAGTTCACCAGAATTGCTTACTCTTGAACATGCTACATAAAATTGTGTTTGAATAAAACATTCCTGCTTTTCCTATCGACTTCCCTTAATTTTTGTTGGTCACTAAAAAACTGAATTTTACAGAAAATTGTATTTTATTGAAATGAAATGGGTATTAGATGTTTTGGGCTTTTTATTTTTTTATATTGTTCAGTTAAGCATTTCTGTTAGTGTGTTTTGTCAATTAAATAAACAAACTACATTTACGTGGAACATGCAATAAATTAAATGTTTTAAGCATTGTCCAGAAAAGGTGAAAAAAATAACATTGTGAAATATGTTTAGCACTTTCAGTGGAATGATTTAGAGTAGGATGAGCCGAAGATGTTGCGGGGATCCAGGGCGAAAAGGACATGGGATGGTGTTGCTGTAAAGGATATTGCTACAGAACTCTGTATTAATGGACATTACCAATAGCGGAATTTAGTAATGTTATAAATGTGATTTAAAGTTGATTCATTCTAAGCTAAATACTGCTAAAAACCTTGATTCTGCATTAGCAGCGAAGCCTAAAATTAGTACTGCTTCATTATACTGTGGGCTAGTATTTTATTATTTTAGAAAAACAATATTAAGAAAGGCAACATTAAGCATTAAAAATAACTAAAAGAACACTAAGATGAGAAATAAACATATTTGCAGTAGATGGACCTACAAAAGAACAATGCTACATCCAGTATCGTTTATCACTCATACCTTTTAAACCTTATTAATCTACACTACTGGAAAACATTCTAGTTTATGTATGGATAAATGAATGAGAAGCTTCAACTTCTGTAATTAGATGCCACTGCATCAATCAATAATGAAGTTTGAAGGATTAATGGTGATAAAATACCTTTATACATTTTTAATGGTGGAGGACAAAACAGCATTACTACTGAACTCATAAACAGAGGGTGAAGAAAGGAAGAAAAATAAAATTTGTCAGCTAACACATTAAAGCCACCATGCAAAGTATTTTACATAGATAGAGCAACACAGTTTATGCATATATATGCACTGTATTGAAAACAGTGACAAAGAAGTGCCATTCAGTTTAAGTGAATCACAGTAGATGGGTTGAAAGTACAACACAGTGGTAAAGTTGTAACTGCAGTTTGTGAGTTAGAGATAAATTGAATAGCCACTAGGCAACACTGTAAATTAGTATTCTGTAACTAGAAAAAGCAAAATCTCAATATATTTTTAGTCACTGTGTTTCTAACCACAATGCAATTCAAAATTAAACACACTAAGAGTATAATAGTCAGTAAAGTATTCCAAATATATACAGTAATGATCAATTTACAAAACTATATCCCAAGATCTAGAAAAAGGTTATATTTTGCTTAAAAAGGAATCAAATGACTGTTACTATAATAAGTAAAATAAACAAATTAAGAAAATGTATTTGGGTATTGATACTCTCTCCAATTAGACAACATGGCTTAAATTCCTGAAAAAAATGCCTATAAAAAAGTAACAAAGTATGGCGATATTGATTAGTGAATCATAATGTTTATGTTTATAATGCAGAAACGCTATTGCTCATTTAGTTAAAAAGCTGAACTTTGTCAGGATGGTAGATCTAAGTCAGTAGGTATCTGTTATGAAATGACATCTTAATTAGTTAATAGTTAACGTGTGGGGAAAAAAGGCGCAAAAAAAAAAAACTTACAGTTCTCCATACTCTGTCAGTGCCTTCTGACTCCTCACGACGCTGTGTAGAACACATGCAAATTATATGTAGCTATTACCTATTTGATTTCAAAATAATAGCTTCCTGTAAAATTCTATTTTTCCAGTGACCATTAACAACAGCCAATGTCAGTCACTAGGAAAAGCATAAATGTTTTACTTGGGGAGCAAAGGCATATAGCATGTTCAAGAGTAAGGACTTCCAGTGAAGAAATAACGCCGGATAATAATAAAAAAAATAAATTGATGTAGAGGTTGAGAAATGTGAAACAGACTACAGGTATAAGTAAAAAACATGTGCTGCAGTAATACATAAAATTCAGGAATGATTAACAATTTTTAAACATCCACAGCCTTTCATATAGAAATAACCCAAACCAGACAGCATGTGTCAGGGTCCAAAACGTACAAGTGTTTGATATTTTAGGTCGAACTAATATTAACCAAATCTGACAGTATTAAATCCTAATCCTTTTATATCAGGCACACTAAGCAGTTGTGCTCCATGTTTTTGCAAAAGTAAAATGCAGTTATTTTATGGTTAACTAACCTATGATGTTTTATGGGTACAATTATAATAATCATTACTAATGTCTTGCAGAAGCTGCTAAGGGACAGAGATATGCACTACAGAATAAAGCAGAATTGAGAAAATAAAATTAACCTGAAAGAATAAACACACTAAAAGACTGTTGGATTCACACAGTCCTTGCCATAAAGGAACATCTTAAAAAGTACTTGTTTCCACTGGAATGTACTGGTTTACGCTACTCTAGTGGAAAAAAGTGGTATTTCCAGTCTATATGCCAAGTCAATTATTGCCCATTGCCTTACACTAGAACCATCTAAACCTGCTATTCAATTAGTCACAGTCGTTTTCTCAATTAACTCAATAAATTAGTTTATTATCTTTGCACAAATCAAACATGCATTACTATTTTAGCATTCCCTAACATAATGAAAGATGTCCATACTCTAAAACAAAATCAATAAACATCCACTAGATCCTATACAAAAGCAAACCTAACATTATTAAGTGTTCTGCTGTTACCTGACACTGTACAGTGCTCGGTACCTTCAAAGAGACTGTTAAACTATACACCTATACATACACGACATCAGGTCATTTGTGCTACCTTTGGTATTCAAAGACGAATTGACAATGTAGTTTATATCTTTGAGGTAAAATTTAGAAATTTCAAGGGCTCATTAAAAAGACTCTGCCACTACCAATATGAAATTTTAACTGTTACACAGATAATTCTCACATGATATTTTGAATTGAAATGAGTATACATTTGAAATCATGAATTACTTTGCCTACAGATATATGCAAATCATCCTCTAAACAGTGTTGTACCAGAGATTTACTTCAGTCTTAAAGTTGTTTTTTTTTCTTTTCTAAGACAAAAAGTAAAAGGAATACCGGTGGTAGAACACTTTTCAATACAAAACCTAAACTGTTTACTCATATACTGTATACTGCTCAAATAAAATTAAGGGAACACTTAAATCATAAATCGGATGAACAAAATATTCAAGTGGAAAATCTTTACTGAGTAATACTATGTAATTCATTGAGAACAAAATGATGCAACAATGGTCAATGGAAACCAAAAATCACCAACACATCAAGGGCTGAATTCAACATCACACCAAAAATCAAAGCCAAAAATTGAAATTGCAGGCAACTCAATGTGATTCAGTAGTGTGTATGGGCCCGCACATATCTGTATGCGCTCTGGACAAAATCTGGGCATGGTCCTGATGAGACGGTGGATGGTGTGCAAGGGGAATCTCCTCCTGCTCTATGGTGCTACTTGGCAGCATCAGATGCAACAATATATAATGTTCCCAGAAGTTCTCAATTGGATTCAGGTCTGGGGAATGTGCGGGCCAGTCAATAGCATCAATACCTTTGAAACTCAGGAACTGCCTACACACTCTGGCCATATGAGGCCAGACAGTGTCCTACACTTGGAGTAACCCAGGGCCCACATGCACCAACGCAAGGTCCGACAATGGCTCGGAGGATTTTATTCTGGTACCTAACAGCAGTCAGGATACCATTCTGTCTGTGTGACCCTCCAAGGATATACCTTGCTAGGCCATCACTGACCCACCACTAAACAAATCATGTTGGAAGATGTTGCAGGCTGCATAACGTTCATCATGGCATCTCCAGATTCTTTCACATCTGCCACATGTGCTCAGTGGGGACCTTCTCTCATCTGTGAAGAGAACAGGGTGCCAATGTTGGAGCTGCCAATTGTGGTACTGTCTGGTTAATGCCAATCGAGCTGCATGGTGATGGGCTGTGAGCACAGGTCCCACTAGATATCAGGCCCTCGTGCCACCCCTCATGGAGTCGGTTTCTGACAGTTTGGTCAGAAACATACAAACCAGTAACAAAATATATATTTATAAATACTAGTTAATACAGAAGCTCTTCAAATAAATACACACACATACTTTGGTTTGAATACATACTGGAATTACTATAAAGCAAGAAAAATTAAAGACTTGTCTGTCACAGCGAGGCATTATGCAAACACATTGCTGTTGGTATAAAGGAGCACCAGTAGTATTTTTTGACACATTTCTGCTGAAAATTGGCTGAAAAGTACTCAGGGTGTCACCGAGAAGATGTGCAGCACTGTTCACAATAGCTCTCAGTTTTAGTTCTCTCCTTCTCTCTTTCCTCCAGGGTGTCCAAAGTGCATCCTAGTACTGAGCTTGCCCTTTTAATTAGTATGTTGATTTGGTGTGCCTCTCTTGAAGTTACCAGCCCAGCACACCACAGCACAGAAAAAATATCACACTGGCCATCAGAGTTATAGAAGATGTGAAGAATGTCACTTTCCACATTAAAGGAACACAGGAAAAAGACCCTGCTCTGCCCTTTTGTATATAGTCGCTCTGTGTTCCAAGATCAGTCCAACCTGTCATTAATGTGGATCCCCTAGTACCTATAGGAGTGGACCACCTCTACATCCACTCCTTGAACAGTGACCAGACATAGAGGCTGTTTTGGTGCAGTGAAAGTCAATAACCAGTTCCTTGGTTTTGCTGAAGATGAAGACAATTCTCTTTACAGAAGGAAACAACCTTTTCCACCCAACTCCTATACTCTCTCTCTTCCCCATGATAAATACAAGTGCAGAATCAACTGAGAATTTCTGCAAGTGACATGACCTGGTGTTATATTTATAGTCTGAGGTTTTGAGAGTAAAGAGAACATGAGAAAGGACTGTTCCTAGTGGGGCGCCAGTGTTGCTCACATCCATAACAGAAACACAGTCTTTGAGTCTCGTAAACTGTGGTCTGCCTTACAGATACAGACACACATAGTGGCAGAGATATTCAATTAAACTACCATCTTATAGGCAGCCTACTACCCATCTATTTTCTTAACCCACTTAACCAAATAAGACATGGGGACTCAGAAGAAGTCCTGGCTGCAAGAGGCAATTGGAAGGAAGGGACAAATTCTGAACAAAATGTCTGTCAAAGATACCAACACCAGGATAGTTTAGAGATATCAAATAACCAAATACATCTTTAAAATACTTAATGAATCAGCGTTACTCAGAGAAAACCCTGGTGGACACAGGGAAGACAAGACACCTCCATAGACACTGAATTCAGCTTTATACACAATTTATTAAATTTGTGAATTCCAAATACTTCATTTAAGGTAACTACTGACACCCTACATACCACATATATGCCCTTATTGTTAATTTTTAAATACTAACATGCAGACAAATCTTTTTCTTTTTTCATTCCAACTAAAAGTTATGTATAAAAAGTAATCCGGTAATTATTATTCAGAAAAACTAGTCTAGTAAATACTTGGTGAAACGTGTATGATGTTTATGTTCAACACAGACAGACAGAGTCTGGTGAAAAACCCAATGATTTTTTTTTTTTTTTTAATTCTAAATGGCCAATGAAGCATAAGATGCCTCAAACTGATGGACATCACAGGAATCACATATGGACAGATGACTGCAATATGCAGTTGATGCAAAAAAAAAAAAAACCACACACTAAGTGTAGGAAAAAATGTAAAAAAAAAAAAAAAAGTAATAATCTATTAAAAAGAAAGAGAGGTTACTGCCATAGGGAATAGAGTAGATTGGGTTTTTTGTATTAAAAATATTGTACTAAGGCAGTAAAATAATGTCATTAGCATTGCTTCCACCTTTAGATTCCTTCCTTTTCTTTCCACTTAAATTTTTTTAATTTGAAATTTACTGAAATTTGGCTGATAATGTTCTATTTTTAAAAATGTAAAATATACTCTCTCACAGCAGTACCTTCTGTTTAGGTACAAGCGATTAATTTAGAAACTATAATGGAGTTTCTGCTGATACTTAAACCCATTCATATTATATACAGTATGTAGGCTCTTGCAATTTCATAAACTGTACTGTAAAAGTGCCCTTTGATTGTAGGGTTAATCAGGCTGGCAAGATGGAACTCAAACTGGACCTTTAAAGGCATCATGATGTTAAACCTATTACAATAATTGATCATTATCTCCCATAATCCCAGTGTTATAGATTGTTCAATTTGATTAATTTTTAATGAAAACTCTGCAACATGTTAATGTAGAGATTGGTTTAATGATTTAGGCACAAAGTTTGTATACTTACATGTATCTGGTTGCACAGAATATAAATAAAATTGTGACATTTTTGTAAATGGTATTTTCTGGTTGCACATTTTAAAATACTGACTAAGATAATCAGAAATGCAATCAGAACCAAATTAAAATTCAGATCAAAACACTTTCATAAGAAGATGTAACTCTCAACATATAAAAAAGAGTAACTATAAATATTTAATATTTATTCTCAATTACTACACAAATCCAGTTGGTAAAACCAGATACTGACACAAACAACTGAGCTTCTTTAAGAAATCCCATTTGTGTTTGTTCTTGTTATAAACAGCAGTTCCATCACTGCCTCTCCACCAAACCCCTTCAGGGGACATGGTATTTTAACATTATTTAAATTATCAGAAAAATTGCACAGAGTCTGGCCTTTTCATCAAACTAAATTTCTCATTTTTAGAACAAGGCATACAAAGTCTATACAGTGCACCTAGATACTATTATTAAAAAAAAATTGTAAATTGGTTAAGTTCAATGTAATAATCATATTGTTTGACAAGGAATATAAATGTATTTTTACACAGAATATTTCTAAAGTATTCAGGTCCTTGGCAAATACCCTAATTTTGCTGAACAACAAATAAGAACCTGCAGTTTTATTCTCTTGTATTTTTATTAACAAAAATAACACTTCTGTTATAGTGTTAAAGTGTATTATTTCAAATCAATGAAATTCAAAATATTTGCATGACTTATGTCAAAAAAAAAAAAAAAAACCTTAAGAAAAACAGGTAACATGCTATTTTCACAGGTATTTTTACGAAGTTCTAACTTTACACAGTTGAAAAATAATCTCCAAGAACTGGCCTTCTAATCATCCACATTCTGTGCATAAACTACTACACAATTTTGGAATCATCATTCAGGTTATGTATCTGAAGCATGTCTGGGAAAAGGAAGCACATAAAGCAAGCCAAAGAAGTTAAAGGTATAATATGAATACATATTGTAAATTAAGGTAAAAAGCAGTATCCAAATGTTTGGGAGCATTGCGAGTTCAATTAGCAGAAAGTGGATGTTGCATTAAACCATCTGGATGTGGTCTAGAAACAATTGTCCCTTAAAACTGAGAAGCTATAGATAGAAAAGTCATGAATAATTTGGAAGGAGCTAAAGAGTTCATTAAATAAGAACAGATTAAACATGTACCAGCCACATATCAAGAGCTCTGCATAAAACCCACATGCAAGGGTGGCACAAAAGTAGCCATTTCTCAGAAAGAACCATGTGAAAGCACACTTGAAATCTGCCAAAAAGCTTCAGACTGACTCAGTTGTGATTTATCAAAAAAAAAAAAAATCAAACCCGTGGTCAAATGAAACCTAGCATTTTTGACCTAGGTTTAAAAAGGTATGTGAACCAAATTTAACACTGCCCTCAGTTCAGAAACACCATTACTACAGTGAAGGGTGGTGGTGGTAGCTTTATGCCACAGTGCTGCTTTTTATCAGCAGGGAACAGCACCTTCTTAAAATAAAATGAATAATGAATGGTGGAAAACACAAGCAAAAGTTGCAAGAGAACATGCTTCAGCCTCCTTAAAAAAAAAAAAACAAAAAAAAAAACAAAACCTTGCATGAAAGTGTATCTTGCACCAGGGCAATGATCCCAAACACATAGCCAAAGTATCTGAGTGTCTCAAGGACAAAAGGGTGAAAGTCATACAATGTCCTATTTGAATCTGTGGCACTACTTAAAAATTTTAGTGCACAGGCATCACTGACCTATCTGAAAACCTGGAGCAAATCTGTCTGGAAGAATAGACCAAAATTATTCCCAAACATTTTGTAAACTTACTCTAAAAGGCTTAAAACTGCAATAAATGCAAAAATGTGATATTTAAAATATTAAAATATGGCAACTTAATACTTATGCAAACAGGATTGGTCATTCAGTAAAATTGGAAAATTGATCAGGTATTTGAATACTCTTCCTAAACACTGTTGCAGTTAATTATTGTATGTTTCCTCATCAAGCAAAAGCCAATCTTGTATATAAACGTTGACACGTGGAAGTGCGAGGATACAGCATGACGTTCAAAGAAAGCGACTCTGTCGCTAAAGTGAAACCACCGACAAAAGTGAAACTCGCTTAGCTGCTAATACACAAACGAGGCAAGCACATTGGCAAAATGAAACCACTAAGGAAAGAGAACCTCGCTTAGTCGCGAATGCACAACAGAGGAGACTGACTGATTGAAGTACCAGAATCCAAGGTTTCTAAGAGTCCGGACTTTTTACAGCACAGGCTTACTTACACGGCTAGTTTTAAATAAATATCTTCAACTTAAAACAGCAACTTAACCTCCAGGTTTCTAATTAAAATCATAGTTGTAAGAGAAAAATCCATTCAGATAGGGCAAGAACTGTCAAGGAATGTTTATAATCCTAGACTCCAAAACAAAATGGACGCAAATAGCTGTGGACATAGGATGTACACCAGGATCGGTTTACAGTATATCACAGTCATGTGTGTGTAGCACTTTTCTAATGTAGAATCATTCTAGGCATTTGCACTGGCCTTATCTTCAAATATGTCCTTATTTTGTTGTCCAGCAGTGTAACTGGTTGATACAGCTAAATGGACAAGTATAATAACTGAGCCATTGATAAAACCAAAAACTGTGGAAAGTTTATTTTCTTTTTACTGAAAATGCCCTCATCATTGGGACAGATTAATGATATGTAACAATTCAAAAGAAGTTCACTAGCAGCAAAAACATGCCATTAATTAAAAAAAGGGCTAGAATGAAAACCTGCAGCCACTGCAGCCCTTCAGGGCAATAGTTGGGGACCCCGATCTACAAGCTGAGCTATTATCATTGACTGTTCAACTAACATTTCATTTGTGGTTCCAGCACCGTTGTGGCCTTGTTGAGAGACATATTGTGAAGATTTCCTGACGAAAAGTAACTTATGATGTACTTACAATGATGTAACATCACAGGCACATCATACTTTAGTTAACTGAATAATAAAAATAATAATGACTGATAAAATGAGACATTGCACTGAAAGCAGTCTTTTTTCTTGAACTTCACAACTAACTTTGCAGCCCAGAAATGATAGTCCTGATATTCTGCTCGTCACAAGCCAATCAGGTTGTCTGCCAAATACACTGCGACATTAACTCTTATCACCTTTCTATAACAATTTCCAGCCTCTGGTGCTAAAAGCCAGGTTATGCAACAGAGCCTGTAAGTGAATAAGCCAGATATATTAAAAAGCATTATTAACATTTTAAAAGCTTAATAAGCTTCTGTAACTAAATGAACATAATAAAATCTCTTTTCTACTCTGGGGACCAAATAGTCCTGTCCTAGTGGTCCAATGCTTTGTAAAGAGGACATGCCGTGCCCTGTTTTCTGCACACAAATGTGCAGTAATATTACTGACCAGTTTTTCTGCTTTTGTATCAAATACTCAAAGCCTTACACTGGTTGCCAAAATGTCAAATTGATTCTTCCTTAAGAAGAACATTTCTGTAACTGCTACCTTAAGTTTCATTTCTAAATACGTATATTGTACCTATATTTTTTCTAAAAGAAAAAAAAGGACATTTCCACAGTATGGCATTGATTTATTTTTAACTATAAATATCAGGAAAGCCAGGGGCATGCAGGCTGGCTGAGCTCAGTACAAGTCAGATAGCATGTATTCACTCTGAGAAAAATCAAAGTAATAACTAATTGACCCTTTACTGTTTTCCTAAACAAAGTCATTTTAATGTTATTTTAATTAATGCTGGGTACTGGTATATGAATAGATATGTCACAGATAAAATACATTCAGCAAACAGCATATGTCTGAATAGTGTTGGTTCACTTTATAATTAAAGCATGCTCTGTTATTTTCAGTCTCATGTCTCAAAATTGACAGGACCACTCAATAGAACTTTGGATCATTGTGTAAAGGCCACTATGGTCTTCATTACTTGTCGCTGTTTTTGTATTTATGAATTAACATTTTCTTGCTAATCTTTGTAGTCATAGTAACTCCTGTTACTTAAATTATTTTTACATTTTTACAAAGGCTGTACTTTACAAAGAGAAAAAGATATGACATTTTCCCATTCACTGTATATTCATTGGGAGATATGACAGCCACAGTAAACTACAATTTTATTTGTTTTGAAAAATAAAGAAATATTTTTCTACTACGCATCACTTTCTAGCATTCTAATTTTTGCATCCATAGTATAAACAATAACAACACACATACAAAGTAAGTCTATCACCTTGGTGTATAAATAAATGTTTACTCTCCCCAAAAAAAAAAAAAAACACAACAAAAAGGAGGATAACAGAGTCTCACATTAAGCATATTGACTCCACTGCTGTAACATTGGTTGTGGATCCTATGGTATATTCCACAGCTGAAAAGTTAGCATATAAAAGTAAATTAAAAACCTTACACTCACCGCTAAACAATCATCTTCACAGCAAAATGGCTTTTGGAGAATGTCAACTGATAACAGCTTTATAATGCAGCAGTCCTTTGCTTGCCAAGATCTAAAAGCACTCCATTTACAGCAAGTTTTATTAATGCTTTGCACAGCACCAAACAGAGGTAGCTGCTCAAACAGCAGCCTGGAGCTGCAGTCCTCTCTTGAGAGCACTCTGTTTTCACAGCCCAGCTCTGCATGAGACTCATTCAGTCAGCTAGGAATCTGCTTTTCCTGGTAACATCTTACTGCCAGTTAATACTACTTATCTTCACTTACCTCTTTGTCTTGTCAGCCCATTTTTTCCCAGAGATCAGTCATGTTGTTTTCCTTGCAAAAAAGTTCAAGGTTCAATCCTTCAGCACTTACTACATAGTGCCCAAGTGCTAAGTTTACCACAGTCAACGACTGAGTGGATACCTTATCCTTTTCAGAGCGAAGGTAGGAGTGGCCACAAACTGTCAGTTCAAGTCAGTATTCATAGTTGCTTAGCAGCACAACTCCCTTTCAGAAAAGAGAGAATACAAGCAATTGGAAGCAACAAGACATCCACAGTGGGGAAAAAAAAAGTTTCCAAGGAAAAAAAAGGAGGTAAACACATTTACCTCCTTCCCACCCCGCACCCATTGCTATGTACCCAGGAGCAAGTTTAGAGATATGCAGCAGAGCACAAGCTGGATGCAATTTTAATCCAAGAACTCGATATCTTTGGTTCCGCCTTCTTTCCCTCCACTCCAAATGCAAAAACTTTATTCACAGACTCATTCTTAAATTACAGCCCTTTTCATAAGGAAATCCTGGCAAGATGTCTCCCAACATGCCACAACCTTTGTTGGCAGATTGTCTACATACTGTATATAAAAACAAAGCAGTTGTATAGCCCACAGAAACTGTGTATCTTTGCCAGACATTAATGTGGAATGGAACAAAAGTAAAACAAAGCACCACACATTTACTCAAACTAGTAAATACATCTACACAACTTAGAACCCCATCACAACAGGTTAGTGATTAAAATTAAAAACATGACAAATTGTCCTGACAATATATTCAAAGATGAATAATACAGAGCATGAAGCTGTATTTCAATTTCTTGCAGGATGCCTGGCAACATTTAAAATAATTTAGGTTTTTAGATATTTTAATGCAGAATGGAAACAAAGCCTATGGAGAAAAACATGATTTCAATGAACAGGCTACCACAGGCCAGATCTGTTAATTTCTCTTACAGTTCACCAAGTAACTAAAAGAGGCATTTGTGATGCTGCTACCTAGAGGAATCAGAAGCAGACACAATTCTCAAGGAATGGCTTTTCAATGAAGACCAAATCAAAGCTCATACCTTTAGGTTTTCTCACACCATTATGTGTTTTGTTAAATCAATGCAGTACATACTTGAGAAGTATGTGAAAATAAAAAATAAACTATGGAAATATTATTGTAATTATTGGCGTGAATGAAAGAAGTATAAAAAAAAAAAAAACGAAGTCTCCCGATTTCCATCATTTCCAAAAAATGTGTAGGACATTTAGCTTTTTTTTTTTTTTAATTCTTCTGCATTATACTGTATAGTGGCCTTTATGGGTAAATAGATGATTTAAGTCACTCTGAATGACTTCTAGCTATTATTTGAACTGAGGTCACTGGCCAACAAAGGACTCTGTGCCACGTGTGGGAATATCAAAATCTATGTACTACAACATCCAGCATTCTCACTTTTCAAGGTACTGACTGACTGACATGTTTTTTCACCTTTTAAAAATTCCGTACATGCATACAACATTGCTCAAAACACATTGATTTCACTTGAAGAGCCCGTTACTATATGAAATAGTTAAAACCTACATTATAGAGTATTGAGATATGGAAAGGTAAATGGTATATAATCTGATGTCTACTTTAAGCGCTCAGTTCTTGTAACTGAGGATTTTGACTGAAGCCCTGTCCAGCAGTAGCTTCTCTATACTTTTAGAAATTTGAGGAGATGGATACTAACCTGCTTTTGAATTTTCCCTGCCAGTCACCAAGTCTTCATTTGATCGTGTCAAAATCAACTGTCTGCGCTAATGATTAGTAGAACTGCAGAATTTACATGCTGGATTTTATTTTTTATTTTAGGACATTATCTCAGCAACAGCTATGATTGGTGCATAAACTGACCAATGATACAGGATGACATAAACCTACAATGCACAAATTTATTCAAACAGACATTAAGTTACAGCATAATTTGCAGTCATTATTGCAATTAGACAACAGAAGTTTTGATATGCATAGCAAAAGCACTGAAAGTAAAGGAATTTAAATGTGTTTGACTTATATTTTCTAGTGGTAACACAAAAAATGTAGAGGAAATACAGTTATCAAACCTAAGCACATTGAAAAAAATGTGATGCACATCACGTGCACTACAAATTTCATAGGCCCTCTTTAAACAAAAAGGACTGCTGTTTTTTCTGTATTTGAAAATACAAGAATATCATTAAAGCATGATTTGAGGGTGTTCTATGCTCTGCTGATGACACAAACCTATTTGAAATTTTTCGAGTATTATACAAAGTCAAATTTTTAAATAAAAATACACAGAAAAGATTACTGTAAAAATGAATTCTGAAATAATCAAGATAATATGATCTAAACTCAATGTGTCACACAAGAAACTTGGAAACAACTAGGAACAATGCAGTCAAAGACAGACCTCATTATACCTGGACTGGGATCTGGACTTACTCTATGTATGAGAGTTTTGTTTCAACTAGCTTTGTTGGTTTTTGGGGGATGTTATTTTTCCTGAGGACACTCAGGAAATAAAGTCTCTGCTGAGCATTCTTCGTCTGCTCAGCTGTGTTCACACTACAGGACAGGTCTTCCATGATGTAGACTCCCAGAAAGTGGAAGTCTGACACCTTCGCCACACAGTCCCCTCCAATGTAGAGTGTTTGATGTCCGTTTTCTTTTTCCTGAAGTCCACAACGAGGTCCTTGATCTTAATTGTGTTCAGGAGAAGGTTGTTGTCAGTGTACCATGCTGTCAGTCGCTCCACTTCGTCCCTGTAAGCAGACTCATCTTCCTCAGTGATGAGCCCCACCACAGTGGTGTCGTCTGCAAATTTGACAATGGTGTTGCTGTGGTGGGTGGGGGCGCAGTCATGTGTATACAGTGTGAAGAGCAGGGGGCTTAGTACACAGCCCTGAGGACAGCCAGTGCTGATGGCCGACGAGATGTGAGGGTCCACCCTAACCCTTTGTGTGCGGTCTGTCAGCAAGTCTTTAATCCATATACATGTGGAATACTAGAGTCCCAGGGCTAGCAATTTGCACACCCATCTATGAGGGAGGATGGTGTTAAAAGCAGAGCTAAAATCAATAAAGAGGAGACATGCGTAGCTCCCTTGTGCTCCAAATGGGACAGGGCAGCATGGAGAGCAGCAGCAACAGAACCAAAGGAGACTTGTTAGCCCTGTAAGCAAATTGGTGTGCATCAAAGGTGGGAGGGATGAAGGACAAGATATGACATGTTCCACCTGACCTACAGAGATAGCACTAGGCACATAGCTGCTCTGAAGCTCTCCTAAAATAGAGCATGGGAGGCTAAGCATACAAGGTAATCCTTCTATAAATGACCTTACAATGGACAACATAAGCTTTACCAATAGTGTGCAAGTTGTCTGAATGATATATTGTCCAAAAAAGAAAAACCTCAAATTAAAATCGAAAATCTATGACATAAGTTACAAAGTGCAGTTACCCAATCTTTTTGGTGATAAAACTGAAGGAAATTTGGCAAAAGGTCCAATATTTAAAAAAAATTCTAAAAAATGCAATACGCTATATACTTGATGAAATAAGCATTGGTCCAAGTCCTATTTTCTATTCAATATATGTCTCAGCTAAGGATTCTCGTTGTGAAAGTAGCTCTCTAAATATCTGTATTTTCCTACTAGAAAAAAAAACAAACAGCCAAAGGAACCCCTTAAGACAAAAATAACAGAATATGAAGCAATGAAATTAAGCTATAGGATATGATAAAGTATAGCAAAATAGTAAAAAAAAAAAACAGATGGTGTCTAGTTTTTTATGGCACAAATGAGAAGTGTTGAGAATTTTTTTATTATAAAAACTAAATGAGTGCAATGCAAGCAAAATAGCACAGATTTCAATTAGTTTATAGTACCTTCCATATTCCACCACCTTTGCAGAACTGAAAGGCAAAACTTGATCCCGATATGCAGGCAATAACTTCACTATGTCTAATTACAGTGTACAGTGCATAAATATTTACTCTCTACCTAGTGCTAATTATATACATTTACCAAGCAGTTTGAGTCCTTGTACAGATAACAACAAATCTCTATTGTTATTCCTTACCTGACACACACGACTTATATTGCAGTTTAGTGTAAGATGCAGTTCACTGGATGTTCCCAAACTGCAAATTATTGGTTTTATCTAAACCTGTGCTATTAAGAGGAATCTTGTTTTAAGTAACATGCAACAGAATGAGTACTTGAATAACTTAAAATTGTACCTTCTTTTTAAGTGACTCCTTTATTTTTGTAACTTTTTAGATATAACTTAAGTGTTCGTAAATTCTCAGCTAGGATTCCAAACAGAGCTTCTTATCCAGCTTGGTTATCTCTTGTCAAACAGAGAAAACAGTTCACATTTATTTCAGTATCAAGGAATTAAAAGCAGCAGTTTCTGCACAGAGACTTTTTGTAGGTGTTCATAAGTTATACACATAGTAACAAAACAACCTGATTCAGATACTGACGTTTTCTGCTTCCAAGACATTTTAAAGATACAGTCAAAACTGCAGTTGGGCACATCACATAAATTTTAATTTGTATTTTTACTTGGACTCTGGCCTTTTACTTCATCCTTCAGTTTTAGTTTTTGTAGGTTTTAAATTTAAATGCTGTTAGTTAATATGACCAGGTTTTCTACCTCAATGTGTCTGAAACCTATGTTTCCTCATTTCACAGGTTTTCATTCTTTGCTGACAAGTATACCTACGATACAAAGTATCCAGCATGCTAACTATATTTTAACAAATATCTCAAACTTTTTAAATTAACAATACTTACAATTACACCTTTAGGCTGACTACTTACCTGTCTTAAATCTGTAGAAAATTTTACTGTCATGAAAAAAAAATTACTACGGAAAAGCAGAAAAGCAGTCTTAGCATATTTGATTTTATATTCTCTAAATTTTTTGTGTTATTCTGAATGGAGTGAGGCAGGTGATCGGGAGCTTAAGGCTGAGAAAGGGGCACTCCTACTGAACCCTTTCTTGGGATTAGAAATAGCCCAATTGATGGCGTCTCCCCACAAGGACTGAAGGTGAGCAGTAGGAGAGAAGTATGGGGCTTGATGGGATTCCCTGCATACGCCGAAGGAACGGCAGCAGGGAAATGAGCTCCAATATGAAGGTTGACTGCACCTGTCGGTGGGTGTCTCCTACTTCTGCGTAGTAGGGACAGGATATGGGGCGGAGACGCCAGGCTTAAAGGGAATCATTGGGGCTCTTTGTTTTTGTGGACTTTCACAGGGTTTCAACCTCATCATGTTTAATGGATTATTTATTGAACTGTTTTTAATCTCCACCAACACCTTTCATTTTTTGGATTATTGATTTATTTAACATTTGATGCAACACATTTTGGGGCACTGTTTGGCTGTTTTTAATAAAAGCACTAGAGCACTTTTACACCTTCACATTGCTATGTGTGTGTTTTGTCCTCATCTGGCTCGTCCGGTTACGTTATCAACAGCGTCAAATTCAAGAGGAACCCAAAACAAGAGTGGGAGCATAGATCCAACCCGCACCATCACATACTGTTCCAAATTTTCCTTGGCAAGGTTATTTCTTTTTTGGCTAAATATGGGTGGAAATTGCTATACACAAAATATATGTAAAATTAAAATAGCTCAAATAAACTTAACAGAAAGTCTTTCAAATAATGTATCAATTCAAAATTGTATAAACTGCTGCAGACATAAGAAATAATAAATTATGACATTTTAAAAAATAGCCTTTACTACTACTACTACTATGTATGAAGTTAGTCCCCCTGGTGTCAAATTTAATCAAAGGGGAGGACTTCCCTCCCAATTTCAAAAATTAATTTCAAGATCTGGAGAAAATAATACTATATCCTGCTTTCAGTCTTGGTGGAAATTGGGGACTACAGATTCCTCCACATGGGTTTCAAAGGGGATGTCTTGGCATATTTTACTTGCAACAAACAAATTATATCTGACATTACAACAATATCCTTCCTTGTGGTCACTGTAATGGTGTCTGGGAACATGAGCTTCCCCATTAATTTGACCTTTAGCTGCAACACCTGTGCCATGGCAAGGAAACCTCTTGCATGTTTGATCCATGAAAGTCATTTCTAGCACTGACTTAAACGACATTTAAAGACATGATTACTGCTGCAAATAACATCAGCCATACATTAGGTTTCAGTAGCTGGTTGTGGGACCTATGATAACTATTCTCTACCAAAGATTTCTTTTAGTACTCAATATAACGTATGTATGACAGGCAGAGATGATATCACAATGATTATTGGAAATTAGTTTAGAAGCACTGAACCAAGAACCAGACTGGAGCATTCACATCATTTAATTGTGCTGACCTGACCCCATGATGTTTTTTTTTCATGTTACATACTTAAGTAGTTTGTAGCGATGTTGTCCAAAAAAAAAAAAAAGGTTATTTTTTCATGCACAATGGTGACAAAAAAGGTTTGATGTAATAGAAGCCAATAGCTAGAAATGCTGTGCAATAGTAAACAAAGTGAAAAACATCGATGGGAGCAAAAAAAAAAAAGGCATGCTGATTATGTCACATAATGCACATATTATTTATCAAGTCGTAAGCTCAAAATATACAAGACACATGTTTTTTTGCTAAAACATTGTTAGATATACACTTCTGGAATCAACAGCCCACATCATAAACAGGAAACCTAAAGTCTCCTGAAAATGACTTTGAATTAGATAGAACTCTTGACCAACAAATGAGGGATTTGTAATGTTTATTTTAACTAGGATGGAGAGACCAGCCAGGTTTTGCTATACATTTTGTTAAGTTGTTTTTCTGAGCATTTCTTTTTAATCACCTTATCATTCTAACAAAATGATAAAATATAAGAATACTTATTGTATTGTCTTCATCTAATAACTCCTCCTTTGAAGCACTCCGAGTCCCTCTAATCCTCAGCCCACCCTGACTAACACATCAGGTATTTAATTACTTTTGGTTGCAAATGGAAATAGCATCAACAAAGAAACCAAGATAGCCTCTTAAATAGCTCATCACATTTACCATTGACCAAAAGAAACAGATATTGACAATGACAGGTACTGTCAGGTTAGGCCCTTCCTCATAAATTACATAATTTATCAAAGTTGTTCATTGAGGAAACAGTGTGGTGGAGAGTCCACAGGCTGTCTAAGCAGGATAGCTTTCATGGGGCACCAATTCTTAAAGGGGGCAAACTCACTTATAAGGAGTCAATTTAGAGTTGTCAGTTAAAACATACATGACTATGGAGGGAGAGAGAGAGAATAAATTAGCAGACCAAAAAAACACAGACAAAAAGAAAATACACACAAAGGGCTCAGGATGTGATTTGAACCTACAAATCTGGAGCTGTGAGATGGCTCTGTTCCAGAGTCCTGGTGCTCATTCAACACACCTTAATTTGAGCCTGTAAATGTGTTCCTCGTCTAATCAGCTTTCCTATTCAACTACTTATGCATTCATAGCACCTGTGTGAGTGAGTTTTCCTCATTTAAGGTATCGTTGTACAGATTATATCGTCTAACATTTTAAACCACAGGTCTGTCTTCAGGTATTTATTTACACCTAAAAATAAATGATATTGAGTTTGTCAATGTATAAATGGCAGCGTACTCTTCTTTGGAGTTAAATTACCACTCACCACCTGTGGCTGCTCATTAGAAACTGGCCGCACCTTAAATAGTTCCTAAACAAGTACTGGCTCTAAACTACAGAGGAAGAATAAAACATGAACAAATATGTAAGAAAAAAAAAGCACAAATATTTTCCAAAAAAAAAAAAAACTTCAAGCTGACATTTATTTTCAAATGCAAAGTGTGGTTAACATATAAATAATACCAAGTAAATAAATGAAGTGAAGTGTAATATTTCCTAGATGCTACCAAGTTAAAGAATGAGAAAGCAAACGGACTATAATTTTGGGCATAAAATGTTATGGGGATACAAACACTGTTTCCTGTGGCTACATTACTAGATTAAAGTTAGTTTACTTACACGCTGCTAATAAGTAGCGCTGCAAATTCTTAACGTAAAGGATGACTGGAATAAACTCAAGCTAAAACTCCAAGGAAAGCATCGGATGCATCACATCTGCGTATAGACCTTTTTAGTGTGTTAACACATTCTTGCATTTCCTTAATTCAAGTGATTCCGGAGCCAGTCCCAGCCGTACAGAACGCTGTCTATTGCCGGGCACATGCATGAGCAATCTGGGGTCGAAGATCAAAATAACATACACGTCTTTTCGATATTGAGCTAAAATTTCATTGTAAAACTTGAAACAAAAGGGAACAGTGTAAACACCAAACATGAGAGTACCGGTTCCTGTCCCCTAACCCTGTAAAGAAACGATCATTGACCAAAGCACGACCGTGTCTGTTTGGTTTAATATTCATTTGCAAATATAGAAGAAAATTAAATTGATTACTGTTAATTGTAAACTGGAAATTTACATCGTGCTTAAAGACCGTAAAGCGTGTAAATTCAAAAAGCCGAAGGTACTCTGTGAATCTTGTCGAAATCGGCGTGAGCATGGGCCTCGTAATAAGACTAGCGCATTACCGGTTTTGCCTCCAGCCTTGTGCCCAAAGCAGCTCGAATAGGTTCAACCCCCAAACCCCCCCAAAATGTAATGGTATGTTGTGTATGTTGAATCTGAAGGTAGCTGCATCCAGGTGCGCCGCGGGCTACGAACTTTAGTGATTTGTCAGGAGTTTTGCGGACTCGCGTTTGTGTGCTTTCTTCTTTTCTTAAAAAGACGGCTGAAATTAAAATCAGGGGTTCGTAACCCTGTTCTCCATTTACCAATAAAGGCCTTTGCACTTTTTTTTCTTCGCTTCCTAAGAGACAAGTGCTGCCTGTTGGGTTTTATAGATGAGATTACATAACCGTAAGACTCTGCCACGGTAGAAATAAATGTATCCTGTCTTTTCAGCGTCACCAAGTTCAGACGCGCGAAGGAAGAAAAAATAAACATGAAGACTTACTTCTACTGACAATTAAAAACAATATGTCGCTCTAGGGTAAAAAAAAAATATAATCTGCATTTCGCAACCAGAACCGCCAGCTCAACTTAATAACAAAACAGCAGATACTCACGCCTAGCACCGTAAACAAACTCCACGTCGGCGTCCCTGCTCAGAGATACCCTACCTGTAAGAAAAGCAATCCGCACCTGTGCTGGGCTTGTGACGTCAGCAGCGCTCCCTCTCCCAGGAATATCTAGTTTGGTGTCCCGCTTCACCAAAGCATCATATCGCTCGGGCTATAGAGCACGCGAGGTGGAGCTTACTGGAACTTACAATGCAGTTCAACTCTTCTGCGCAAACAAATGCAAAAATAGAGTAAAAGGACACAAAGAGTTACACTGGATTGCGTTTTTAATACCTGGCGTACAACTGGAAAATAAGTTCTTTTTAGCCTTTGCATGTTGCTGTAAGAAGTGGCACAATACTAGCGCTGCTCCCTCGCAGTAAGGGGACAGGGGTTTAGGTCCCGGTCCTTAAATGCGTGGAGTTTGCATGTTCATCAGACAGTTAGGAGACATGCAGGTTAGGTAGACTGGCAATGCTAAACAGTCCATGGTGTGTGAATCCATTCACCCTGTGATGAAGCGGCACCCTGTCCAGGGGATTGTTCCTGCCTTTCATCCATATTATTATTTGGAAAGTCTCCATCCCCACGTGACCCTGGTCGGGATTAAGCGTGTTCAGAAAATTGTGTGGTAAGGAGCTGTAAACATTGAAGGAGCCACTCCAGTGTTCTAAAAGCCATACTGGACTTAATCTTGTGAACACTTGCTTATCTGGTGTTGTGGCAGGTGGTCTTTGAATTCTTTCAATTTTTAGTTTTATTCAAATAATTTAGATTTGCAGAAGTTCCAAGGTAAGGCAGCAATACTCACTGATCATGGCGCTTAAGAATGTTGACATGGTGCATTTTGATTAATACATGCGAGTTAGAATTAAATTGTACACTGTACATTTGGTAATATTAGCCCTCTATTTTTTTTTTAATGTGCCTTATTTTCCTGTGGATTACATTCTTTATACAGTGTTTGAAATGCACTTGATATCCAGGGTTCATCACTAGATTCTTCAGTAATTGGGGCTTAGTCCCAGGTCTCTGACAACCAATGGGGTCCCCCTTAGAGTTTCCTCCTTGGCAGCCATTATTAAAACCGTAAACAGAGAAACCAAGGCTAGCCTGTGTCGAGATCAGCCGCTATAGGCATAAGTTTATTGACTAGGTGAGGAGAAGCACAATCGAAGATCATGGGCTAAAAGCTTGAGACCAGGGGCTAAAGCCCCAGAAGCCCACCCCTAATGACGCCTCTGCTTATATCCAACAGTTGATTTTTCTAAACCCACTTTTTCTGATTGAAGAATCTTGAAAAGCTGTGTGTATGGGTAATTCCCATACATTTTTGTGCACGCACAGCTATCTAATAATCAAAATTGCATTTTTCAGACAGGTGAGTAAAAACTGAAGCACATGGAGATCTCATTAAAATATGAAAGGTCAAAAAAAATGATTGCCAGACCAAAATCCAAATTCTAATGTCAGGATTTGTGATGAACCAGTGCTAACCACTGTGCCACTTTGCTGCTCTGGTGTACATTTGCGTTGCATTTTTTAATTTCAGAAAATAGAATGATGGATACAATTAGATGTTTTAAAAAGTTGTTTACTACAGAGATTTACTATAATGAATAGGTTCACTGTAAAATCAAAAGATAAAATCATCATCAAAAAACTACTTTAATCATAGCTGCTGTCATGAGTTTCCATTAGGGAATTAAGATAATTCTGTGTTCTCACAGACTTAACAATGTTCTTTTTAAATACTTGTGATGAGTATGGAACTGGCATTTGCCTCCTGATAGATCTGCCTTTTTTCTGCCTGCCTTTTACAGTGAAATTCTTACTTGCATATTCTAATCAACATGCAACGTGTTTTCACTCTCTGGTGCCTCGATTATTGAGTATAACTCCCTAATACCTTGAAACTTTTGTCTTCATTACATGAAAAATCTCAGATCATATTTGTCATTAATAGACAAACAGAATATGGTTACAAACTGAAAGTTAATTCAATTGCATCCTTGTATTAGGAATAAGTGTGTTCAGATAATGGTTGTATATTTTGCAACATCCAATATTCACATGTTTATTGATATATATGAATAGGATTGGCATGTTTGTTGAGCTGAATGTGTTTTTTTTACTAAAACTGTTCTAATACTGTAATGTTCTAATGTTTACCCAGTGACACTGCAAGTGCGTGTACATCCTGTTATGCACACAAAGCATACACTGATAACTTTGTAATTGTTAATTTAATGTTTAGAGTGACTGACTGTCTTGATAGAAGATACAGTTGTTGGTCCGAGCACAGTACTGGGTTTCTAATGACATTTTCCACAAACTGAACTGAACTGAGCTGGACCATTTGGGATTGTGAAAACCAGTTGCTGTATAATATCCAGTTGTTCATGTAATCATTTTTTCCTTTGCAGTATTAGATTGTCTTATCTACAAGGTACATGTCATTGTAAAAAATAAATAATATTCTAATCCATTTGCAAATGCTCACATCCATGCAATAAAATTTGAAAACAACTAATTTGAAAACAACTAATTCCTGATGGGCATTGTGGTGTTACATTGGTTAGAGCTACTACCTGACAGCTCCAGGAAACCTGGTTAACATCCATATCACTATCTGTGTGAAGTGTGTATGTTATTTTTGTTGTCTATCACTTTTTCTTCAGGGACTCCAATTTTCCCCCAAATTCCCAAAGACTTTCAGGTTAGGTTAATTGGTGATTATAAATTGGCTCCATTGTAGTGTGAGTGCAGGTGTGTTTGCAAGTGAGGTTTGTGTTAGGCCAGCATTCTTTAAAAAGTTGGTCCCTGAAATGGAATAGAATAAATAGGTGAATTCATAAATGAATTATCAGACTGTCTCATAAACTAGTATAATGTTCTGGCCTGAATATTGCCTTGCTTTCAAGTGTGGATAACATATACTGGACAAAAGTTGTTCAGAAAAGGTTTAGATGAATAGATTAAACACCTGCAATAAGAATAATGAAATTTAAGTCTGAGGGAAATTACACAAATTCCTGTTAATCGGCACATAAAATAAAAATGCTGAACAGCGGTACAGTACATACAGTATATAACTATTTTAATAAAATTTCTGATGGTCCAGATACTACAGATCATGCTTCTTGTTTTAGCAGATGTGCTGTTATGAACATCTCTTAGATGTTCACCCTGAAAATATACCTCTAATGTTGCCAAATTGATTACTCTAATATTAATGCACTGAAGTTGAATCCAGTTGCTTCTGAAGCCATGTTTGGGAATATATTCCATCTGACATAGATTCAGAAACGCAAACCAATGACCACTTAAGACTCTGCCATTCTTTGTCCTGGTGGTGGTGATGATACTCACCCATCTGCAACGAGTCCCTAAGTCACACGATTACAATATTTGCATCAGCTACAATAAATATAACATAAACAGTAAAATTTAACTGAATTGTTGGACGATAATTTACATTTTACTCAGTATGTTATATAGCGGCATCTTCCAGTGTAACTGTTTTTATATTAAGAGGAAATGGTTTCCAACATTAAATTATCAATTTTCAATATATTTCAATATATTCAATTTTTTTGGGTTCCTCTAACTGCATGTTCCAGGAATTCAAAAAACTAGAGCCTATCCTTACAGCACTGAATACTATTCTGGAATTAAATTTGGATGCCATGTCAGTCCATCACAGAGCTCTCTAAGAGACATACTTGCCAATTTAGGGTTACCAGTTAAAGTAGCTCAACCTGTGGAAATTCGGAGGCTGGGAGGTTTTTGAATATCTGAAAAAAACCTAAACTAACTGCAGACAAAACATGGAAAGTCCACACCAATAATGACTGTGTAAATCATATCTGGATCTCTGAATCTGTGAAGCCACAATAATAATCACTGAGCCAGCGTGTAGCACACTAAAGTGAATGAAAGATGTGTTACTGGATGTGAGTACAGGTGCCCTTTAAGACGTAGCAAATGTTCTGCACCTTTTATTTTTGCGTCTATTACTAATTCTATACACCTACCTTTTCTTGTATGCTTCTAATATAATATGTAGGATTAGATCTGTTTAATATCTGGAGAATTGTATACAAGTTTAGGAACATATATACACACCTTTATACCATTAACGCAGTTGCTAATTTTAATTGTCACAAAAATGACCAAATGACATTGGGAAGGTTTGGGGCTGCAAAACTGATTAATAAGAACAGACATGTTCACAAGACTGAGTCCAAAACAGAACTAATTAACTGGAAGCAAGACGGCGGCTTTGAAGGCCAGTAGAGGAAGTGATGTCATCAGGACTGGAACCAGAAGTGACGTTGTTGGCTGCCCCAAAACCGGGCAGGATTTTCCAAGAATGGTCTGCAAGGGATTGAGAGAGAGAATTAGTGCACTTCGCCACCCCCTGGTAGGCGTTGAATTACATCTATTCAGGCCCTTTAGTTGTCCCCTAAACACACGTGAGTGACATAATGAAGAAATGTAATTTCTGTCAAATGGACGTGTGAATGTTTTACATAGGATTTAGTATTTACTTCTCCAAGTTTCAGCATTCTTTATATATAATACTCTACCGTGGTTGTTCGTTTGTCTGTCCAGGATTTTAAATCACCTGTAGTTCACAAACCGTTTGACCTACTGACCTGAAATTTGGTACACGTATACTACGTGACGGCTATTATCCGCTTTCTGGGTGATGATTGACCTCCAAGGTTATTCCTCTTTTTATTCTTATTTTATTTTATTATAGAATCAACTCTTGGCAGTGGCCAGCAGGGAGGCCGTGTGGCGCATGCGTACTGGCGCCGTTCTCATCCTTACCACCTTTGCCATCACTTCTCCTACCTCTTCATATCTTAAATCATTTTTGAGGCAGATTGAAAACTTAAGTGCCAGCTTAAGTGAAAAATTAAGGAAAACATACTAAGTAACTGTAACACAAACACTGACCTAATCACTTTTAACGCGAAAAGATGCCAAATGAAAGAAGAGAAGAAGTGGGCCACCAGGGTGGAGAAAAGAAGAGCTGCTCAGGAAGCAGCAAGCGCATCAACCTCTGAGCAAATGAAAGCTAAAGATACAGATAAAAGAGCATGAAAACTACGAATGCTTAGGTCAAGTGTATTCACTGCACGTTATTGTGCAGTGCGCTGTTACTGGTTATTATATTTCGAAAATTCTAAATTTTGCATACAATCAGGTAAGACTTACTGTCTCATGGCATTTGTTTTGAACCTAACATGGCAAAGTTTTTAACCTTTTTTGTTGGAGTGATTCACGTACAGCAGCAAATCCTGGTTGTTTGCTACATTTTTTTTTATGTTTGATTAAAACAGTTTAGTAACACAGTGTAAAATATAATGACCAGGTCTTTTGGTAATTTATTGTGGAATATTCCAAATTGAGTACTCATTTATAAGTGCAACATCCTTTTTGTTATGAACATATGATTTATTAGCCAATTAATAATATAAACCAAATTAAATATAAATAGATGAACAGTCCAAAAATGGCAATTGCTCCCTTTTCCAGCATTTTTCAAGAACTATGGAATAATCTGTACATTTTGTTCCCCATGAGCACAAACTCCAAACTATCACGTTCTAGTCAAAGGGTAACACATTCAACAAAACCATTAATAGTCAAAGTCTTTTCACACCGTCTCTGTCCTGATGATGCAATGTTAATCTTGGTAATGCAAAAAAAACAAAAAAAATAAAATAGTGACTAAAGTTACCTAAAACTGTACTTCTGTACCATACATTCAAAAATGTTCTTTTATTTTTCCCTAATTGTGCAAGAATTACAGTATTTACATAAAGATGAAATATTATACCCTTCTGTGATTGCTCTTTTCCATAGCTATGCGATCATAGCAAATGATTTATTAATTCTTACAACTATCAACTAGTAGAGGCATAGTGTGAGTGCAGTTGTTTGTTGCAGTGTTCATTCACCTGAGTGTTTTATGTGGTTACTAAAAGCTTCTAGCTGCAATATTACCTCAATTAAAATCTTTTCTTTGGTAGTAATAAAGCAAGAGGATAATAAGAGAATCTAAGGATATAAATAATTCACGGAAGAAAGACACTTAGAGAGGAAGAATTGAGAGAGCAGGAGAGCAATGCCCAATTGATGTCTGTAATTTATAAGTTTGTTCATGAGGATATCAGGTTATTAAGATATATCAAAAATGACCATTTCCAAAGTCATTTAGTTGTAATCTCATGAAGATCTCTCTACCACTATTTAATAGTAGGGTAAGACTTAAAGAATACATTGGAAAAGAGTCAGCTTAGTTCTGGCATTAGACTTGTGCCAGTAGGAGTAGTTAATACTTAAAGATAAAGAATCCACGAAGATAAGCTCGATTTTGAAGTCACTCCACATGATTGTGAAGAGTAGGGCAAATGTAAAATAGTAAATAAATAACTGAATGAAGATAAAGCAATGGAATGCACCTCTTCGTAAACCATGGGAGAAAAATGACATGACCCAACAATGAGGAGGGAATTCCTTTTAGAAATACATTTCTGCTAGTGCATATTTATGTTGCAACAAAAAGTCTTCCCTCAGTTAGCAGCAAAATAAAAAAAAAGCTAAAAAAAAGCTAATATTGAGACTGTGAAAAGTACTTCATTCAGTTTATAAGAGCCCAGCACTATCTTCTCAATCCTTATGCCTTGATGGAATAAAGTGGGCACTGAAACAGAATTTTACAGGGTGGTCAGTGAATGTCCAGTGACAAAGCAGCAGCAATCTGAAAGGGAGAAGCAGACCTCCATTTTTACAACATATGAATCTATAAGTCTTTACATGTAAATTGTTACAATTCCATACCAATCCTTGAAATAATGACTTCATGCACAAGACTAAGAGTGTGAAGGAGTTGTTAGAGGACCCACAGAGCTCAGAAGTGAATGACTATTGACTTTGTGAGCCTCCTGCATTTTGGGTGTATTTTTATGCTGAATAAACATGACAAAGTAAAACCCATTATGTGTTTTTTTATTAGTTTTAGAACTTAGTGAGAACTAGATGAGTGCTCATCCTGATATATAAAACCATATAATTATACAAGTGATAACTTTCTCTGTTGCATGACAGTGAGTAAGAAGAAATCAACAGAGCGCCTTCTTGAAAGATAAAGATGTTTTGGCTTTCTTCTAGATAAAACCAATCAAAGGTAATGATATGGAAATATAAGTAAGGAGACATTTCATATGATGCATTTAAACTTTTCTGCAGAAATGTGCAGAGGCACTTTGGTGGTAGTAATGTTAATTAGACTCAAAGGGTATGACAGTGGAAAAAAATCTGGAAACTATTAAGCTTTCTGTAGTTTTTGACATATGACTACTGTTTTTTGAATGATTCAAATTTTCTTTGCTGAGCTCTCTATATTCCCCTTTGAAATCCTGTAATAAATTAGACATTGGTTTTATGAAGGAAATAAGTCATTTCTAGATGTCAAAGAATTTCAGCACGGGAGTCAAGAGCTCACAAACTAACTAGTCATTAACACTGCAGATCTGCACGACCTGTCACAGATGTACACAATGGACGCTGTAAGAAACACTAAGTTTGGAGGGTTGGGGGGATGGGGGAACTAAAACAAAGGCCCTAAGTGTTTTTCTGCCATTTTCTGCTCTATTTGCAGGAATGAACCAGAAGGGAGTATTCATTGACACCCCCAGGAAGGAAGACAAGAAAGTTTAAGAGTCTAGCATGATCCAAGAAGAATTCAGAGATCACTGGGGAGCTAACCCTTCTATTTAACACCTTTCAGGGAGGTTGGTAATATAAGTTGATAAAAAAGTCGGGCTCTGTTTCACTTACTGTATATTTTAAAGCATTGGAGGGAGCTACTGTTAATTAATGCTGTTAATTTTATTTATTATTTTGTGAACAAATGAAAAGGATGAAACAGTATCAAGTGATCATAAAAAGAGTGAACTCCCATTTATATATGAGCTCAAGATATCAGTACTGGCAGGGGTACACTGTGCATGTTGGAAGAGAAGCAGAATGCTGTTCTTCTCTTCTCTTTCAAAAGACATCTGTCTTATTTTGTGGAAGGTTTTTTGATGATTGCACTGGAGGTAATGCACCACTTCTTGGCATAGATTAAAATCTTTCTGGTGTCCCTATTAATTATTCCATGACCGTTTTTAAAGTGGCATGGTGGTTGGCTCTACAAAGACTGAGGGTTTGCATATTCTCCTTGTGTCTTCATGTTTTTCCTCTCACATTCCAAAGATGTGCCTGTTAGGTTCAACAGCATCTTCAAAATGGACCTGTATGAGGTAGTGTCACTGGAAATGACTGATTGTCTGTCCAGGATGCTGCTGAGATAGGCAAACTTGTACTAAGCTAAATGTGTTTAAAATAGAATAATGTATGAATGGAGACACTGAATGTACATTTCATTAATTTTTCTTTATTTTTCCACTGCAACCTGCCACATTGTAAATGAGCATAGGTGTGTACACTAAGTAACATCCCATTGAAACTTGTTTTGCCTTGCCTTTTTTAGTGAAAGAACAGGTCCCTACTCCTCATGACACAGTAATGGAAATGGGCAGCATGTCTTCCCTCAACAATTAAACAATTCAGTAGTTTAGATTAGCACATACTGAGTAGTCTTTCCCTATAAGGAACTTTGGATCCTTGGTGACCTCTCCAACGAACTAATATTTGCTTGGTCATCTAACTTAGGAGGCTATCTTAAGGTAGTTAATACCTCTTTAGTTTAAGCTTTGTTTATCTTGATATTTGTGTGTTTTCCATATCCTTGTTCATACCTTCTCACATTTTGATCTTTGAAATCTTCTCAAGCCTTCTTGTTATGCATAGTTGACTCTAACGATAAGCAAAACAGCCAAGTTACGATTAACATACAGTTTCACAAAACTGACACAAAAATTCTCTTTTTGGTGATTTTGCAATTACAAATCACAAAACTCACTAAAAGAGACTTTTGGGTGGCTTTAAAAGTTATTTTAGAGTAGAACCTCCCTAAAGACTTATTCATATTTTAGTGTTTACCAATTTTTTTTTCATAGCTGTATAATACAGCCTGCATACCAGTAAAATTAACTCTATCTATGCCTCTCATTCACTGCACGTGGAGGTGCAGTATTTTTTTAATGTAACATGCTGCATGTTTTTCACAATAAAACCAACCAAAATTCACTATCATGCACGTTATTATATTTTCTCCAGAGGAAAACTTACTACTCAGAATGCTGCTGTTATGCTGGCCATTACCTAGTAATTGTCATGGTTTGGGAGTTCCAATAGTACAGAAGTCCAAGAAATGATTCCAAAAATTTCCCTGTGGCATTTTTGAATTACTGTCCAAACCCTGAGTAGATGCAAAACAAGAAGAGGAGGAGAAACTTTATAAAAGAAAAGTTGTATTTAAACAAAGGCTCTGTAGTTCAACAAGCTCCTAAGAGCACTAAAGAAACTTTCTGAGAAGGCAAGGCAATCAACAGCAAACACAGTTCCAATACAGAATCCCAAAGCGAAGTCAAAAAGCAGAGCAAAAGTTCAAAAATCCAGGAAATCATAATAAGCAAAAAGGCACAGCAAAATGCAAGTAAGGACTCTACTCCCTAGCCCATTCAAAATGAACCATCGGGAACTATGGAAGGCCCTCCAGTTTACAGGGTGGAGGGCAGTTCCTGGCAGTAATTGACAGGTGGCCCTGCCTCTTTGCACATGGGACATAATCAAGACATTTTATACTCACAGACAAAAACAAAGAATAATGGACATAATAAACAAAGAAATGCTAACATAAATAAATAGCACAAAATTGGCAAAAATAAAAGAAAATTAACTTTGAACAGCGGCCTGGGGAGAAAGGCTGGCTGAAACATGAGAGTAACCACCTTTTCCTACTTCTTCATTCCTGCAGATGAGGGCTCGTGTGCTGCATGCATGATGGAGCTTTGATTTTTCACTTCTGTCACCGATGCATCTTTAGGATTGCAATTGCCATGATAGACACCATTTTTGATAAAGAGGCAATTCCCTTACTAGTACAAAAGCAAAACATGCCTGATAGATTAAGAAAATGTCTACACATGACAAGTAATGAGTTTGGTGTTTTTGTTTCACTAGGGATCTTTCTTTAAATATTAAGCATCAGGTAGACTCAAGTAGAATTATTGCAGACAGGATCTTCCACACAGGAACAAAAAACCTTTGTTCTTGTGTCAATGGCATTAATTTTGCAAGAAGTGAAAGTGATTTCTTTGCTTTTTGCTTTATTCCAGAGTTTCTCTGAATATTCAATTTTGTGTGAATTGTTTCGCTTATGGCTACATGACTGTTTTTTTGGGATGCAGCATCCATCAGAGCAGTTCTATCAGAATGTCATATTTTTAAATAATCTGAAACAATGCAGTTAAAAAATGAAGGTTTATTTGCCTGTCATGTAATTGGGAATGCCAGAGTTCTGTTTTATAGAGAGAAGGCTTAGGGAAGAGACCACCATAGGGGAGGAGCAGTTTGGTTTTATGCCAGAAAGAGGAACAACTGATGCTGTCTTTGCATTGAGATGGCTCATAGAAAAGCACTGAGAAATACAGAAAGATATGCACTATGATATTTATTGATTTGGAGAAGGCTTATGGTAGAGTGTCATGTCAAGAGTTCTGGAGGTGCATGAGAAAGAAAGTAGTATTAGAGAAATATGTAAGAATTGTGCATGATATGTATGAGGGTGTCAGGACTTGGGTTGAAAGATGTTTTGGGGTATCAGACAAGATCCCAGTTAGAGTAGGTCTGCACCAGGGATCTTCTTTAAGTCCTTACATCTTTGATCTGACTATGGATGTGTTGAGTCTTGGGATAAAAGGCCAATCCCCCTGGTGTATGCCTTTTAGTTATTACAGTTGTTTGTGTAGCACCAGAAAAAGAGCAGGTGGAGAAAGAATGGAGAAGGACTTTAGAAGATAGAGGACTGAAGATAGATAGGAAAACGATTGAGTATATGGGAATTGATGATGATCAAGACTCAAATGTTACCCTGCGGGGAGAGCTATTAAAAGGAATGGGTAAATTTGAACATCACGAATCAGTGGTAGCTCAAAATGGAAAATTAGATGAAGAGATAACCCATAGAGGGCAGTGTAAACGGTACAATTGGAAGGAGGTATCAGGAGTATTGTGTGATTGAAGAATTAAAACAAAGGTTAAAGGTAAAGTTTTTAAGACAGTGGTAAGACCAGCCATTATATATGCAGCTGAGATATTTGCACTAAAGGAAACGCAGGAGAAGTTAGATGTAGCAGAAATGAGAATCTTGAGATGGATGTGTGGAGTTACAAAAGAGACAGAATAAAAAATAAGACAATCAGAAGTACACCAAAAGTGGGAGAGTGTGGGATATTGATGTAATCAGTCAGAAGGTAGAGGTCGCTGTGAGGAAAGGGACAGAAAAAGAGGAAGTGTGAATAAAGTTAAGGAAGAACTGACTACATTGCGTGGTCCATTTATTTCAGCAATATATAACAGAGAGATATATAAGAAAGTATGGGAAAGAAGGTTGAAGTTGGAGAGATAATGAAAATGTGGGCAAAAGAGTTATGGGAATGGAAATACAAGGAAGAGGAAGCTAGGGAGACCAAAGTGGAGGTGGATGTATAAAGTAAAAGAAAATCTGAAGGAGAAGGGCTTCACTGGGAAGGAGGTGGATAAGGTTGATCAAACACATCTACACTGTATAGAAGTGGGAAAAGATGAAGAGGAGAAATGTTCTGTCTTGACAAGTTTAAAATTGTTCACTTATATCCAGCCTGTATTTTGTCCTTTTCATTTTTAGATAACTTTCTTAATTTTGAAGTATTTGTCACATACAGGTGCTGTTGTATAATGTGTAAATGTAACAGCCAAAATTAAGCATAATATGTATTGTGTTTAGTTTGTCAGTTAAAAACATGAGCAGCTTGAAAAGCTGTTTAGAGACAATTAATTCTGTTTGTCTTGTCTCTTGAATACAAAAATAGCACTATGCCTACTATAGAGGGTGATGGACTGCTATAGTGATTAGCACTGCTTACTATCAGGTACATGGGTTTAAATTTTTAGGCTAATCACTATTGAGTATATTCTCTGTTTAGTTTTACAAAGGTGCTTCAGTTTTCTCCACCATCCTGGAGATAAATGCATCAAGGTAACTGGACCCACTTAATTGCCCCATTTAGAAGAGTGAGTATTCACAAGTGTACACTCTAATGTTCTATATTCTCATCCAGGACAGGTCCTTGCCCTAAGTTTGCTACTTTGAGTCTGTTACCCTACATATTTGTAAATATAAAAGCAGGTTAAACAGTGGTAGTGGGTGGATGTGTCATGTTTTGGCCTGGGCTCCACCCACTCACCCTTCTTATTGCCCATTTTTGTTCTGTTACACCCAGTTGTAGGTATATTTTTCAACGGTCTCTGCCCTTGATTATATTTGTGAAGGTATTTGGGTTAAAGCTTAACTGAGACTTATTGTAGCTATGATGGCTCCATGACCTTTGCAGCTGTGTTTAGAAAAGCTGTGCTTTTCCTTTCGTTCTGCAGACATTATTCTGAGTTTAACTCTATTACTACGCTTCAAGGTTAGCTTTGTCTTATTTCTGGGCTATTTGAATTAGGGACTCATTTTGTTATCCAAGGTTTTGTTTTTGTCTCTTTCAGGTGACTGACTAGAGAGCTAATAGTCTTTAAGAAGAAGGATTTTAATCTAGTTCTTTATGTAATAAAATCCCTAGGGTGTAACTTTGTTTGGTACAGCAAATGATTGTAGTAATACATATAATAATCCTATAATACCTCTGAGTAGTTAAAACTAGCTTTGAAATCAATTATTAATTTAATGAAACATAATGGTTAAATTTACTATATTTCTTGAACATTTGTCACTTTTCTAGGTTTAGAAACATTGTACTGTAGTTATTTCTTCTTGTTAAGAGTTATTGAATGTTGAGTTTCGTATACCTTCCATGTCTTACCTTGCAGCAGTGATCTGGTTAATTAAAATAATCAACATTTACTGTTGGCCGGGTATATACACACAGTATAAGGAAACTTTTGATATCTCATTAACAAGATATGAAATTGGAGTCCTATGTCACAATGTGAGAGAGTGTTTATTTTAGAATCATAGTAGCTTCAGATATTTTATGTTGCTAATAAGTACAATAGATAAAATGCTATATATTAAAATTGACCTTGTATATTGTTTTATTTATACATAGCCTACACCCTTAAGCAGACATAAGCAGCTTAGGACAAATGAGAATATTCATTGCCTACAATGTATATGTGGTTAAACAAACTTTTTTTTTTTATTCTTCAGGAATTACAGTGTGCCTAAGGATGAACAAATGCTGTGCAAGGAGATTAAGTGATTTTGACTGCAGTTTAATTATGTGGACCTAATAGGGGTATACATAGCGCTAGGTCATTTTGGCAAGCAGCTAGAGGGCAAATCAGTTCAGACACAAACTGGATGCAAGCACAGCAGTGTGAAACCCAAACCAAACCAGGACACATAAAATCTAAGACTGCTATGACTAAAACACTAGGCGTATGATTATGACACATAAGAAAAAACAGCCATTAGTCCATCCATCTGTTTTCTATGCTACCTTAATGTATTTGTGATAATGGGAGCTACAGATTCTTGGTGGCAACAGGCAGAAACCAACCCAGGACAGGCATGCATGCACCTACAGCTTCACTCCACAAGCAATCATATCACCACTTACCCTCACCTGTCTCATTTGTGTTACATCGATTACATTATTCCACCAAGAAACTATTTTATTCACTGGGGAGGGCACATCTTGTGTTAGTGCACCACAAACAGTTTGACTCAGTGGCATAGCTAGGGGCGCGTGGAGGGGGTGGTCCAACCCGGCAGGCACATTTTTGGGGGCGGTATTATTGGCCAAAGGCTCAGTACAATTTGTGTGTATGCAGCAGGGTTTGGAAAAATATCACTCATGAATGAAAAAAAGTAAAATTTTCTGCTTTTTATCCAGAAATGCTTCAAAAATAATTTTCAGACTGTCCTTCTGTGACAGCATCAGACACATCAATTAAAATTTATGAGGCAAAAGCAAAAATAAATATAAACATTACACCAATAATAATTTCTAGGAAGATGAGCAACTAATTTACAATTTATAATTTCGTTTTGTTATCAATCTAAATGTGTTCCTGCTCTGTGCAGAAAACATTCCCACTTATCATTTGTACACTACACTGGTTCTGGTTTTCACAGCGTAATTATATTAAAACTAATAATTAGAACACGGCTTATCAGTGCGTCTATACTATATTCTTATCTAGTTGATGCTTATTAATAATTTTATGTGAAAAATTATTGCAGTTTCTCTATATCTGAATAAATCTATGCAAAACTTATCTTAATTTTCCTCTATATGTCATTTTAGTTTTCTGTTTAAATAGGTTAACATATTCAGATATGTTGGAGGGCAACAAATTGAAGCACCACCCCGCCCCGAGCGGCACGAACTCGAGCTACGCCACTGGTTTGACTACCCTTTTTCTTTTCCCTTCTTTTATTTAGTCCACTAAAACAGGCTTTTGTATGACAAAACTTCTTTTCAACAGCCGGCTCATTTGAGAAGCATTACTGACCAACATCTAACTTGGCCACAGCTGGAAATCATTGAGCATTGCTGATATTTACCCCTAAATGTATTGTTGTTGTAGCTTTTCATTCTTGAACTTTTCTATCTCTATGATTGTACTTTGCAAGGGGGCACATGCACCATGGGAAAAACAAAGTTATCTCATCAAGTGGACTCATGCTAATTGAAAAAAATTCTGACATGCACTGCAGAACAAGACAAAGTGCTGACAGTTAGCACTTATTCTGGCATTTAATGGTGGTTTGACTTGGAATATACAAAAACTGTAGAGGTAAAGTGTGTATCATCATTATATCAAAACAAAAATCTCTGGAACAACAAACCTTCGCTTTGTTGCTGAGTCTCTTTGGCTGAGGTGTCCAATTGTAACTTGATTCGGAGAAAGGTCCAAGTGCTGCAAATCATAATGGCTTCGAACAAGACACCACTTAGATATTAAACCGTGAAGACAAAAAGACAGAAACAGCAGAATGTGGTACCTGCCCCTGTTACAGTATACTCTTATTCAGATATTATTCACAATATTTGCGCAATAGATGATAGAATTTCATAAACAGTGCATGCCTTCTTCCCACTCTTTCCCAATATGACCACAAATTCTGGCAATTCCCAAGCCTGCAGCTTTAATCTTTTTTTGTCCAAGTTTCTCCCTGGATGTTTATGTTTCAAAAGCGGCTTGCTGTACAGCTCATATAGTGTCTCGTATTACTAATACAGGCTAAATTATTTTTATATGTGTGGCTAAATGCAAGTTAAATCTAGTTGTAAAATATGTGAGCAGAGCAAAAAAATTACATATATGCCTACATAACACTTTAAAATTATAAATTGCTGAGACATATTAAGTACTGATTGTATTTGTTGCACACTGCAGTGATTTGCTGAATGCTAATGTAGTCTGGAAGCAGACACCGCAGAAGACATGCCTTCATCTTTTGGTAATCTTATATGAATAAACAGTGCGCTACATAGGCTGCTACAGATTCCAGCTCATTTACTAAGGTTTTTGTTATATATAAAGAGAATTAATATACTGTCTATACTGCCTGTCAAAACAAACCATTTTGATGCTCAGATTATTTCTTTTTCACTGGTCAGAGCATTTCACTGTGCACTGTGTAGCTGAGTCATCTAATCTGTCAGTAGAAGATAAAAACCTCATAGAGCAGGTTTGACTTCATGCTAATGAGCTCTGGCCTGTCCACATTGTTTTCCTTTTTCTCACTCTACAGATATTATCTTAAAGGTTAGTTTTCAAAGGTTTGCATGTGTTAATTTTAGTGAAAGTTAAGTGGCAGGTAGTGAATGGCTTGCCTGAAGCAAGGATTTATTTCCACTTTCAAGTAAGATTTGCAATTTTCTCAGCACTGACAAGCCTTCATGGAAAATGCACATTTCTTTAAAGCAGTCATGCAAGTAAAGAATGATTGTACTTGCTTGTTAATTTTAATTGTCTTTCTTGCATTTTAGACACTTCTTGTCTTAAACAGACTTTTCTGTCTACTATTATGCCATACAGTTTGTCAGTTGCCCCTTCTTGAGTTTTTGCAAATGTTTAAAACACAATTAGAATTAAGGCTATTCCTTTACAATATTAATAAGTCATCAATTCAAACACACAATTTTTTTAATGCAATAAACACGCATGACTAATCTTCTTTTTATATAGTGCCTATACATGCCTGTTTTCCTCCTGACAGCTGATTTGTTTTCTCCTGACTGTTTTCCCAACTTCAAGTATAGGCTCAAGGATGTTATTAACCTTCACAAAGGGTCACATCCTACCAAGATGTAGAATTACCTCCAGGGTCAGAGATGGATCGACCTTTGCAACAAAGTTAAAGCTCTGTTAGAAAGCAAAACTTTCCAAAACTTACAGTATGACTTCAAAGCATGTCTCCTGTGAGTGCTAGTTCCACCTCTGGCCAGGACTCAAGTTCATGTTTAATGTCTCTCTTGTTCTTTTTTGATTTGTCAATTTATGTACTGTGGAATGCAGGGAGCGGTCCAGCTCGCAAAACCCAACACAGACACACAGCACACAAGTTTTTATTAACCAATGCAGAGTATAATCAGGCACCAAATAATACACAGCACTTTGTCCCTTTTTTTTCTATCTCTCTGTCTCCTCCTTCCTCCAGCAGGCTTCATCTTCTCCCTCCTGGGCTCCTGGAGCAGTGGCAGCTGGCTCCTTTTATCTAATACCTGGGAGTACTTCCAATGTCCTGTAGGCTTAATCCGGAAGCACTTCTAGGTAAGGTGGGAGCCCAATGAAGCAGGGATCTGCACCCCCTGCAGTACCCTGTGGTGGTACCCACGGGACACAACAGGCTGAGTCACAAAACTCCACCTCCCATGATGCCCTGTGGGAATCCGTGGTGCTGTAGCAACTCGGGAGGAATGCCATCTAGTGATCCTGAGGAGATAATACCCTGAGCATGCTTTCTCCCCCAGTCCTTCCATTAAGAAGGCATCAGCCACAGTACATAATGTTCATTCTTTATTTTTGTTTATGTCTATGTTTACACATAGCCTGTGTTAAGTACTACAGTATGTGTTTTAGTGGTGGTTCCCCAAGACGCAGGGCTACCCACCAGTCACCACTAATAACTGCCCTCCACCCTATAAACTAGATGGCATTCCATAGTTACTGGTGGTTCATTTCGAATGCGCCAGGGTGTGGAGTGTTTACTTGTGTTTTGCTGTACTTTGTGCTTTATGCGATTTCCTGGATTTTTGATCCAGTGCTCTGTTTTGACTTTGCCTTGGGATTTTGTATTAGGACAGTGTTTGCTGTGGATTGTCTTGCCTCCTCTGGCAATTCCAGAAACTCTAAGTATTATCTGTTGCTACAGAGCATTTTTTGATAAAAAGAAATATTTTATTTTATAAAGTTTCTGCAAGTCCTGTTTTGTTTCTGTTCTGGGTTTTGATGGAGATCCCCCCTAAAGGGCAATTTTTGAAAGTATTTATTGGACTTATGTGGTTTTGGAACTCCCAGTTAACAACTTTAAGGCCTGGAGTCAGAGTATGTTATACCCCAAAATTCAAGAAGCAGTCCTTTTGCCCTGCAAATGATACAACGTAAGACTTATCAATTTAAAAAAGGAGAGAGAAACCTTGAAAATCGCAATAAATATTTAGTATTTTATTTATTAAAGCATAGAAAAAAATCTAAATCAAACCAGGAATTTGAAAATGTCAAAAACAAAAATTTTTAAGAGCAAAGAAAGAAAATGATTTCAATACTAAATAAACCATATAAAGGTAATTCAATAACAACAAAAGTAAGTCCACAATATCTATGGGAGGAAATCATGAACAACAACTGAAGCTGGGGCCAATAAGAAAATACAGAAAATGGTCAAAAGAGCAACAAAAACTCACAATAACAGGTAAAGACAAAGGAGCAGCAAAATAAAAATTGTCAGGAGAGTCAGCTAATGCATCAGCAGAGAATGTTGGCAACAAATGGTGTATATCGGCCGCACCTGAAGGCCCTAAACACATAAGTATAAGGCTGGGGCAAAATTACAAATAATGGAAAAAATAATAAAAAACACATCCAATAAATAAATAAAAGAATCCCCAAAAAATAAAAAACTCTAAAAAACAAAGACGTAATCCTAACAGGCTCCTATCAGCAAACCCTGGTATTCATGCATTCCTGAGCCATTAATTGCTTTCAGTAGGTTACACGAAAAACTGCAGCCAAGTGTGTTTTGCCCAAAGCTGTGCAAGACGGTGAATTTTAAGTGAAAGGACCAGGAGATGGGAGATAAACTTTAAACACAACAAAAACCAAATCCTGAAAATCAGGAAAATCAAAAGCCAAAACCAAAACCCTAGAGAAACACAGAGTCAAATGATGTCTGCTCTATTTCTTAAACCATAAAGCACTCATTAGAGGGTACAGTATTATCGGTGTTATCATCAACAGTTTTAATTCAACAATTTTTGTGGGTCTCTCTTAAATAAATTTAATTAGGGGGTTTTAAAACTAAGGATTGACATTTGCTTTTTGTATCAAGAAATATTTTAGCATTATGATAAGACACCATCTTCATTTTGTTATAGACACCGCCTTTCAGAGAGTTTATGTAGGGAGCTTCCATGACGACAGTACCCATAATTGCTCAGGATGTGTGATGTGTGTGATGTCACATGTGCAACCATATAAATATCTGTGTATGCATTTCTGGAGTATCTAAGATTAGTGATAAATCCACATGTTAGCGTATGAAAAACTTGAAGTTTCATCTGGTTATTAAATACTTTCACGTTATTTTTTGGCTTTGAACTTGGTTCACTCCTGACCACGTTTCAACTCCATTATGATTTTTATCATTCAACCCATTATAGTATTTTGCTCTGAGTCATTGTACTCAAATACCAAGGAGCGTGTGGTTCCAGCTTTTAAGGAACTGTGCAGGTAATGTCACATAGTGCAACTTTTGTATCCATGTCCCCAAGAACTGTCCATCACACCATGGCAATGAGACCATAAAATGGCGGCACCCATGAACAAACAAAATGGTGTCACAGTAACACAAAAACATAACAATATAAATTACTATCATATTTACAGAAACTTACAAAACAACCATAAAGAGAGAATCCTTAATGTTCAAAATCTTCCACAATATCAAATACACCTGAAACAAAAATATTTCAAAGCAGGAAATCATAGCAATGTTAATACCAGCACTAAAGGGCATGTCCTACTGGGACAGTCTCAGGGAATTCAAAAATCTTTTAGTCTTGACTAGAGAATACTCCAGGTTCTCAAAATTCTCAAAGATATCAATAAAACTGATCATTACAGAATTCTGTTAATTAAGTAGTGAACCACATACTTGAGGCAGACTGATGAAAATTAACAAGAAGTGCATCTAAGAAAAAAGCCAGGAAGAACTTTTTAAATCAAAGAGTCATGGGTAGTGTTATATTAGTGTTTTATATTACCTAGTCTGGTCTTTTCACACGGTTTTGTCTGTATTTTTATCATGCTAATTGGGTTTTGAAGATTTATTACACTGATTTGTTTGGTTTTAACACTTCTGCAAGGTTTGTGTATTTTTATTTCTGTTGTTTTGTTTCCATTTCTTACTAGTGCAGCCATTTGTTTATGGGTTGCTTTCGTAACGACTTAGAGGTGTGCAGCCAATGACGTCATTGAGGCAACAGTATAAAAGGTTATCTTGTAGGTCACATCTCTGCCAGAGATTGTGGATAAAAACCTTTCATTCTTGCTTTGTATTTTGATAAATATTCATTGTACTTTCATTGTACTTTGGTAATTTAGTTTTGGCTCTCCCTTTACATTAATTTTTAATACTTATCACACAGTACAGTCCCTGCTTGCCTCCCAAACTCATTTCTTCTCCTGATCCTTTTCCTCTTCTAATGCTTTATCATTTTCTGTCTTAGCACAACACCAAGTCGTGTATCTGAAGTGGAAACCCTAACAGCTTTTAAAAGATATCCTGATGAGATATACGTAGGGTTCAACTCAGCTGTGAAGTAAATCAAACAGGCTTGATTGACGGAATAATCTCCTCTCAATTTTCAGTCTTCTTGTGTTAAAAACCATTCAATATTATGTAAGATTAAAAAAAAAATGACCACCTCATCCACACATTGAAAATGAAAGGCATACAGTATAACTGTCTTTGAGGGCTTCAGTTTCGTATCATAGTTAAGATGACTGAGTGGAAAAGAGTATGGATGTTTGTGTTTGTGCGTGTGCTTGCGAGAATGTACCCTGAAATGGACTGGGATCATATCTAGGTTTATTACATGCTTGCATCAGATGTCCTTTCTAATCAGGTTTCCAAAAATGCAAGGGCCACCCTTGCTAAGTAAAAAACATTTTTTATACATTATTATTATTATCAGCACAATGGTATAATGTTTATCCATACTAACCCTTACTTTCTCTGCTGTTCTTTTTCCGGTTTACTGTGGTGGTGATCACAGTGTCATGCAGTCCCTGTATTTGATGGATTGAAGGCCAGAGGTCTACATGACCATCAACATCTAATTCTTCCACATGAAGCCTGATAACCATAAGGACTGATTTAAACCATTTATTTTAGGTAGAATGCCCAAGGGCGTCTGGGTGGTCTCATGCCCTTTGGAACCCCTGCAGATTTGGGGTTTATTTTTCTCCTGCCCCCTGAAATTATTTTTTTTAAAAATTTTTTTCTGTCCTCCTGGCCATTGGACCTTACTTTATTCTTTCTTACTTAGTATTGCCTAATCTTATTGTTATATTTTTCTTTTTTTCTTTCTTCATCTTGTAAAGCACTTTGAGCTACATCATTTGTATGAAAACATTCTATATAAATAAATGTTGCTGTTGTTGTTGTTTATAGATTTCAGTATGGGCGCATTCTCCCAATGTGTGCATGGGTTGTTCTTACACGTATTTTGTTTTTTCTTCTTATACCCAAATTGAGTGTTTGATGTAAATTAGCCATTTCTGAGAGAATGAGCGTGTGTGGGAGTGTGCCCTGCAGTCGAGAGAAGCCCTGCTCAGGTTCGGATCCTGTATTGCAACTAGTGCTGCTTGGTTAATAATTCACAAACTTAAAAGTTTATGACAGTATAAGAATATACAGGACAGGGACACCACTCAAAAAAACCCAAATAGTATTTTTTTCTATAAACAAAGCAGTATAATGTAGAATGACCTCTAGATAAACCACATTATAAGGGATCTTACTTTTCATTATCCAAAAGGAACTGATTAATTATACAGTGTTTTAAATATTAATGGCTGTGCGGTAGCTATTGACAGCAGCTGAGCTGAAACTTCTTAAAGACTGTAGGAGAGATACTGTGCCTAGCAACACATGTAATGAAAAGAGGGGCACCAAACCAGGTTAGGCAACAGAGAATGTAGATGTGTGATAAGGTTGTCCAGATTAGATGACAAATTAATCAGTTAGACATAAGTGAGAAAGAGAAGGCAGGTATAATTAGGTGGGGTGTCTGGAATTCTTTCTGAATGTGAACAACCTTTGAAGTGAAGTAGTATTAAAGATAAATGAGCAGAAGAAGTAACTGGATTCAGGAGATAGCTAAAGGCAGGACAGAGGAATAGTGGATGAAGATTCAATTATAATTTCTTTTATATTTTAGCTAGAGTATGTTACCTGGCTTAAAAACATTTTATTTTTTATTGTTGTTTTTGAATTATTAATTTTCATATATTTTTTGTTTGCCATAATCTTTGTTAATGTTTGTCATGTGTATTTATGTATTATGTATTTAAGTTGTTTCAGTCTATTCCTTGTGTTCTGTGGGTAGAACCACAGGAGATGGGGGCACCATGATGCCGCTAGTTTGGAATCACCTTCATCCTTTATATTGAGGATAAGTAGATGGTCCCTGGAAAATGTCATTGAGGTTGGTGGAGAAACAATGGTAGTTATGAGTATTGTGTTGATGTTTCTATTTTTGTGGATTTATAATTGAGCTATTTTGTTCATCTTGTTTTTAATTTTTTTGATGTTGAATTACATTGTTTAGTTTTTGTCCTACAAGCCAGAAGTCACTCCCTCCCTTGAAGGGAATTTTTATGTATTTGGAACATGTAGAAGTATTTATGAACATTTAAAGTCGGTTTCCCTATATTGTGAGAGTGCAGGCCTAAAAGCCTGCCTGTTGAGTTTGTGTTCTTGGTGCCTGGTGTAAGACGAGTGACTGGCTGACCAGTGGAATCCTAGTCAGGTTTTCATTTATTTTGAGGCTCATTTGCCCCTTTTCACAATTTTGTGTTTCTGCATCACAATAACTTGAAAAATACATATCTGTTGTGACAGCTGAGATAGTATAACAAAACAAAAGAGACAGTTGTCCTTTCAATGAAGGAGATTTATTTTGCTATAATAGCCAAATCGAGTACACAAACAATATCATTTCTAACAGACATTAATCTTTTCATACTTTATACTCAATATAGCTCTATGAGCACAGTGACACTGCAACAGTCTTGATTCCTGTCTAGAGTTGGTTGTTTTTTACTTTACAAAAAAATAGATTTCTTGTCTTGTTTTTCTGTCAGTTTTTCTAATTCCACCAAGTCTTTCAAGATGAGCGTAATCAGCCTCTTAGCATACAGTTGCTGTCTCCGTACTTTGTTGTCACTTTGTGGTTTGGTGCTTGTGTGACTCCTTTTAATATCTGCAGTGAACTACACGTTCATTACTTCTTTAAAATCTGATATTAATAAAAATGTGCATATATTTCATTTAAATTACCTGCAGTAGATGACAGCTTTAATGAGATCCCCACTATAGCCCAGTTTATTATTTGATTTTCCACTGTGACCAATAAGGGGGCATTGCAGCACCCCAAACCAGACACAACCTCACAGACACCATTTGCAGTATCAGCAAAAGGTTTATTCACACCAAATACCTTGTACAAACACTTCAAAAGCATCATAAACCTTCTTTCCACTCCTTCAGGCGAGCTTTGTCCTTCGACCACCTAACTGGATGAAGTCAAGTGGTGTCTTTTATCTCGGATTCAGGATTACCTATTTACTAGGGCATAGCATAATGGATGTAGTTCCGGGTCAATTGGAAGTCCCAAAAAGTAGGGAGTGTGAATCCCATCAGCTCCCACTGACACTGACAGCCCCCATGGAACCCAAGAGGATTGCCTCATCGGCCTACAAGTCCCATCATGCCCTGTTGGTGTCCTTGTGTTGGACCTAATCCAAAGGAAGCTGCTGCCTACTGTCATGGGGGTGAAAATATTTATGAGTGCTCATCTTCACCAGTTCTTCCATTGCACTGGCCTCCTGGCTGAGTAAGGGTCCTTGTTCAGTCCCATCTGCGATGCCAGTCTCTGTATGTCAATAATAACACGACTTTCTTTCCAAAAAGCCAAATGAACATATTCATTTAAGTCAACTTGAAAACCATTTTAAACTCTAATTATTGTATATATTTTTATAAATTTACATAGCTTTCTAAACAAATAAAATAAAGAGAAGAAAAAAAACATGCATCATTTATTTGTTTTCTTTTATTTTTCATCAAGCTTCAGTGCCTTAGGAAATCGATGATGTTTTCCAGATGTGTCTCATAAAGTGTGATTTGGCTCATTTCATGTGCTTGAAAGAATAAAAAAATGAATAACAAAGTTTTTCAAAGCTAAAAAGGCTGTAGAGGGATTAGAATAGTGGAAGACCGCTGCGTTTGCCCAGAAATATTTTGAGAATCATTGGTGACAAGATGCAAAGTGTAAAATAGCAACAGAAGCATAAACTAAATGACCATATGTTCATCTAGTTTTGGTTTTTCATTTGGGAATGTAGCCTGGGAATGAAAGCTGAAACGAGAGAGACCCACCAAGGTGCCTATCAAGTGTGTAGCAACGTCAAGAGTCCAAAATGAATCTGAAGTAGTTTTCTCTAATTAAGAAAAACACAAACAAGGGTTGATTACAAGTATACCACAAGGATTAACAAACACTGCATATTGAAGGGGTTCTCAGCTAGAATATGTAAAGAATATGCAAAGACTCGGTTATGATTTTTTTCCCAATTTTGCAAAGTCCTAAGGTCCAAAGTCAAATTGACTAATTTCATTAAAGTTCTGTCTCAAACTGTGTCTAAAAAGTTCTTCACTTTTTGTTTCAGCATAAAAGCTAGCATTTTTTGGTTTTCTTCCAGTTCCGTAAAACTGAGAAAATCAGGCAATGATGAAGATATTCACATTTACTCTCGTTGCAGTACTTTGTCTTCACCACATGTATTGTGGAGAATACAGATTGATTATTGTGTATTGAACCAAAGATTGTAAGAATGGTCAGTGCTAGTGTCTTTAGCGCAGTGCACTTGATGTTTCCACCATCTTAGTCCAAAAAGTATCATCAGAACACATAAGTGTCTACATCTCTGGTGTGCATTAGGTTGGCTATTCCTAAAAGGTCCTCAAAAACTCTACCTTATTATGTCTTTATACACTCTAGCAAAGAGAAGACGTTGTGTATCATTAGTAGTATCTGTTGACTCATAAGTCAATGAGTTGTGAAATTAAATCCTAAAATAAATTTTCTGTTCTTCTCCTTTTCTGTCAAATTCGATAGAGCAATCTGTTTAATTTGCTCCTGTATCTCGTCTTTTAGTTTCCTTCAAATAGAGATTCAATTACTTAGGCCCTGTGTTAGAAAAGAATTGCTTGAGTTTACCTAAAATCCAGGCAGCCCTGAATGAGTACTCTGTTGCTTATTCTTTCTGGCACATTATATTTTTGAAAATGTTTGATATACTAAATTGAACTTCTTATTCCTTGTTGTTATAATGTCTATATTTTAAAGAATTGTCCATTATGGGATATTGTGCCTTTGTTTCATAGTGCCTCATTGTTTTACTGCTCTTAAAGAGAGTTACTACTTAATTACATTTTAGAGACATTAGTTTAGAACTCTTCTAAGCTCTATGGCTTATGGCTCTCTTCGGCACCTGTTCTCCCTTTCTCTGAATTTGCAGAAGGTTCCCCAGCTATGGTAAACATCCTGTGTGGTCCCAGAGCCAAAGAAAGGGCATTCCAGTGATCCCAATGACTTTAGATCAGTTGCTCTTACTTCATACATCATGAAGTCCTCTGAGAGTCTTTTTTTTTGTAAAACAGCTACAACCCCTAGTTTCAGAGTATCTGGATCCTCTGCAGTTTGCCTATCAGGCACATATTGGTGTGTAGGATGCTGTCATCTACATGCTCCACAGAGCCCACTCCTACTTGGATAAAGTGGGCATCACAGTCAGAATAATGTTCTTTGATTTTTCCAGTGCTTGTAATATCATTCTGCTTTATCAACTGGGGAAAAACATTAAGGCTTCAAATCTTGGTTTGTGATTCTGAGGGACTGTGTGTCACAAATGGTGAGGCTCTATCCTGGGTCCGCTGTTATTCTCAATCTATATGCTTCCGTTAGGTCAGATTATCTCAGGTTACAACGTGAGTTACCACAGCTATGCTGATGACACACAGCTGTACTTATCAATAGCACCTGATGACTCCGACTCTTTCGATACACTAACACAATGTCTTACTGGTATTTCTGAATGGATGAATAGTAATTTTCTCAAACTAAATAAAGAGGAAACTGAAATTTTAGTAATTGGCAATAATGGATTCAGCAAGGTTATCAGAAATAAACTTGATGCACTAGGATTAAAAGTTAAGACGGAAGTAAAAATTTAGGGTAACGGTTGACTGTAATCTGAATTTTAAATCGCATATTCATCAGACCACCAGGACAGCATTTTTTCACTTAAGAAACATAGCTAAAGTTAGACCTCTTATATCATTGAAAGATGCGGAGAAATTAATTCACGCTTTTGTTTTCAGTAGACTAGATTACTGTAACGCACTCCTCTCAGGACTACCCAAAAAAGACATAAATCATTTGCAACGAGTGCAGAATGCAGCTGCTAGAATCCTAACTGGGAAAAGAAAATCCAAACACATTTCTCCAGTTTTGATGTCACTACACTGGTTGCCTGTGTCATTCAGGATTGACTTTAAAATACTGCTTATGGTTTATAAAGCCTTAAATAATCATGCTCCATCTTATATATCGGAATGCCTGACACATTATATTCCAAATCGTAACCTTAGATCTTCAAATGAGTGTCTCCTTATAATTCCAAAAGCTAAACTTAAAAGAAGTGGTGAGGCGGCCTTCTGCTGTTATGCACCTAAAATCTGGAATAGCCTGCCAATAGGAATTAGCCAGGCAAATACAGTAGAGCACTTTAAAACACTGCTGAAAACACATTACTTTAACATGGCCTTCTCATAACTTCACTTTAACTTAATACTGATACTCTGTATGTTCAATTCATCACAATAACTATTCACAGTGGCTCTAAAATCCGTACTGACCCCTACTCTCTCTTCTGTTTCTTTTTCCGGTTTCTTTGTGGTGGCGGCCTGCGCCACCACCACCTACTCAAAGCATCATGATGCACCAACATTGATGGACTGAAAGCCAGAAGTCTACGTGACCATCATCATCAGGTCCTTCCATGAAAACCCTAAATACAAAGAGGACTGTTTGACTTATGTTAGGTAGATTGCCCAGAGGGGACTGGGCGTCTCTTGGTCTGGAACCCCTACAGATTTTATTTTTTCTCCAGCCTTTGGATTTTTTTTGTTTTTTCTGTCCACCCTGGCCATCGGACCTTACTCTTATTCTATGTTAATTAATGTTGACTTATGTTTATCTTTTATTGTGTCTTCTATTTTTCTATTCATTTTGTAAAGCACTTTGAGATACATTTTTTTGTATGAATATGTGCTATATAAATAAATGTTGAATGATTGATTGATAATACTGGGCAGTACCTTAGGGAACTTTCTTGTCTCCCTTCCTTTCTACCCTCTACACAACAGACTTCCAGTATAATACCAGCACTTGCCACCTACAGAAATTTTCAGATGATTCATCCATCATAGAGAGAGAGAGATAAAGTAAGTTAGGAGCATGTGCTCATTACAGCGAGTTGTCGCACCCACCACATGACAAACCCCCTGGATTGGGACCCAAGTGCATAGGCTGCAATAATAATGGAGATCAGTCAGAGTACAGAAAGGTTGTTGAGGACTTTGCCGTGTGGTTCAGGGACAACAACCTGCAATTCAACATCAGCAAGACAAAACAACTGGTGGTGGACTTCCGGAGTGCCAAGAAGCCTCTGAGACCAGTCACCATGCAGGGAGAAGATGTTGAAGTGGTGCAGAGCTACAAGTACCAGGGGATTCACATGCTGGACTTGTCTGACAACACAGCTTACTTACTAAGGAGACGTTGGTCTTTTTACGTATCCAGCAAGCTGCTGAAATGGCTCCTGGGAAGGCAACCTAAGAGAACCCTGGACACACCTGAAGCTGTGGAAAAGAAGATGTTGGCAAAATTGGATGCCATCCTAAAAAACCCACCCAAGGAGCACTTTTAGCCGCAGGCTCATTTCTTGCATGGTGTGCTTTAAAACGCCTCTGGGGGCCTTTACTGCGCACTGCTATCAGGCACATCAAAGCATGTACTCCTTAAGTACAATTTGAAATATCTGCACAATATTTATTTATTTATTTACTAATTGATTGATTAGTTGTATTATTTGTTCTGTGAGTCCTGTTCCTTGCTACTGTATACATCTGAATTTCCCCATGGGATTAATAATGTTTATCTAATCTAATCTAATCTAATCTAATCTAATCTAATCTAATATAAGGAAGAATAAAGGCATACTTTTTGCTCCAGTCATCACTGGATACCACATTTTCATCATGAAATCTTCCTTTCTTTAATTTTACCAACACCAAGCAAACAAAAAATGGTTTATTTCACATTTCTGATTGTTTGTTTGGTAAATGCTAGTGGTCAGAATTGCCAGTGTTTGACTCAAAAAACATTTCTCTGTCCATATTTGAACTGTGCTCAACTAGTTAAGAACTGTGGATCTATTATATAGGGTGACCAAACTAAACCACTCTCTTTGCCTATCATGCTTGTTCTTTTGTTCCTTCTGACTTCTCTTTTAGTTTGCTGGTGAGCATTCATTTGTTGTCACCTATTAGGTCTACACTCATAATCACTGTCAGAAAAACGACCAACAGACATTGGGCAGCCACCCATTTAATATTCCCAGGTTGCAAAAGGTTGAAAATTAAACAGAGTTGTTCACAATACTGAGTCCAAAATAGTACTGATCATGTGGAGGCAAGATGGCGGCTTTAAAGGCTGGTGGAGGTAGTGACGTCATCAGAGCCAGAACCAGAAGTGATGTCTTTATAGGCACCAGAACCAGAAGTGATGTCATCATAAGCACCTGAACCGGACATGACGTCATCATAAGCACTGGAACCGGAAGTGACTTCTTCATAGGCACTGGAACCAGGCTGGATTTCCCAAGAATGGTCTGCAAGGAACTGAGAGAGACTGTCAGCGCACCCTGCCACCCCCTAGTGAGGTGTAGAATTACAGTTACTCAGGCCCTTTAGCTGCCTCCTACTTGCACGTGTGTGACATTACATAGGCAACAGCCAAGTTCATGGACTACTTCCAAATCAAGTCTAAGAATCGGTTTAGGATCCAGACATGTCCTAAAAATTATTGATTTGTCAGGCTACAGGAGCCCTGTAGTGCCCCATGTTTATATTGCACCTCTTAAAAAATCTTTTAGCATTGTTATACCTTGGAAGACCCAAAGAGTGTCTGACTTGAAAAGAACATGTCGTAGAGCTGAGCGTAAATGGAGGAAAACTAAACTAACTATCCATTATGAGATATTGAAGGTTAAAATAACAGAATACAATAACACAGTCCGTCTTGAGAGGCGCTGCTATTTCTCTCAGATTATAAATAACAATGCTAGTAATCCCAGAGTCCTATTTTCTACAATTGATCGTCTGCTAAACCCAGGTAACACAAAGGAATGCCCCATAATACTTACATAATACTAGCGAAACCTGTGAGAACATTGCTATATTTTTAATCAAAAAATTAATGATATTAGAAATAATATAGTATATCTCCCCAACACTGTGGAACCTCCTAAGCCCCAGTACTCTGTTATAAACAAATTCAATTCTTTCACCAGGATAGATTTACCTGATTTACATAGAATAATCTCTCAAATGAAACCCTCCACCTGCGTCCTTGACCCAATACCAACAAGGTTTTTCAAGGAAGTATCAGACGCGCTTACTGATAATATTCTTGACATAGTAAACTCGTCATTAGATACAGGGGTTTTCCCAGACTGTCTTAAGACTGCTGTAGTTAAACCCCTACTCAAGAAAATAATCTTGACCCTCTGCTTTTGAAAATTTTAGACCCATCTCTAACCTGCCCTTCTTAAGTAAAATTCTAGAGAAGGCAGTAATTATGCAGTTAAATGACCACTTAAGTAAACATGCTATTCTAGATAAATTTCAGTCAGGTTTTAGAACTAATCACAGTACAGAAACTGCACTCGTTAAAGTAGTAAATGACTTGTGATTAAATGCAGACAGAGGCCATTTATCTGTTCTCATCCTCCTCGATCTGAGTGCCGCGTTTGATACCATTGATCACAATATTCTTAGAAATCGCCTTAGTCAATGGGTGGGCCTCTCTGGAAATGTCTTAAATTGGTTTGAATCTTACCTAGCAGGGAGAAAATTCTTTGTTAGTTGTGGTAATCACAACTCAAAGACACATGATATCCGATATGGTGTTCCACAAGGCTCTATCCTGGGTCCTTCTTTTCTCAATCTACATGCTTCCGTTAGGTCAGATTATCTCAAGTTACAACGTGAGCTACCACAGCTATGCTGATGACACACAGCTGTACTTATCAATAGCACCTGATGACTCCAACTCTCTCGAATCAATAACACAATGTCTTACTGGTATTTCTGAATGGATGAATAGTAATTTTCTCAAGTTAAATAAAGAGAAAACTGAAATTGTATTGATTGGCAAAAATGGATTCAGTGAGGTTATCAGAAATAAACTTGACGCATTAGGATTAGAAGTTAAGACGGAAGTAAAAAACTTAGGGGTAACCGTTGACTGTAACCTGAATTTTAAATCACATATTCATCAGACCACTAGGACAGCATTTTTCACTTAAGAAATATAGCAAAAGTTAGACCTCTTATATCATTGAAAGATGCTGAGAAATTAATTCACGCTTTTGTTTTCAGTTGACTAGATTACTGTAACGCACTCCTCTCAGGACTACCCAAAAAAGACATAAATCATTTGCAACAGGTGCAGAATGCAGCTGCTAGAATCCTAACTAGGAAAAGAAAATCCAAACACATTTCTCCTGTTTTGATGTCACTACACTGGTTACCTGTGTCTTTCAGAATTGACTTTAAAATTCTGCTTATAGTTTACAAAGCCTTAAATAATCTCGCTCCATCTTATATATCGGAATGTCTGACACCTATATTCCAAATCGTAATCTTAGATACTCAAATGAGTGTCTCCTTAGAATTCCAAAAGCTAAACTTAAAAGAAGTGGTGAGGCAGCCTTCTGCTGTTATGCACCTAAAATCTGGAATAGCCTGCCGATAGGAATTTGCCTGGCTAATACAGTAGAGCACTTTAAAACACTGCTGAAAACACATTACTTTAACATGGCCTTTTTATAACTTCACTTTAACTTAATCCTGATACTCTATATGTTCAATTCATCATAATAACTATTCATGATGGCTCTAAAATCCGTACTGACCCCAACTCTCTCTTCTGTTTCTTTTTCCGGTTTCTCTGTAGTGGCGGCCAGCGCCACCACCAACCTACTCAAAGCACCATGATGCCCCAGCATTGATGGACTAAAAGCCAGAAGTCCACGTGATCATCATCATCATCATCATCAAATCCTTCCGTGAAAACCATAAATACAAAGAGGACTGTTTCATTTATGTTAGGTAGATTGCCCAGAGGGGACTGGCGGTCTCATGGCCTGGAATCCCTGCAGATTTTATTTTTTTCTCTGGTCGTCTGGAGTTTTTTTTTTTTTCTGTCCCCCCTGGCCATTGGATCTTACTCTTATTCTATGTTAATTAATGTTGACTTATTTTATTTTCTTACTGTGTCTCTTATTTTGCTATTCTTCATTATGTAAAGCACTTTGAGCTACATTTTTTTGTATGAAAATGTGCTATATAAATAAATGTTGTTGTTGTTGTTGTTGTTGAGGTATAAGCAGTTTTAAAAGAGACAGTTCTTCAAGATAGGTTTCCCAGCTGCCCACAATCTGTGTTCAGAAATAAGACTTCACTTGTTGTACATGAGATAGGCTTGACACCACCTGTCGACTGGCAAGAGCTAAGTTGACCTATCGACAGTCTTCCATGGCCCCTGTCTTTTACTGATGTCCGTAAAACATACAGAAGGAGATCCTGGTCTTTCCAGACTGGCAGGCAGAGTAGCTATCATTTGGTAATGGGGGTTTCTCCTTCCTTGCGTGGCTCTTGTTTGGTGCATACACTTTCTTGTGTAACCATACTGTCAAAATTCCCTGCCAGATATAAATGTATACATACAGTGCCACCCCGCTGCCTGCACTTGGGAAAGCAGATCATAACCTGGTTCTGCTTCAGCCTCACTACAAACCAAGAGTGAGGGCGCTACCTACAACTACACGCTCATTCAGGAAGTGGTCCCCTGAGGCAGAGCAGGCTCTGAGAGACTGCTTTGGAACTACAGACTGGGATATATTGCTGGGGTCACATAGTGAGAACATTGAAGAGGCTGTTGACTGCACAACTGATTACATCAACTTCTGTATGGACATTGTAGTTCCAGTAAGAACAGTATGCTGCTATGCTAACAACAAGCCATGGATTACAAGTGACATCAAAGGCCTTTTGAACCAGAAGAAAAGGGCTTTTAAAGATGGTGATCAGCATGAGCTCAAGCGTGTGCAGAAGGAACTCTGAGTCCAGCTCAGGGCAGTGAAAGAGCAGTACAGGAGAAAGCTGGAGCAGAAGTTGCAGAGTAACAGCATGAAGGAAGTGTGGGATGGGATGAAGATTATCACTGGCTGCAGCTCGAAACGATGTGCCGCCATCGAGACAGATGTGGAGAGAGCAAACCAAATGAACAACTTCTTTAATAGGTTTGATCACCCTAACCCACTCTCACCTCGAGTACTGCATCCTCCAACCATCCTTCTGCTGATACCAGCATAGGTGAGACATCCCCACCCACAATTACAGCAGCCCATGTGAGCAGAGAGCTGAGAAGACTTCGTGCCAGCAAAGCAGCGGGTCCAGATGGTGTATGGCCACGACTGTTGAAGGCCTGTGTGTTGGAACTGGGGAGTCCTCTACAGCGCATCTTCAACCTGAGCCTAGAACAGGGGAGAGTCCCAAGGCTTTGGAAAACATCTTGTATCACCCCAGTCCCAAAGGTATCACGTCCTAGTGAGCTGAATGACTTCCGGCCTGTTGCTCTGACATCACATGTGATGAAGACCATGGAGCGGCTGCTGCTTCACCACCTGAGGCCACAGGTCCGCCATGCCCTCGACCCTCTGCAGTTCGCATACCAGGAGAAGGTGGGAGCAGAGGATGCCATCATCTATATGCTACACGATCCCTCTCCCACTTGGACAGAGGCAGTGGTGCTGTAAGAATTATGTTTATGGACTTCTCTAATGCCTTCAACACCATCCAACCTCTGCTCCTTAGGGACAAGCTGACTGAGATGGGAGTAGACTCACACCTGGTGGCATGGATCGTGGACTATCTTACAGACAGACCTCAATATGTGCGTCTTGGGAACTGCAGGTCTGACATTGTGGTCAGCAACACAGGAGCACTGCAGGGGACTGTACTTTCTCCGGTCCTGTTCAATCTATATACATCAGACTTCCAATATGACTCGAGTCCTGCCATGTGCAAAAGTTCGCTGATGACACTGCTATCGTGGGCTGCATCAGAAGTGGGCAGGAGGAGGAGTACAGGAAGCTAATCAAAGACTTTGTTAAATGGTGTGACTCAAACCACTTACACCTTAACACCAGCAAGACCAAGGAGCTGGTGGTGGATTTTAGGAGGCCCAGGCCCCTCATGGACCCTGTGATCATCAGAGGTGACTGTGTGCAGAGGGTGCAGACCTATAAATATCTGGGAGTGCAGCTGGATGACAAATTGGACTGGACTGCCAATACTGATGCTCTGTGTAAGAAAGGTCAGAGCCGACTATACTTTCTTAGAAGGTTGGCGTCCTTCAACATCTGCAATAAGATGCTGCAGATGTTCTACCAGACGGTTGTGGCGAGTGCCCTCTTCTACGCGGTGGTGTGCTGGGGAGGCAGCATAAAGATGAAAGACGCCTCACGCCTGGACAAACTTGTTAAGAAGGCAGGCTCTATTGTAGGAGTAAAGTTGGACAGTTTAACATCTGTGGCAGAGCAATGGGCATTAAGCAAACTCCTGTCAATCATGAAGAATCCACTGCATCCACTGAACAGTGTCATTTCCAGGCAGAGGAGTAGCTTCAGTGACAGACTTTTGTCACTGTCTTGCTCCACTGACAGACTGAGGAGATCGTTCCTCCCCACACTATGCGACTCTTCAATTCCACCCGGGGGAGTAAATGCTAACATTACTCAAAGTTATTGTCTGCTTTTACATGCATTTTTATTTCTATTTAATTTAATATTGTTTTTTGTATCAGTATACTGCTGCTGGATTATGTGAATTTCCCCTTGGGATTAATAAAGTATCTTATCTATCTATCTATCTATCTATCTATCTATCTATCTATCTATCTATCTATCTATCTATCTATACCAATTAACCCTTTCACAAAATTGGAAGCAACATGTTAATGGAAAAAACTTCTTCCTATTAGCTAACAGTGGACTGTGTTTACTCCACCCCTCTCCTTTCATTTCCACTAATTGAATTGAATTGAATTTACTAATGTAAGCAGTATTTTTGTCAAGCATTACACAACAAAAGCATCATAACTGGACAAGCTGTAAAATCTTCATGGCAAAATTCTATTGTGTGCTGTTTTCCATCACTGTAGAGTCTCACACATTAACTCTGAGACAAGCATTTGCCCTTATAAAAACTGATTCCCATGTCAGTAGGACACCAATGTCGCTTCCGCTAAGTTGGCTCTACATAGCATTGTTAAGACAACACGTAAACTTTATGTATTTATCAGATTTGAAGTACAAAAACACAAGCTACCACAGTATATAACAAAATCTGGTCCTTCGTCTCTTTTAATTACTTGGATCAATTGTCCTCCTTGTGTGTCACCAGTGGGAAAGCTATTGAGCCTCAGGTATGGTTGTTTTTGTTTACAACCTGAAGACAGAGGAACATGACAGAAGGTCTTGCTTCATGACTTTGCTATTGTTTTGGACAGCCAGGAAAGGATTTACCAGTGTAGCATGGCCTCCAGGAGAAAAAATGCAGAAGAGTAAAAGTTACAAATTGTAGCCTGTGGGAAGACCAATTACAGAATGCCTGTGCATTTTGTACTTGATGTGTCTGATTCAGTATGTATGATTCTTTTACAGGCTTTATTCCATGAGATCCAATTATGTTTCCTCAACACTAATTAAAAATTAGCAGGTTATCATAAACTGTCAGCCCAGACACCCTGTAAAAAAACTGATTTCTGCTTCTTGTACTCACAATCTCATTCTTTAGATCATTACCCACAGCTTATGACCATAGGAAAGGACAAGGATGTAGATTGCCTGGTAAACCAAAGGCTTTGTTTTAGACTCAGTTACCACTTCACCACCATGGACCGGTACATTATCCACAAATTGTAATTGTTGTTACTCCAGTCTGCTTATTGATCTCATATTCCCTTTTTTATCACAGATGAACAAGATCCTGAAATAACTGAAGGGAAATGTTTTCTCCTCTTACCTGGAGAGAGCAATCCCCTCTTTTCTTAGTGTGAACCATGTCCTCAGACTTGGAGGTGCTGATTCTCATCCCAGGCACTTTAGACTTTGCAGCAAATCACTTGTGTGTGCCAAAGGTCACAGTCAGATGAAGCAAAGAAGACAACATCATGTGCATTAAGCAATGGTGCTACCTCTAACCCCCTCAGCTGTGCACCCTCACATTCTAGGCTGCACCTGAATATCCTGTCTATGAAAACTACAAACAGGAGTGGTGACAAGACACAGTTTTTAGAGAGTCTGACACTCCCAGTGAACGAATCAGATTCAATGCCAAGTACTCAGTCACAGCTCTCAATGCATTCATGTAGAAAATGAATAGCATGCGAGAGCTATCTGACTGAAGAAGGTGGCTTTCATTAAAATGCTCTCTGTGGGATCTTCTGACTCGTTTGATAGGCACTGATAGGCTAAGAGGACTACCCCAAATGTGGTTGTAGAAGCAAAAGCTCACGCATGGGAGAATACTGGAAAGAGCATGTGGAAAGACTATCGGATGGCCTCAAGACTGTTCTGGCAAACTGTTTGATTTCTCAGGAGGGGAAGGCATGACCTTGTCCACACTCTGTTAAGAAGGGATGGGGAGGTGTTGACTCCTTCAGGAGAAATTGTCAAGTGGTGAAAGGAAGACTTTGAGGTGTTCCTCAACCTGGTGGACATTCCCTCCTACCAGGAGGCAGAATTGGACATGTCCAGTTGAGGGATTCCCATCACTGTTGCTGAAGTCACTATGGTGGTCCAAGGACTCCATAGTGGTAAGTGGATGAAATCCAACAAGAGGTATTAAAGGGTGTCGAGGAGGCCAGGGGCCACAACCCAGCCGGGACGCCTTGAAGGACTGGAAGTGGGCGTGCGCCCATCTGGGATCACATGGGGGCCACCTTCCTGGTTGCTTTGGGGGCCACGGGTTCAGGGCATGGAAGCCCCACCCTGTAGGGGCCCGTGGTCACTGCCAGGAGGCGCCCCAATGCCTTGGGGACTTGTGACCTCAGCACTTCCGCCACACCAGGAAGTGCTGGGGGGAAGATTTATAAGGACACCCGGAGAGCTGCCGGGAGAACAGCCGGCACTTCCGCCATGCTGGGGCGTGGCCAAGAGGGGAATGCCGGGAATCACCTGGAGCTCATCCGGGAGACTATAAAAGGGGCCGTGTCCCTTCATTCAGGGCTGGAGTCAGGTGGAAGCAGGACGAGGCAGAAGAGAGTGTGGAGGCGGCCCGAAGAGAAGGCATTGTGTGGCCAGGACTGTGTTTGGGGTTTGTGCACTTATTTGAACTGTGTCTGAGTGACCATTTAATTGTAAATATTGTACATAATAAACGTGTAGTGGTGAGTAACAACATGTCCGCCTGTCTGTGTCCGGGTCGGCTCCACAAGGGCTAGACACTGTTGGGTGGTTAACGTGTCTATTTAATGTTGCATGGAAGGCAAATAAAGCACCTTTGGAATGCCATATTTAAGAAATGGGACCAGAGGGTCATTTCCAACTATATAGGGATCATACTCCTCAGCCTCCCAAGTAAGACATATGCAAGGGTTCTGGAGGGAAGAATCTATCCGATGGTTGAGCCAAAGATACAGAAAAAACAACGTGGAGTCAGTCCTTGCTGTGGAACAGTAGACCAGCTCTTCTCCCTGGCACGGTTGGTGAAGGGTGCATGGGAGTGTGATACTCCAGTCAACATGTGTGCAAAAGCCATATGACTGTGTCCCTTGGATGTGTTATGGGAGATGATGCATGAATATGTGTTAACAGGGCTGCTCTCACTATATTTATGTGTTGTAAAATTAGTATTTTTGAGCAAAATGATAATAAATGTATTTCAATATTCCTCTTACATATGAGATGCGTATTTTTTTTACATTTGCAAATCACATTAAATGCTTCACTTTTTAAAACATGCCTGTTTCATTACAGTGTTGTTAAAAATGGTAGATTGTCCTGGGAGCTAGCAGTCCCAGAACACACTGAATGGGACGACCTGTGTAGACACAAGTGATTGTGCAAACCCTACAGAAGTAGTGACTCCAGATCTGGGATATGTGAAGCAGCAGCACTAACCATGGTGAAGCAGTGTAACAGAAACCTTGCTGACTGAGTGAAATACACTTTAGAGGCTTAACATGACATTGACAGCTGGATGATCACTCTGACAGACAAATGAGAGCTGTAGTAGGATAGGAATAGAAATTATAGTTTAGTTGTAAGCTTCTTTGATGTGATCAGTTTTAGCTGCCATTCATCTTGCCTTTCATTTAACAAGAACTGAATGTATTCATGAAATCTACCATTGATGGGTATAAAAGTGAAATCACTGAAGCTAGCCCAATCAGGCTTTTCATTAAAATTCTGAGAAGATTGCAACTTTCCCAATAGTATTTTTTATGGCATATTCTTTGGACAATTAATCGGTGAAAGCCTCAATGGTTATGGGTTTATGGGATACAAAAAGAAAGCCAGTAGCGCACCACTACTATAAGAAGCCTGAGCTTTCCCTTTAGGGTCTAAATGTTCACCTTGGGTGGTTTACTATTAAAAGACAGCAATGATGGCATCATTGCCCTAACCTTTTGCACAGTTATGTGAAGACTCTGACAGGCAGAGCAGTGCGAGGGGATCACACTTTACAAGGCAGCACCAGGTGTTTAGAGCAATTTCAATATGTCTGTCATGCAAGCTCACAGAGATATCTAGAAAATGAAAATACTTCTTGAAAGGTTAATCCTGCAAGTGAAATAAAGCTAAACAGTCAACAAAGGAGAATAACAAAAGAGATGCAGAAATAGTCTGAAAATTGAGTACACAAGGTGACCTTCTCGGCCCTGACAGCTCCCTCAAAAGGTACAGAGAGATGTTGTTTTGTTTACTTCTCTTGGCACGGTGCTTCCAATTTTGAATGACCTCTATGTCACAAAATGAAAAGCTATGACTATGATAGATGAGGCCTTCTGGTGCTAAAAATTTTAACCTGTGAGTAATAATGAATTTTTAATATTACTTATCATATCTACTATAACAGTATTGTTTATTGTGAGCTCCTTCAATGGTTTAAGGGATGTTCTTAAATGAGCTAAGTACTTTGTAAATAAGCTTAAAGTTATTTTATGCGTGGCAGCAAGGATGTCTATGTGAAATAACATTGGTAGTTATGGGGTATATAATCTGATTTGAATTAGATGTAAACTATTTATGAGTCATACAATTTAAAATTACTGATATGTTAGTGCACAAACATTCACAAATGTCATTACGCTGAAGCAGCTATGCAAAACCGGTTCCTCGGCAGCTCTGTGTTAGTCTGATCAATACGTAGAAGAAACATCTTGTTGCTGTTATTGCTGCTAAAGATGACGTATCAAATTGTGAATACAAAGGCAATTCTCAAACCCAAGCAGTGCCTATGGAGGCTAAAGGAATTAAACAACTTTTGATAATAACAAACAAAAATTAATAGGTTGTGGGATACAAAAGGTACAAGTATAATAGAAACAAATAAACAAACCAAACCCAAAAGCCTATTTGGACTTGGGTTTAAGCTCTTTCTTCTGTGATAGAGCAGCTTGCCCACTTGTTTGTCTAAGTGTACCTTGATTAGGACTTTTTTTGCCCTGTCTTTCACTTCCTGTCTTCTGCCTTGGGCCCATCTTCCTCTAGACAATAGAATTCTTGCAAATTGTCATTCTCACAACTCAACAAGGCTATAGCTGGAAGTAGCTATTAAGCTTTATCTAGAAATAATTTCTGGTTATTTCTTGATGTTTGTTTCCTGGGCTAACACCAGCCTAAGAAGCCCTGATGCTATCATCCAACTGATGGTGTCCCTGCAGTTCCTTATAACTCAAAGCAAAAGCTTCTGCTCAGACAATCTCCAATCAGCTATCTACTACAGTGAGTGGTAAGGAAGAATGAGTAACCTAATGGACATCACTACTGCCACCTACTGGACTCATTATTTCAAATGACCCAACTATTTTCCTGGCAGCATCTTTTTATTTCACACGCTAGACCAACACCCTGTGTGTACCTGTTCCCTGACCCTTTCAGGGAATCCTATATACTGATAGGGCATAGTAGTCCTGACACTGACCTAGTAGTATATCTTGTGACAAACAGGGGGTGCCAATGAGCCCCTAAATCTAGAGACACAACTACATGGCACTATCCTAGGTTCAAACAGAAGATATTTTTATTTAACAATACCTTCACAGATCTCCAAATTCTTTTAAATTCTTTTCAAATTAAGTATAATATGATATACTCTCTTGTCTTCTTCCACCCATCCCAAGTAGTCTCATCCACTCTCCTCCCGACTCTGACTACTCATGCAGGAAACTCAACTGCTTTTATGTTGGACCCAGGAGTACTTCCAGTGCCACAGCATTGCACACTGGAAGCATTTCTCGTTCTGGTAGAAGCCCTTCAAAGACGGTACAACAATCCCCTGCAGTTCCCAGTAGTGGTACCCAAGATCCCCAACAGGCCTATTCTATGGGACTACAATTCCCAGCCTGCTTTGTGGGTATCCATGTGGGAGTGCCATCAGTGGGATGCTGCAATAGTGTGAATGGGAGAAAAACATAACTCCTGGGAGCAGCCACCTTCTGTCCTTCCCAAAAGGCATCCAATCCTGGCAAGGAACTGTTACTTATCCTGGTTGGAATGCTGGACCATTCTTGTCTTTCCATTACAGTTCCCTGCCAAGTCAAGAAACTTGCCTCCATCCTGGTCGAGATGTCAGTCCAACATACAGTAGCTCTCACAATGTATTATTAGAAGCAGCATATTCTCCACCAGGGCATTAGTGATGGGTGATTCGTGAACGATTTTTGCTTTTTGAATGACACTTTTCAGTGAATCATGAGAATTAATTTTTGAGCACCAACAAATTAATTTAGTAGAGATCAAAAGGAATGCTAAAATGCATGTGTAATGCCATCAGCTTCTTTCCTTTAGATGCATAAAGCGCATGTGCACTTACCGACCATCTGATGTATGATTCTCTTTCACTTCATTTATGATTCTTTTTAGTTAGAGCTGTAGCGGTCAGGGGCCGCTAAGATTCACACCGTCAATGTGATGGCGATTTATTTATTTTAGTGGTGGATTACCAGGAACAACCCCAGCCTTGGAACAACACACACACACAATACAGAGACCAAATAAAGCACGCTGGGAACATTAAACGATAAAGAATATAATGAAATTAAATTAACTAAATGAAAACAATAATACCAACCCTGACCCCTTCGGCGATATTACATTTAACAAATAAACACTAACACCACACTGCAAAGTCCATGTAAACCAAACCGGATGAAATGAGAAGTGATGAAGTTAAGTCCAGCGATCTATGTGTTGAAAGGGTAAGAGAAAACTCAGTCCTACCAGTAGTTACTGAAAGGATGAAGTCAGATAGATGGTTCAGGAGCGCTCCAATCTTCCGGAAAACCAATGAATTGCAACACAGTCCTCAGTGCACAGGTAGACAGACGATCCAGACCCCAAAAAATGAATATAGTCCAGGACACAATGATGATATACTGTATGGCAGAATTAGCGGTAGGCAATCCAACAGATAAATGTAACACACAATGCACCAAAACAAACAAAACTTTTTTTTTTCTTTGACACCTGCCCTTCTTTTAAACCCCTCTGGCCACCTTTGACCCCAACAGCCCATGCAAGGACTGCTGGGAGATGCAGTTCTAATTACTAGTAGCATTGCTACAGAGCTAAATCATTATTGCCGAACAAAAACTCTGTCATTGATTGTTCTGTTGTTTGTTATACAAGTGCAATACAGTAACAATAAATTTAAATAACTATGTTTAGTTGTTTGTTTTGTACAATTTGTTATTGGAATTATTTTAACCAGAATATAGAGGTTAAACCCATTTTAGTGAATACTGAAGTAATGAAATTTTCAGAATAACAAATACTTTTTGTGGGTCCGGACAAATATTCATAGACCATCATGTTAAAAGAATCTCATTTTAACAAAATGTAAACTTAAGAATAACAAATGTTTTTTCGATGAAAATTGTCCAGAGAAGATAATAATGCTATGCAAAAAATACTTAATGCCACTCCTATACTTTCCGCGTCGAGTCTCAGGAACCCTGCAACAGGTTGTCTCACAGAAATTTCAGGTTTTGGGCAGTATCGGCGAGCATGTAGGCTCGACATCATACAGGTATAGTTGAATTCTGATCAGTGCTCCACTGGGCAATTGTGTGGGTAGTTGTGTTGTGTGCGGACACTGTACTGTTCGAGTTTCACAGGGCTTCTCAAAGTTTTCTTTGAGATTAACAAAAAAATGTGAGAAATAGTGTCTGTTTATGCAAGAAGAAAAAATAACAATCCTAGAAAAAGCTGATTCCGGAATCAAGAAAAATGGCATGGCAAAAGCATTTTGAAATTGAGCCTTCATCTTCATCTAAAGACTCATTTTCATTCTGCATTTTCATATCCGTATTTCTATTTTAAAAAGATACAACATTTCATTTTCATTCTGTGTTCATATATGTATTTCTGTTTAAAAAGGTTACATCTAACGTCTTATTTTCAAATAAAATATTTCTTGCAGTTTAGGAAGTGCTGTTTTTTATACAGGTATTGTCAAGCTTGGGTCACAGAGTTTCATGAGAGACAGGAAGGTGTCTGGGTTTTCAAGGAAAATACAGGAACTGTATTACTGTATAGAGAAGGCAGGTACAGTCTCAAGACTTCATTCAGAATAGGAGCCGTTAGAAGCCGCAGCATGTGCGATTGTCCTGCTTTATCTCCCAACATCAGAGTAGAAGAACACTGGCAGCTCAGAATCACTGCTGTGGTCTGGAGAAGACAGATTAAGAGATTGTGAGGAAGAGCAGATCAAAGCCCAGTGTTGAATTTAAAATATTATATGACAAGCACGATATACAGTAACCCTGATCCTGCAAAGGACAATCAATTGCTTTAACATTGGTTTATTGTTTACCAGATGTAGCAGAGCAGCTACAGATCTGTCCTTTCGCTGCTGCCATTAGACATAGTGAATCGACGGTGGACCCGGTCACATTACTATACCTATTTTCCCTACCTATTTAAAGTAATTTCCATTCTAACAAAATATTTTATTGTCCTGTGAGATTCATTATAATGGGATTCCATCTGTAGAAACATAATATTAAACTAATAAGTTTATGTCCCTTTCTACATTCAACAAGTCAGTCACACTAGACAGAACCATATAAAAAATATTATTCTAATTTCTATTATTTGCATTCAATATTAATATCACACATAATTATTATGGTTAATGTTATGAGTCATGTGATTCTGGTTCAGTTGATCCACGAACGACTCACACAATTTTAGTTGCTTTGGTTTGTGAACTGAATCACTGAATCATTACTCAAGAATGAGTTACATAACTTTTGTTCACTTATGTCCCCGCGTGGAGTTTGCATGTTCTCCCCGTGTGTGCGTGGGTTTCCTCCGGGTGCTCCGGTTTCCTCCCACAGTCCAAAGACATGCAGGTTAGGTGCATTGGCGATCCTAAATTGTCCCTATGTGTGCTTGGTGTGTGTGTGTGTGTGTGTGTGCCCTGCGGTGGGCTGGCGCCCTGCCCGGGGTTTGTTCCCTGCCTTGTGCCCTGTGTTGGCTGGGATTGGCTCCAGCGGACCCCTGTGACCCTTTAGTTAGGATATAGCAGGTTAGATAATGGATGGATGGCTGGATGTTCACATGATACTCAAGCTCATTGTCTTATTATAATTATGCATTTAAACAGAGGTTATTATATGACGTGAATTAACACCACATTTAATGAATATAAATGATATATTAAAATGAAACAAATAATAATTAACAATTCATTCAAGGGGGAACAGAAAGGGTTTGTTTTGTATTACTGATAAATCAACTGAATTGACTCACTTAATCAGGTAGTTAGGAAGGATCAAATCAGTAAAGTGAATCAGACTGTTCATTACTACAGTGCATCTTACATTCCATAATTTTTTGCATCCTCACCCCAGTACTCAAGAAGTCAATATTATTGGATCTAAAAGAGAAGCAGGTGAAGATATACTTTTACTGTCTTTTCATATATGGTAAAAATGTAAACAATGCTGCAAAATGCATGTCTTACACTAAGCAGAGGAAAATGAGGATGCTGTATTAAGTTTACAAACCTTTGAATGACATTTAATTTTAAGATAAACAGTTTCAGATTGGTGTATGTTTCTAATGTTAGTACTTCCTTATTGCACTGTACCAGTATAGGGTTTCTCTGTTTGTCTGGCTGTCAGTGGACCTTTCTTTTTGTATTGTGCCACCTACATATCACATATTGCTCTGACAGCCCCTTACTAATTGGGCAACACCCCAAAGCTTTAAGTGCCACTAAGCTTTTAAATAATTTTGGAAAGCTGGATAAGATGACTTGTGATGTATCTTTCTTTGACTGCTATCTGGTGGCTCTGCAGAGCACTTAGCATGAAAAGCAAAGTTCAAAAATAACTCTGCTAAGGCGCCACTCTTCCATTCTGTTGTGAAGAACATGCAAGGCAGTATACAATTATTAGAGGAAAAAATGAACTTTGGCTTCGCTTTAATCAGATCAGTAACTTGTGGTAGATAAGGGGGAAGCAAATTTAGAATGAAAATGATCGCACATTTACTATCTTAAATTAGCTTACTTGCACTGCTTGGACATTTATGATTGCATTACTATGTCTGAAGGATCAAGTTACATAACATTAGGTCTATTTTTAACCTTGAGCCTTATTGATTGCCCATGTTTTCAACAGGCACTCTGGAAAGTATGAGACATTCTTTACAAGTTTTTATAAATAGCATGCACTATTTACATTTAGAAAAGGAGCTGGACAGCTTAACAAGTCAGCACATGCACCACAGCCGACAGCTACATGAAAACAAGAGTAATGATATACAGAAATAAAAAAGAACAACAAACCTAGGTGGGCTTATATGAGGAGAGAAATTCAGAACAATAAATAAAAAAGACTGAATTACTGTAAAACTGTATTACTGTTGTCATTGTTTGTGTTGTAGTCAGTAGGGGTGCCACTGAGTCTCAAATCCCAGATCCCAGACAAAATTACACCCAGACCAGTCACGGGTTCAAATATGTTTCCTTTTTATAAGTAAACACTACCTTAACAGAACAAAATAAGAAAAAACAAAGTAAACAGCTCAGAAAACAATCCTCTTTCTTCACATCCGTCCCATCATGCTTTGTCCACCTTCTCCCAACTCTGCCTGCCACTTAAGATGATGTAGCTCCTTTTATCTTTAACCCAGCAGTACTTCTGGGGCTTGGACATGGTCTGCAGGAAACACATCCAGGTCAGACATGAGTCGCCCCAAAGTACAGACCAAATATCCTCAACAGGGCTGTGTTCCAAAACTCCAATTCCTATGGTGCCCTGCAGGTATCCAAAGGGGAGCCAAATCCCAGTGCCTCTAGTGTATCAGGAATCCCAAGATCCAGAAGTAAAATTCAGAAGAGGCACATTTCATGTTATGATGGATTCCTTAATTTCACAATTCTCCGGGTGTTTTGAAAGCCTAAACAACATATGTATCCATTTTTTGTCCAATTTTAAACTTTAGGAACACGAGCACAGAGGATATCTCAGTCTCTTGTGCAAATTTAGATGCAAAGTATTCAAAGGATCTGTCACATCATTTGAAAGATGAGGTGATTCACGTCACGAACGTGTAAGACGCAAATGTTAAGGTCCGAAGATGGGCACTGTGATCGTTGATATCATATCATGAGATACACATACAGAAACTAGCTGTACCCCGTGGCTTCACCCACATAGTAATGAAACAGGACAATTCTTAAAGATCAATATACATTGGCATTATATCTGATCGTGTTTAGCTCTGATGGGAAAGTGTTCCCCGTGTGGGGAGAAAAGCACATGGCTGTGATATCTCTGGCAATCAACAGCTACCCTCTAAAACACATGGAACTCTGTTACTCCTTAACAAACTGTAGCTGACAATGTCTGTTGATCAAAGAGGTATCGCTAGCTAAGTGGAGGCAAGGTACACTCCAACTCGTCGTGAGACGTAGACCAACTCAAACAGAGGCTGGTGAGTCAATGAGGAAGGCCCCATCCCCCTGCTCTTGGCCCACAGCCACGCTCTTGGATTTGCATAAATACATCGGTACCACAAACGGACTATGGTACTTAGCGCAATGAGAGAATTCACAAAATCAGCCGGAAAGTTCAAGCAAATTATAGAAAACAACCAATTCTAAGTTCGTTATGTAATTCTGTCATGAAAACCAGACAAACATACAGATTTTGTGCTTGGACCACGAAATTTTTAAAACCATTTCTTAGCAAGCACCTACGGGTCAAGGGTAACCTACATTCCAAATTTCAAATCCCAAGTCCTCATGGTTCGGGAGATTTCGTGATGAGTGAGTCAGTGGTATTTGGCTTTTACATATATAGTGTCATGGATGCCAGGGGCAATGACCCGGCCGGGACGCCGTGAGGGACCGGATGAGGGTCAAAGCCCACCCTGGATCACGTGGGGGCTGCCTTCCTGGTTGCTCTGGGGGCCACGGGTACAGGGCATAGAAGCTCCACCCTGTAGGGGCTCGTGGTCACCGCCAGGAGGCGCCCCAATGCCTTGGGGACCTGTTACCTCAGCACTTCCGCCACACCAGGAAGTGCTGGGGGGAAGATTTAAGACGGCACCCGGAGAACTGCCGGGAGGACAGCCGGCACTTCCGCCATGCTGGGGCGTGGCCAAGGGAGGAATGCCGGGAACACCTGGGGCTCATCCGGGAACTGGATAAAAGGGGCCGTCTCCCTTCATTCAAGGCTGGAGTCGGGAGGACGAAGCACAGGAGAGTTGTGGAGGCGGCCCGAAGAAAGGCATTTGTGGCTAGGACTGAGAGTGTTTGGGGTTTTGTGCACTAATGGACTGGGTCTGAGTGACCATATCTGTAAATAGTTGTATTTATAAACGTGTGGTGGTGATTACATGTTTGCCTGTCTGTGTCCGGGTTGGCTCCACATCTGGCGTAGCCAGCAGGATGCTCTGCCTGTTACAAGGCGGGGACCTGTAAACCAAAATTCTGTTGTGGACGGCCTGGCGCAGCAGGGGACCCCACCCCCGTGCCACGGGTGCTATGTGCACACAGCCCCGCGGGGTAAAGGAACCCCACGGACCGCCAGGGGTCCACAGGAGAGCCGTCTTCCCCTGTCGCGGGCTGGTGGCGTGCATGGCATGACTGCAGCGGTCCCGACGAGCGTGCCGTTGTTGGAGGCGCCCGGGACGGCATTGCGTCCAGAGAGGCTACGCCGAGGACGTTTCCTCGGTTGGACGAGTCCGGGGAGGTGAGTGCCCTGCCTAACGGCAGCCAGCACTTGGGGGCTGCGTGTGTTTTTGCTTTTCCAGGCAGGGACTTCCCGGATCCACATCAGTGGCGGACACATGCCAGTCTGCGGGGCTCCGGCAGCACGGCGGCAGCCGCGAGGGCTGCGGAGAAGGAGACCCTGCAGCTCAAGGGGCGTCGCCACCGCACGTCGCCACCGCAGAAGGGGAGGCAAGATGGCTGCGGACCAGAAGTCCCTCCCCCTGACAGGCACGCGATTGGACGGTGTGTCTTGTGTGCCCGCCGATGACTGCAGAGAGGAGGGACCAAGGAATGTCCATCACGGGCAGGGGGGAGACCCGATTGGGCCGGAGGAGAAGGCCCACAGGAAGTGGCCAGCGTTGGAGGCTGACAGACAGGTAGGCTCTGCGTCGGTTAACTTCCTGTCTTTGCCGGCTGCTCTGGCGGAGCTGGAGGCGTGCCTTCAGCCCGCGGAGCAGAGTTTATTGTAGATGCTACGTGCCCTCCGGGCTAATGTGCAGGTACTGGAGAGGAAGGCGCTCGCGGCGCTAAAGGTGTCTGCGACAATGAGATGGCGCGACGCTGGAATCTCCAGCCGGAGTGGTACGCGGAGACAGTGAGTACAGCCGACTCCGTACAGCATGCAGGAGGGTCTGCTGAACATGGCTGTGATGCCAAAGATCAGCTTCGAGTAAGCAGCCCTCCGACAGGAGGTGTGGCGCCGTGGGCTGTATGCGCGGCGAGGGGGGAGTCCGTGAGGACGCTGAATGGACACGGGCTGCTAAGTGCCCCAGGTCCTAGCGCCCTCCGCCCCAAGTCGGCTGCGGTCTCGCGCCGCACTGTAGGGACGCAGATGGGAAAGAGGCTCTTTCTTTGTAATAAGGAGTCTCAAACTGTCATGGCGTCCCAGAGTGAAAGGAGGAATGAGAGGCTGGGTGCCGATTCCTCCAATAGGAAGGGACGTGGTGCTGGGTGCACTCGTCAGAGAGCTGCCCGCCCTCTGCGGGGGCAGAGGGAATCCCTGAGGCTGGCGGAGAGAGTGCAGGCAGTGCCGGCGGTTCCACCACCAAGAGGGACACGGAAGCCGCGGAGAGGGTGCCGAACAGGCAAGTGCCAGGGTGCCGAATGGAGGGGGGAACGCTGCCAGTGCGTGGCACAGGAAGGGTGCCTAGGCAGCGGTTCTGCCTCCGTGTTGTTCTCTATTGCAGGGACGGACCCCGGGCGAGCAGTAGGACCCCCTTCGTTGGGGACCTGCCCTCAGATGTCGGACCGTCTGTTGAGGGATCTCTCTGCTGGTGTGCAGGTGCCACCACGGCTGGAGGAGACTGCAATGGAGCGAATGACTCCGACCAAAGGGGTGCAGAGGCCTCGGAGGGGGTGCCGAGCGAGGGGGCCCTGGGGTGCCGGTAAGAGGGGGGAGCGCAACCTGTGCGAGGCACAGGGGAGCACCAACTGGTGGTGCTCAGGCCGCGTCTCCGCCCCTATCCCTGCTTGAAGAGCGGGACCGGACCCTGGCTGTCCCGGAGTAGGACCTGCTTTGGGGCTGTGCTGCCCTCGCGGTACGGGTCGCTCTTTCCCCCGAGTGGTTTTCGCCTGCTGTGGGGCACTGTCATGGATGCCAGGGACAACGACCAGGCCGGGACGCCGTGAGGGACCGGAAGAGGGTCAAAGCCCACCCTGGATCATGTGGGGGCTGCCTTCCTGGTTGATCTGGGGGCCATGGGTACAGGGCATGGAAGCTCCACCCTGTAGGGGCCCGAGGTCACCGCCAGGAGGCGCCCCAATGCCTTGGGGACCTGTTACTCCAGCACTTCCGCCACACCAGGAAGTGCTGGGGGGAAGATTTAAGACGGCACCTGGAGAACTGCCGGGAGGACAGCTGGCACTTCCGCCACGCTGGGGCGTGGCCAAGGGAGGAATGCCGGGAACACTTGGGGCTCATCCAGGAACTGGATAAAAGGGGCCGTCTCCCTTCATTCGAGGCTGGAGTTGGGAGGCGGAAGGATGAAGCACAGGAGAGGTGTGGAGGTGGCCCGAAGAAAGGCATTTGTGGCTAGGACTGAGAGTGTTTGGGGTTTTGTGCACTAATGGACTGGGTCTGAGTGACCATATCTGTAAATAGTTTGTGTAAATAAACGTGTGGTGGTGATTACATGTCCGCCTGTCTGTGTCCGGGTTGGCTTCACAATAGATAAAACCATTATAAAAAGATACATTTACTGTTAGTAATTTTAACTCAGAGCTACCAGACCATCCACGCATCATGAGACACTACATGCGATACGATATTATATAAATTTAATTACGATTGCACAAAATTTCAATGTAATTGACGTTAAGCTTGAATGCAGCATAGGCACGTCACATGATCAGCTTGGGGAGGCAAAATTATCATTTCTAACAATTTTTTCAAATAATTAGAACAGTAAGTAGGTCAAAGACCACATTTACCTGTGACACCCACCATCCACCAAAACTTTCTATATACCTGAGCTGAAAGAGAAGAAAAAAATAGAAAAGGTACAAGTGCACTCAGTCGACATCGTGGATAGAAAACAAAATATTTCAAACTAAGATGGAAGGTAGCTTCACCAAATGCTGACTATTTGACCCTGTAACAAATGCGCCACAAAGATCCATTTTTCAAAGATGGAGCTAGGTGACCTATTAATCCACTCTACAGAGGGCTCGATTAACTCGCCCTAGGCTATCAAAATTTTTACTACTATCATTTCCAAAGAAAATAGCCTCTGCTGGAAATAAGAGAGGGGAAGACAAGATAGATTTAAAAGAAGAAAGATTGGTGGCAAGAAAGGGAAAGAATGATAAAGGCCAGACATTAAAGATGGCTGTGCAATTCCAGAATATTTGTAGGAAATTCCTAAGGGTTTTAAGTGGAAATGGCAGTGAGGATCCTCAGCTTTGCCAATAGCATGATGTTCATGGAATGTGAAATATAAGCAATGGACATATTTACATTGAACTTATTGATAATTGGCATTTTGAAAGAAAAAAGGATTATTTTTAAAAAGAGAATTCCATGATAAGGGTGGTGCAGAAAGTACATCACACTACCAGATCGAAGTTATAGGTGAGGGCCTTACAGAGAGTCCCGTAAAGTGTTGCCACATGTTTCAGGGTGGCAGAGAGTGAATGACAACATTTAAGTAGAGAGTGTGGGAGGAGTGAAGAAGATAGTGAAACCCCACCTGATTTAAGAACAGATCTTAGATAGAGATAGAAAAAGGAGAAAGATACTGAATTTAGACCTTATAAACTGAAATATTCCAAACCCAGTGTTATTGAAAATGTTCCTAAGTGTTATAATTCCATGAGTTAACCATGGGGAAATGAGACAGTGTTGCCACTAATTCACAGTACCAAACTGTGAAATATGAGATTGAGATTGTGCCATGCTGGCCATGAATTAAAATGACTCTCCAGTTTGTGTCCAATTTTATGAGCATATGACAGATTTGACAGATTTGTGAGATCTGAGCACTACCTTGATGGGTTCCATAACATGCCAGGATAGATGATTACTGGGAGTTGGGTTCAGACAGTTTGTTAGGTCATAGTGCAGAGGTCTAGTGGTAGAGGTCCACTTCAAGGATGACCCTCATCCTCTAAAGATGAATGTTTACCTGAGGGCCTTATAGAATGGTAGGGGTGGCATTGCAATAACAAAGTTAAACAAAGGAACTATATGAATTTTATTGGTATTTAATCTAGCTGGAAATTACAAAGTAGGGAAGGAACCTTATGATACTGAATCCATTGTACTTTTTAGATGTCAAAGATCGTTTGAGAGAACAATGTCTACAAGTTAGGAGGTAATGTCTGCACCAAGATCTTTGATTGAAATGGCCACTGGGATAGATGATGGGAAAAAAAACTGTCAACAGGATTTATTCAAGAGGGGAAATTATACACTGAATCAGGAGTGATCGAGTCATTAGAATGAAGACATTCAAGTAAGGGATTAAAGAGTGATAGAGGTGTTGGTATTCATGACCCTCACCTTTTAGTAATTTGGAAAGGCAGAGATATGATCAGATTTGTAAGAATTCTAAAATTAAGACACTGTTAGGTTTGGTAAAGTAGGAGACTCATTGAAGATGTAAAACAAATTGTGGATGTTATTCGGAGGTAGTTAATGCTACTGTGGTTCAGGTGGATTAGGTTGAGATCAGCTTTCTGTAAATGTCTTTCTAACAGTTTTGCAACAAATTTTGTCAGTATTGAGAGAGGAGAGTATGTTGCATGTCCAAAAGGTCTTTTTTCTTTTTGAGAAAGGTAGCGAACATAGCAGAATTTATTATGCATATTTCAAGAAGAATTTAACATCTGCAAGTATAGATCTCCAGAAGTTACCAGAAGGCAGAAAGAAGGTTAAACTTACTAAGTCAAGTTTACTACTTATTAAGTTTTTGCAGAACAGCACCATCTTCTCAGAGATGAGGGGGGTTTGCCGCTGTCACACATGTCACAATCCATGGAGGGTACTTCATTGACTCTGATCAGGTAGGTAAGATGGAGAAGGTTCAGAGTGAAGCACAGCTGGTAAGTGCCTATACCTCTTTTCATCTTGAGTGGTGGATGAAAATATGCACAATTCTTTTTCTCACTTCCACAGTAAGTCTGGCTGTTTCTGGTCCAGCTTAAGATGATCAATTGGAAACCAGTTTTGGACCTTGCTCCATCAAGGAGCAATCTATTTGTTAAATAAGCCTTGCTAGTCAAGAGCTTTAGTCATGGACAAATGGTCCCACTTCTTTGCCTTTTTTTGTTCCTTGCAAGGAACTTCTTATTAAATAGCATCACCACTCTGGTACCTGGACACTCTAAACAAGTCCTACCCCTCTTCTTATAATTTATGTTATCTGACATGTGATTTCATGCCTGCCATATTATATAAATGCATGCTAACTTTAAGATGCATTCCAACTTTGTTGCATAATTAAGGAATATGTGTATTTTCTTGAGCAACCTTCTGGCTACAGTTTTCAGATTTTCCCAATTTTTTTTTTATTATTTTAAAATAATGTGATCTTTTAACTTTAATTCTTACCAGCTTTCATGTAACCTCCTTCTTACAACATCCCTAAAACCTTTGCCACTCAATAAATTAAAACCTTGGCAACGCTTGGCTTCTTTTCTTGTAATGTCATTTAAAATCTTTGCAATTTTGCTTAACAATTTTGGATGATCAGAATTTTTTCTGGAAAACATGAGCATAACAACTCAATGTTTAGGTACCAGGGGCCTCATGTATAAACGGTGCGTACGCACAGAAATGTTGCGTAAGAACTTTTCCACGTTCAAATCGCGATGTATAAAACCTACACTTGGCGTAAAGCCACGCACTTTTCCACGGTACCTCATACCTTGTCGTACGCAAGTTCTCCGCTCGGTTTTGCAAACTGGCGGCACCCAGCGGCAAAGCAGTGCTACTGTTCTTGTGTGATTACTCATTATTTTCATGACGCGGCTTTATAAATACACAGAAACTAACCGCATATTGTTTATTAGTGTAACGCATCTGATTGTAATTAACTTGTAACAATATAATGGTCCAGGGAACAGCCATAGTATTCCAAATACCATAACTGCTTTAGCGTTGTTACTCTCACTTCTCCTTCTTCTTCTTCTTCTTTCAGCTCCTCCCGTTAGGAGTTGCCACAGCGGATCATCTTTTTCCATACTTCTCTCACTGCACGACTCGGAGTATTTATATCACTGTATCTGAGTGTGAATCACAGCAGCAGCTGATCGGAAAGAGAATTATCGGTATACAGCTTTAAGGACACGCTGTCTCAGCCACTGCAAAATGTTTTAAAGCCTTTCCTGTACGGACCTCGCGGTTCAGAAACAGTTTAATCCCAAGAACTTTAAATGCACTCAATCAATTGCTCCTTGTAGAACGGTTTGTACTTATAAGTACAATCACCCCACTGTAAACTTGCACTACAGTTATAATATCTCACAACCTGGGCCACTTTATAAAGCGTATTTACATATGATGACGATATCATTTTTAAGGTGAAATGCAGCAAAATATGTTTGTTAAATTATACACATAAAACTTTAACTTCATTTAAATAATCTATATTCTTCACTGGGAGTGTCGTGAAGGATAGAATAATTAAACATGTACTACGAAGATATTTCAATGTTCTTTAAGCGTTTTGAAGAATCGGCACTAAGCTTACAGATGGCTTAACGCTCTATTACAGAGCTGATTGTGTGGCGATCGGTTACTTGGGGAAAGAAAAGCAAGGACTCTTGGGCGCCACGCAATATATATTGAATATAAAACAGAAAGAAAATAACAACACAGCTAAAAGCAGCGACAAATTTCGACAAAAGATAAATGCTTGTCATGAGCGAGACTCATGAAACACATGTTTAATAACGTGTTTTAGCTCCTATCATCATGAAAATGACATCACGTATACATCTCAGTATTTTAGTTATTCAGAGAGCTGTAATATCACAAATGTAATGGACTCTGTGTCCAGTTGGAGGAAGAGAGCCAGTTTAAAAAGCAAGTAGTGATTCACACACATAGATCACATACGAGTAGAAGATCAAATACAAAAAAAGCATTTAACGTGCTACTTTAATTACGATGTAATTTTGAGAAACTGGTTAATTAAACGATTTTAAGATGAAGTTTATAATGTTCTACTAAATGACAAAATAAACTACGTGATTAAAGTGGAAAATTCGAGATTAAAGTTGACATTTCGTGCTTTTTCCCCACTGTGTGTCTTTTTTCTCTGTACCCTAATAAACTTTCATATGACACTCAGACAGTGGGCTTACAACTCTTTTTTCACGCAACTTTGATATGTGACTTCTTTTTTATTTCCAGCACTGTGCGATTTTGTGAATGTGAGCTTTCAAGTTTCTCCAACACGCTATGTCACTCGATCAACTTCCTTTTGTTGATTATACCACGGTTTATTTGAACAAATAGTATGTTTTTCCTTTGCCTCCACTTGGTATTCGCTGAAATTCGTATATTTTCCCCGTGCTTTTCCCATTGTCTTTTCACAGAAGGCTGCGCTTAAGGGCGATTTATATTGATTTGCATATTCAAATAGGCGTAATTCTGGGAGGATTTGGGGCGTTACATAATGCGCGTGCACGAGCGTTAGTTTTCACGCTGATCAGGATTTATGTAACGGAAGAACGTGGAAGTTGGAGTACGCACAGATTCCTGCATCTGGATTTTTCTGTGCGTAAGCACATTTCGGCTTTTGTGCTTACGCCATGTTATAGTGCAAGTTCTACGCACGCCGTTATACATGAGGCCCCAGGTAGCTAGAAGAGTCTTTAAAGTGCCACCTATGAAGTATTTGTATTATAGCAAACCAGATGTTAAAGCTAACCTCTGGAATGGTTGGGAACTCTCCTCCTTAAAGCTCCTTCTTGCAGTCCTGGTGTCCCTACTGTCCTGTGCCCAGCAGAAAATTAAAGAGCCAGAAATCCTACAGGATACTTGTCCATTATAATGTGTAAAACATGCTTCCCTTTTATTTCTCATCAGACTGAGGTGCTCCGAGTATTATATCCAGCATTCTTCAGTGTCTTTCCATTGTATCTAACTAAATTGTGTCCATCCATAAGAAAAGCACATAACATCTCCTTGTTCTTCCATCCAGTGATCATTTCTGGAGTAGCTATTTATAGCACTCTTTCCATCATCAGCCATTATTCTGCCCCATGTTGGCGGTGTTCATGTGTCACAGGCAAGGCCACAAACGTTCATTATCAGTGCTCTATACCACCCAACCTCTGTTACTACATGATGGAAACTGCCTGCAGCTCTGGAGCTAATCCATTGCTCCTACAGACCAGTTACCACTTGCCAAAAAGAGGTGTGGTTGGGAGGAAATCATTATTTTACTTAATGAAATGTTATACAGAGGATTAGGCTTTGATGCAGTCAACCCATCAGATGGAAGAAAAAGCAAGAATTGAAATTCAGCCCAGCTTTACTATGAAAATAAATTTGCTATCGACAACTCAAATTCAAAAGAAAATGTTGAGTTTTGATCTTTTAATTAGATAATTTCCATTTTGATGAAAGGGAAGGGAGCGCTGACGAGTCTGTTTAGGTTTGAAGTTAAAGTCTTTTTTCAACATTAGGTACTGTCTGTGCGATAAAGCAAACCAACAAGGTAGGGAATGACAGCACTTTTTGCAGCATTGCGATGGCCGCTGTTTAAAATTAATGAGGAAGATGTAATAATAATAAATCATACCCATGTATATTTGATCATTTAAATGGATGAAAAATGAAATCCATCTTAAAAAAATCACCATTCTAGATGCAGTTAACTAAACTTCATGAAACGTGCCTTGCTGGAAAAAAATATTTTTATGTCTACTATGTAGCAAATGTTGATCTTAAAAAGTAGCCATAAAATATAGCACTTAATCCTCTTATGTCAAGTTTCCTGAGCTTTGCACTCAGATATCATATTTCATTGGATTTTGCTTCTTAATCTGATCTGAGACGTTACTCATTAAAGGCATATGCAATCCTATAAGCAGCTCTTTGATGAAAAAGTATTTATGACCTACATATAGTTAAAATATTTGCTGCTCATTTACTTATAAAAGACTGAGCTATGACATTTGTTACAGTAAATATAACAGACTCATTGTTGACCAGGGAAAAGACTGCGTGGGCAAAGCATGTGTTACCAACTTGACAAACAGCAATTCCTTCCTTTGACATTATCAAAGTATCTTGGAATTTTCAGTTACATTTTGAAACTACTTAAAAAATGTGCACTGCTCAGACTATTCAGTGATGAAGTGTGGAATGTGCTGGAGTCTTCAGTAATACCCAACTTGCATCTTCACTGCTGGCTGCTCTTCCTGTTTTGCTATTGGTTGGCAAACAGAATCACTCCGTGGCCAGATTTTCCCCTCTAAGGACTCCACAGCACAATTACTTTAAGGGCCCTTGCAATATATTTTTATTTTTTCTGATGTCTTTAAATTATTAACAGTATACTCAAAACAAAAAGTCCAAATGCTCTTTACTTCATAGCCAATAGATGGTCAATGATAGATGCTCCTGAAATCCATTCTATCACTTAAACTTGGGACCATGAATTCTCTTTGGGTCTTCTTTATAGATCATGGATGAGAAACTCTGAAAACATCTGAGCCCACCAGGCACCGAAGGGCACGTGCTTGGTGCATAATCTAGCCATGACTCAAGAATACCTGAAGGTTGCTACAGATTTGTTTACCTTAAAGCCGACTCCTTACCACCAATTGTGAGTCCTTTGAGTTCTGTTCATGATTTGCTTTGTTACTTCCTGTGTTATGACCTTTGCTGCTTTCAGTAAAAAGTATTTTTATATAGGTTTGCCAAGAACTGTGGGGCCTGGGAGGGCATTACAGGGATTTTCTGTCATCAGGAGGGTTGAGATGGACCACCAGCCAAACAGAATCATAAATGCAAAGATGACTGGAAGACCATAAAGGCTAGACATTGCTGTTGGGTACAGCTATGTTCTGTTCTGAGGCAGGAACACTTGTCCCCTAAGAAAACAACTACTTGTCTCCTGAGGATGAAGGGCTCTAAATTACTTAATGCTTAGTTGGATGTGACCCTAGATGTGGTTTTTTGGGTCTTCTTTAAAAGAACCTCCATTTGCACAGCCAGGTGAGCTTGGAATTGGAAAATAGGAAGAGAAGGTCAAGGACAATGACAGATGAAGATTTATGCAGATGACACTCAGCTTTATTTAACTATAGCACCTAATGATCTTGATGCTCATGGCTCACTGTTCCGCTGTCTTAGTAGTATTTCCGAATGGATGAGTAGTACCTTTCTCAAACAAAATAAGGAAAAAACAGAAATTTTAGTGTTTGACAAAATAAAAATAGTAAGGGCATTAGACATAAATGTGATCCCTTTGCATTAACAGTCAAGGCAGAGGTAAAGAATTTAGAATTTATTTCATAGATTCTGACCTAAAGTTTAAATCGCACATTAACCAGATTACTAAAACTGCATTTTTTTTACTTAAGAGACATTGCAAAAGTTAAATTGTATAAAGTTTATGTAAATAATTTTGCTTCTTCCTATCCTTTGGAGTGTCTGTCTCCCTTGTGGAATATGGTCGGCCAGTCATCCTTGCCAATACCCCCAGAGCACCTGCAGCATGGAGGTGCCCCGAATGCCAGCAGGGACTTATGGACAATGGAGTTTTTATCCACAGCTCTGCTGGATAACACGGGTGCTGCTAGAAGGCACTGCAGGGAGGAGCAGCGACCATTTGCCCTACACCCTGTAAGTACGTCCGAGTCACATGGACAAGAGGAATGACAGGCTTCCAGGTTGAAGAAAAAGGAGTTTTTATCTGACCCGGAAGTGTTACCAGTCACATGGACGGAGACAGAAGAAACACTTCCATGTCAAGGACTATAAAAGGACTGTGGGAAATCCCAGACGTCGAGCTGAGCCGGGTGGAAGGGTGGCAACGCATCTGGGAGTGGTGGAGTGTATTACTGATTATTGTTTGTGTATTGTGGAGAATTTATGAGTATTGTGGAGAGGAGGGTGTTTGTGCACTGTATTATAGTTCAAATAAATAATTATTGGACTTTTACCTGGTGTCTGACGTATTGTCCGAGGGTTCAAGAGGACGATAGCTCCATCTATCTGTCACACCCTACACTCCAAGTCGTAACCTTAGATCTTCTGATGGTGGTTTGCTTATAAGTCCAAGAGTTAGGCTTAAAAGAAGTGGCGAGATGGCCTTCAGCACCAAAAATCTGAATAATTTACCAATAGAGATATGCCAGGCTAATACTGTCGAACATTTTTAAAAACTGCTGATAAAACAATTTTGTTTAAATTGGTTTTGTTGTAACTATATTATAGTTGGACTCCTAATAGACTATAGAGGTAATATTTACAATATTTACTATTCTCTGCTTTTCTCTGCTTTCTTTTCAGGTTCACTTGACCAAGGCGCCATGCAGCCACCTGTGATACTGGAATTAAGACATGGGCCCCAGCTGTCCACAAGACTGACTGCATCAAATCCTCTTAGACAAAGCCTGGAAACAATGAGGAATGATGTAAGTACATTTTTGTTAGGTAGAATAACCACTGGGGGCTGGGTGGTCTTGGAACCCCTGCAGATTTTGTTTTTTTTCTGCAGCTGAAGACCTTTTTTTTGGTTTTATTCCGTCCCAGCCATCTTATCTTTTAACTGGACTCATCTTTGGAGACTTATAATATGATATTATACATATGGATGCTACCCTTCTACAAATAATTATCTATGTTTTATAAGATTGCAGGGATTTATTTATTTACTTTTTCATTAATACAGTAATCTCTCGCTATATCGCGCTTCAACTTTCGCTGCTTCACTCCATCGCGGATTTTAAATTTAAGCATATCTAAATATATATCATGGATTTTTCGCTGGTTTGCAGATTTCTGCGTACAATGGGTCTTTTAATTTATGGTACATGCTTCCTCAGTTTGTTTGCCCAGTTGATTTCATACAAGGGTTGCTATTGGCGGATGGCTTAGAAGCTACCCAATCGGAGCATGTATTACGTATTAACTAAAACTCCTCAATGATATACGATATGCTTCCCGCGCGGTGCTTGATTGTTTGCTTTTCTCTGTCTCTCTCACTCTCTCTGCCTGACGGAGGGGCTGTTTGCACAGAGGCTGTTTGCCTAGAGGATACGAACGCTCTTCTAAAAAATGCCGCTTTATCGCGGTGCCTCGGCATACTTAAAAGCCCAAAAGCATGTATTGATTTTTTGATTGTTTGCTTTTCTGTCGCTCTCTCTCTCTCTCTGAAATTCTCTGCTCCTGAAGAGAAGAAGATCTATTTGCATTCTTTTAATTGTGATAAAGAACTGTCATCTCTGTCTTGTCATGAAGCACAGTTTAAACTTTTGACTAAAGGGTGTTATTTCATGTCTAGAGGGCTCTAATAATGTTAACAGTGTGGGAGAGTTTATAAGGGCTTAAAATATATAAAAATAACCATACAAACATATGGTTTCTACTTCGCGGATTTTCATCTATCGCGGGTGGTTCTGGAACGAAACCCCCGCGATCGCGGAGGGATTACTGTATTCTTACTTAATCTTATTTGCTCTTTCTTTTCTTGTAACTTTCTTTTTGATATTTCTGTGAATTACTTTGAGCTACATTCTTTATATGAAAATGTGCTGTAGAAATAAATGTTGTTATTATTAAAGAGCGAACGTGGGATCAGGAATATTATGCCTGCAAGCCTTAGCTAAGGCAGACTACTTTTTAGGGATGTTTGTATATAATGTTCAAAGTACCTACTGTGAAAGCACACGTCTGTCAATCTATCCGTCTGTCTGTCCATTAATCTGTCTGCATGAAAAATCCCCTGGGACCAATTTTCATGAGATGTTTCATGATATTCTTTCAAAGAAATTTGTTGTCAGTTCAATGTTTGTCCAGATGTCTCGAACACATCACACCACAAAAGGGATTTCCCATTGAAAAGCAGTGGTGAATTTGCACGCGCATACATTCTATATCAAATAAATGTTTTGAGCAACTTCAGTTAGCAATTAGTTCATTGTTTCAATTTTACCTTAAGAGCGGTTGCTTGAACTTATATATTTTATACATTTTCCTGTTTTACTCATGTGACTGCTACTCAGATGCTCAATGCAACTCAGTCAGAGCACATGAACATATAAACAGCTCACACAGCATCACCTTCTTCCTGGTACCTTAGGTAAGTTAACTAATAGAATACAAAAAAGTTACTTCTATGGGAATAAATGGAAGGGGAATCAAATTGTGTGAGCATATTTTAGACTGAATAGACTGAAGAATGTGCAGAATATTATTGTAAAGAACTGACATTATCAACCTGCCGCTAATGGTGTTTGAACTAACTAATAACACAGGAAAGGTGCAGTTGCCCCAACTGAAATAAACATAGGTCAGGTTTAAGGCAATGGAAGATGGGGGGGCTTCAGTGGCCTAGCCACTGATCTTTCAGTCCCAGAATTACATTGTCATTCGTGGCAAGTCCCTGATTTTTTTTGCCCATCATGTACAATTCATATTACCATTATACAAAATAATCAGTTATTTTCTAAGACCTTATTTGTGTGTCCATCCATCCATCCATCATCCCACCCGCTATATCCTAACTACAGGGTCACGGAGTCTGCTGGAGCCAATCCCAGCCAACACAGGGCGCAAGGCAGGAAACAAACCCCAGGCAGGGCACCAGCCCACCGCAGTATTTGTGTGTTTTAACTAATATTAATAGCTAGCTGGGGAACTTATTTAAGTTCATTTTCTTCATTCATAGGTTAATGTTGATATTGATTTTATGCTAGTATTGGTCATTTTGTATTAATACAATAAATATTTTTCATTTGCTAATTATTGGATACTACTGTATTGGTTTTACTCTCAAACAAGTTATGTTTAAGAAAATGGAATTATTAGTTACAGACCCTCCTCCACTAAAACACAGCAATCAATACCATTGTGGTAGAAATTTAACATCTTATTAAAGAAAGAAACTTCCCCTAACAGGACAATTTAGTAATCAGACAGGAGAAAAGCTGTTCATTGTGTCTTTCAATTACTCTTCAGCTAAAGTCCTTGGAGGGAGTATTCTTCAGAAGCAGTCAGTCAGTCATGGTCAGAATGTTCAGAGAAACGAAGAATAAAGGTTCATTTTATAAACTACTGTATTTGCATACCGTGTCAATCAACACAGCTAGTATAAAATAAAAGTCTGTTATATTATATTCTGGTTCTTCTTATACCTTTGCGTTGTGTCACCACACTTTCCCACCAATTACTGTGCATATAACAACTGTCCATTCTCCTTTATAGTACATCTGCTAATTTCTTAGTCATCTCTTAGTCATCCTTCAGTACATTTTATATATTACATTAGCCTTTCTTCTGGTACATTCTTTATTTACTTAATCATCTCAGTATTTTCCTAAACCAATTCTTATATTTCAGTGTACATTTTGCTGTTCACTTGACTTTCTGGTGTGCCTGAACAGGTTTCTGACATTTATGATCCCTTTATGCTATTTCTTTAAGATGAATGCCATGTTACCCTAAAATTATTCTTCCACACCATTTTCACATCACTGAATTGCAATCTGCTGTGTGTGAAATCTAGACAGACAGACAGACAGACAGACAGATAGATAGATAGATAGATAGATAGATAGATAGATAGATAGATAGATAGATAGATAGATAGATACTTTATTAATCCCCAAGGGGAAATTCACATAATCCAGCAGCAAGTATACTGATACAAAAAACATTATTAAATTAAAGAGTAATAAAAATGCAGGTAAAAACAGACAATAACTTTGAATAATGTTAGCATTTATTCCCCCCGGTGGAATTGAAGACTCGCATAGTGTGGGGGAGGAACGATCTCCTCAGTCTGTCAGTGGAGCTACTCCTCTGCCTGGAGATGACACTGTTCAGTGGATGCAGTGGATTCTCCATGATTGACAGTAACTTGCTTAATGCCCGTCGCTCTGCCACAGATGTTAAACTGTCCAGCTTCATTCCTACAATAGAGCCTGCCTTCCTCACCAGTTTGTCCAGGTGTGAGGCGTCCTTCATCTTTATGCTGCCTCCCGAGCACACCACTGCGTAGAAGAGGGCACTCGCCACAACCGTCTGGTAGAACATCTGCAGCATCTTATTGCAGATGTTGAAGGACGCCAACCTTCTAAGGAAGTATAGTCAGCTCTAAACTTCGTTACAAAGAGCATCAGCATTGGCAGGCCAGTCCAATTTATCATCCAGCTGCACTCCCAAGTATTTATAGGTCTACATCTATTGAGCCACCACAAGCCTGTTTGTGCTCTGTTTTTAACTCAACTGTAAAGTTCTGTTAATAAGCACATATTTAATGTAGTTTAGTAACATTTGTAATTTGTAATTGTCTCTGGTGTATGTGTATGTGTATGGTGTTAGGTTTGGGTCTGTCGGAGAGCATCCCTGTAGTTTACAGGCCCTTTTACTCTTGACACTTGACCAAAACAAAGTTCTGACTTCTAAAATACTTCACCTTCTCCATTTACTGTTTTTTCACTGTTTATTTGACCAGTCAGTTTGCCAACTTTTCTTTCAGTCCTGATGTAGTTATTTTGAAATAAATTATACTACATGAAAAGATCTCATCTTTCTACACTGGGATTAGTTCTTCCCATCCACTTAAATCGGGATACTCAGCTAAAAGAACACATTTTAGAAGGTGAAAAAAAGCATTGTGTGTGTTGAGGACATCAGGCAAGCTACACAGCCACAGAAAAAAACTGAAAACCTATATGAAAGATTGAACTTGAGGTTACTGAGAGGTGGAAACTGGAGAGTTCATTAAGGTTTTAAACTGCAATTGTTATATTTTTTTCCTTCCTGGATCCCAGAATTGTATCAAGCAGATCTAACATATATTGGAGAGATGGATAAATAGATTTTTTAAAATCTTTATTTCTTCTTGCCTTGGCATCATTGCAGTAAGGAGGCTGGCATAATACTGAATGCATCAGAGAAATTTCATATGTTTATGGAGTCACAAGCAGCTATGTACACTAAATATACAAGTAGGAAAAGACAGAAATAAATGATTCACTAGGACTGAATAATGCTGAACAGTAATAACTTTATTTTCTTGTTAACACTGATTAAACATTTGGAAAATGGACATGGAGAAAAAATGATAATTTTGCTACATTATACATTTTTCCATAATCTTGCCGTATTCTTTTAACAGATATTAAATACTGATTTCATATAGTTAAATCAGCTGATAATAATGCAAAGACATAAGTTCACCTTTATCATTTTTTTCACAGATATAAGTGTACATTAATCATGTTTCGGCTTTTCAGTTCCACCACCAAGGTTGAGTGCAGACTTGTAGAATGTCACTTGCTTGTGTTAAGTTGTTACTGTCCATCACGGTCATGTTTAGGCCTTTGATTCAAATTCTGCTGGCCTTATCTTCATAACGACCGACTTAATGGAGTACCACCATCCATGCCATGTGTACCAAACGACTCCATTGTCTGTCTTTGCAGCATAGGGCCCATTGTAGTAGTAGCCATTTAGATTGGCAGAGTGACATCTGGAAGAAATGCACAGAACATTTTCAGCAGACAAACAAGTAAGTGTAATGGCGATGTTATTCATGCTGTTGTTTGAGTTGCTGTGCATTACTTGGTTTCTAGAGTGATGTAACATAATGAGATATTTGCAATGTGTTAAAAACATTCAGATAGGTGAAGTTCTTTTATAAGTCTTTCTTTTTCTACATCTTTCTCAATTCTATGTGGGGTCTATATGCTTGATCTACCTTCTCTTTACAGCTCAGTCGTGCACTTCCTCCTCGGTCAGAACCTCTTCCTTCAGTTCTTCTTTCATTTTATCCATCAACCTCCTCTTTGGCCTTCCTCACTTTCTCTCTCCCTGTACTTTCATTCTCACCACACTTTTTCCTACATATTTATCATCTGTGCAGAATGCAGCTGCTAGAATCCTAACAAGGAAAAGAAAATCCGAACACATTTCTCCAGTTTTGATGTCACTACACTGGTTACCTGTGTCTTTCAGAATTGACTTTAAAATTCTGCTTATGGTTTATAAAGCCTTAAATAATCTCGCTCCATCTTATGTATCGGAATGTCTGACACCCTATATCCCAAATCGTAACCTTAGATCCTCAAATGAGTGTCTCCTTACAATTCCAAAACCTAAACTTAAAAGAAGTGGTGAGGCGGCCTTCTGCTGTTATGCACCTAAAATCTGGAATAGCCTGCCAATAGGAATTCGCCAGGCTAATACAGTAGAGCACTTTAAAACACTGCTGAAAACACATTACTTTAACATGGCCTTCTCATAACTTCACTTTAACTTAATACTGATACTCTGTATGTTCAATTCATCACAATAACTATTCACAGTGGCTCTAAAATCCGTTGACCCCTACTCTCTCTTCTGTTTCTTTTTCCGGTTTCTTTGTGGTGGCAGCCTGCACCACCACCACCTACTCAAAGCATCATGATGCACCAACATTGATGGACTGAAAGCCAGAAGTCTACATGACCATCATCATCAAGTCCTTCCACGAGAACCCTAAATACAAAGAGGACTGTTTCATTTATGTGAGGTAGAATGCCATTAGGGGACTGGGCGGACTCATGGTGGTCTGGAACCCCTGCAGATTTTATTTTTTTTCTTCAGCCGTCTGGAGTTTTTTTTGTTTTTTCTGTCACCCCTGGCCATCGGACCATACTTATTCTATGTTAATTAATGTTGACTTATTTTATTTTCTTACTGTGTCTTTTATTTTTCTATTCTTCTACTACTGCTCCAACAATGATGGACTGAAAGCCAGAAGTCTACGTGACCATCATCATCAGGTCCTTCCATGAAAATATGATGATTTATGTTAGGTAGAATGCCCAGAGGGGACTGGGCGGTCTCTTGGTCTGGAACCCCTACAGATTTTATTTTTTCTCCAGCTGTTGGAGTTTTTTGTTTTTCTGTCCACCCTGGCCATCGGACCTTACTCTTATTCTATGTTAATTAATGTTGACTTATGTTTATCTTTTATTGTGTCTTCTATTACTCTATTCATTTTGTAAAGCACTTTGAGCTACATTTTTTTTTGTATGAATATGTGCTATATAAATAAATGTTGATTGATTGATTGATTCTTCATTATGTAAAGCACTTTGAGCTACATTTTTTGTATGAAAATGTGCTATAGAAATAAATGTTGTTGTTATCTCCCTTCTTCACAATTCATACCACTTCAACCTGCTCTCCTGTACTTTCTTAGATATCTCTCCCACTTTTGTTGTACCTCTGATTGTAATAATAATAATAATAATAATAATAATAATAATAATTTTATTTAATAGGCACCTTTCTTAGGACTCAAGATTACCTTACAATGAAATTAAATGACATTAATAAAATATAAAAACAAAGAGGATGATAAAATCAAATAGCAATAAGGTACAGAAGTAGTAGCAAACACACAAAGATAACAGGCAGTAACAATGTTAAATTCATAATTGGTATGGCAGTTTGAAAAGATAAGTTTTGAGGACAGTTTTAAAATATGTTATTGAGTCTAGTTGCTGGATATGAAAGGGAAGAGGATTCCCGAGTTGAGGAGCACTATGAGAGGACGCTTGAGCTCCCATAGAACAGAGTTTGATGTGTGGTACAGAAAGTAGAGCTGCAGATGAGGATCTGAGTGAGCGAGAGGGAGTGTAAGTCAGAAGGAGATCAGTAAGGTAGGGAGGAGCGAGGTTGTGCAGAGCTTTAAATGTTAAGAACAGTATTTTGTATTGTATTCAGTAGTTAACAGTGAGCCAGTGAAGTTGAGAAAGAATAGGTGTAATATGTTCAGTGTATTTTGAACAGCAGGTTATCATCATGGCAGCAGAATTTTGAAGAGGTTGTAAGCGATGGATATGTTTTTGTTGGATGCCAGATAGAACGGTATTACAGTAATCTATATGTGAGATGACTAGGGCATTAACCAATACTTCAGTACTGTGTTGCGTAAGAACAGGACGAAGTCTAGAAATGTTTCAGAGATGGAAGAAGGCAGTCTGAGAAACATTACTTATATGGGAAGAAAAAGAGAGAGTACTGTCTAGGATGACACCCAGGCTCCTAATCTGAGAAGAGATGTTTGTGTTACTGTTGTTAATTAATAGAAGAATGATCAACCTTAGCGAGTGTAGATTTAGAACCAATGAGCAGCACCTGAGTTTTATTGCTATTTAATTGGAGAAAGTTGTGGGTCATTTACAGAAGTGTATTTAGTGGGTAGATGTAGCTGTAACAATGAAATCTAATACCATGGTGGTGAAAGATATTACCTATTGGGAAGATATAAACGAGTAAAAGAAGCAGCCCCAAAACAGAACCCTGCAGAACTCCCTGAGTAACGACTGCATTCTCAGATTTAAAGCCCTTTAATTGAACAAATTGCACCCTACCAGTGAGGCAGTAAGAAAACCACTGGAGGAAAAGACCACAGGCTCCAAAACTCTTTAGTTGTTTCAAAAGTATCTGATGAGATATGGTGTCAAGTGCGGAGCTCAGATCAAGAAGTACAAGAATTGATAAAAGTCCCATGTCAGCTGCCTGGAGTAGATCATTTGTCTAAAAATTCTCGTTTCTGTCATATTCATCTTCTTGTGCACTTAACTGCCCATGTCTCAGTTCCATACATTATTGCTGGTCTTACCACTGTTTTAAAAACCTTACCTTTAACATTCGCCTTAACTCTTCGATTACACAATACTCCTGATACCTTCTTCCTATTGATCCAACCTCACTTCACTCTATGGGTTATCTCTGCATCCAGTTTTCCATCTCAAGCTACCACTGACCCTATATATTTAGATTTATCAACTCATTTCATTAACTCTTCCTGTAGGCTAACTTTTGAATCCTGATCATCATTAAACCTCATACATTCTGTCTTCTTCTTATTTATCTTCAATCCTCTATCTTACAAAGACCTGCACCATTCTTCCAGCTTCCTCTCCACTTCCTCTTTTCTGATGCTATACAACACAGTGCCACCATCAGGATTGGTCTTTAATACATATAGTATAACTCTGTACCTCTATAACCAGATCAAAGAGGTAAGTACTTAAAGAAGACCCCTGGTGCAGACCTAGTCTAACTAGGATCTTGTCTTTTACCACAAAGCTGCTTTTATCCAGTGTTCTCAATCCATCATATGTATCCTGGACAAACCTCACATACCTCTCTGGTACTTCTTTCTCTCTCATGCACCTCTAGACCTCTTGATGTGGCACTCTATCATAAGCCTTCACCAAATCAGTAAACACCTTATGCAAAACTATATTTTTCTCGATGCTTCTCTATGTGCTGACTCAATGCAAAGATGCAGCAGTTGTTCCTCTGCCTGGCATAAAACGAAATGCTCCTCCCCTATGGTAGTCTCTTCCCTAATCCTTCTTTCTATAATCCTTTCTTAAATATTTATTGTGTGTGACATCAACTTTATCCCACTATAGTTTCCACAATCCTGAATATCACCCTTCTCATTATAAATGGGTACAATCAGACTGTTCCTTCACTCCTCTCATATTCTCTCCTATTCATAGGTCTTCGGCATCCCACAACACATCCCTCTTCTCCTAAACTCTTCTGCTGATATTTCATCCAGTTCTGTTGTCTTTCCATCTATTCTTATCAGTGCTGCCTTTACTTTCTCTGTACTTATTCCTGGTACTAGCCCTTCATTTGGGACTCCATATGCAAATACTATCTTCAGAGTTTATTCATTCAACAACTTTTCAAAGTACCTTTTCTTTCCATCTATTCTTGGTCTTATCATGGTCATTTAAAATCACATATTGCTCAGTTCTTTTATAAATAATGGTCACAAATGTACACTATATACCATACAAAAATGAAAAAAAGACTACTTTACTATATACATTCTTTCAATAGGTATGAGAAGTATTATTTCACAGTGTTTATGGGACTTTGCAACCACCAGCAACTGGACTTTCAACTTCCTATCTGGCAGACCTCAGTATATTGCATTGGTAGCACACTTCCTTCATGCTGATGCTCAACCCAGTAACCCCCTTCTATGTTCATTATTTATTAATAATTCTGTGGTGAAACACACCTCCATCCTTCATTATTCAATTTGTTGTTGATGCCATCTGTCTAGGCCTGATCACCAACCATGACGAGACAGCTTATAGAGAACACATTTGCATTACGACATGGTGGTGTCAGAACAACAATGTTATCCTTAATATCAGTAAAACTAAGGAGCTGGTCATAGACTTGAGGAAGCAGAGGGAAGACCACACAGCAGAGGATGCTGTGGAGAAGGTCAGTAGCTTTAAGATTTTTTCGAGTCAGTATTAATAACAGCCTGTTGTTATGCAAAACACATTTCATATATCAACAGGAAGACACATACTTATTCTTGCACAAATATCTTTTAAAAGTCCAGTTGTCTACTTCTACACTTTCTACAGGTGCACAGTGGAATTTGTACTGATTGGCTGTTTTATTATTTGTTATATTACTAGTGTACACCCCTCTATTCAGGACATACTGTATAAAAAATGCATCGGCTTAAAAAAGTAAACAGCTTTATTAAAGATCTCGGTCATCCTACACAAACACTTTTCTCTGTCCTAAACTCTGGCAAATTGTACAGGATCATTAGCAGTCACACCAGTTGCATCACATAGAGATTTTATCCACTGGTCATGAGGTTATTCAGTAGCAGTTCATGCTGACAAGTGCATATACAGGTATATATATACTGTATATACTCACGTTTAAATTCTCCCATGGATAAGTCGGGACTTAATTTTACTGTATGATTTCTGGTATTTTATATAGTCAGCCGTTTAAGTCAAATGCAGAAAACTCACGCTATTGGTCCAAGAGATATGCTAACACCCACCTGAGTGAGTAACCACGGAGCACACTGCCTTTTTTTTCTATGTACGTGACCACACGGTAATACCCAAACTATTCCGAAGCAACGTTTCCACTGTTTTGTGTTTTCTCACACCCTCATACACCTTTATCGTGAGAGCATCCCTTATCTACAATGGAGTGTTCAATCAGAAGAAAATATGAAGCTCATTTTAAATTAAAAGTTGTTGACGTAGCAAAAGAAATTGGTAACTGTCCTCCTCCAAAAAATTCAATGTGTCTGAGAAACTGGTGCAAGAAGAAGGAGGCAAGAAGATGTAAATGTGGAACAGTCATATAAATTCTCTTGCTTTGAATTCACAGTTGTTTTTAACATGAAATGTGAAATTGCCTACTATTAAAAATCTTCCATAATTAAATATATACTAATAATAGGCGAAGCCCTCACTCACTCACTCACTCACTCACTCACTCACTCATCACTAATTCTCCAAGTTCACGTGTGGGTAGAAGGCTGAAATTTGGCAGGCTCATTCCTTACAGCTTACTTACAAAAGTTGGGCAGGTTTCATTTCGAAATTCTACACCTAATGGTCATAACTGGAAGGTATTTTTCTCCATTAACTGTAATGGAGTTGAGCTGGAAAGACGTGGGGGCGGAGTTTCGTGTGACATCATCACGCCTCCCACGTAATCATGTGAACTTACTGTCAACGCAGGGTGTAGAAAACCAGGAAGACCTCCAAAAAGCGCTTAAGAAAACTTGCATTATATAATTGAGAAGGCAGCGAAACAATAAGAAGCGAGCGAGTGACATATACTACCATATTCATGAGTGCTGCTACCTCGGAAAGAAAGCAAGGTGTAAACCTAAACTTTAAATTAAGTTCATAGACAGGCTACTGCTGGCGTTTCACATGCCCACGGGAATGCGGGATACAAGTTTAATAAGAGGACGCAGGATATAAATGAGAGTTTTGATCACTTTGTAACTAAGTTAAAATTGTAGGTGAAGGGGTGTGCTTATGCAAATTCCGAGACTGTCTTTGTGGGGGATTGACAGTTAAGGCGGGTGGGGGAGTCACGTCATCATCACCCCTCCCATTTACCTCATTTCGCTCTGAGCTGAGCTCCGCGGCTAACGCCGTCTTCCGAAGCAACTTGGTCACACTGCCACCAAATACTCACAGAAAAATCCACAAGTTAACGCACGCTGTCTCTAGAGTTTCTCCACACTGAATCCTCCAGGCACTACTTACAAAAGGTTACATTGACAATCGTGTTACGTTATTTTTAAAATCTTTCCTTTTCTTAGCACAAGCACAGCTGAGAAGCTTCGATGCATGTGCTCCATAACGCGTTCAAAAATAATGCATTTAATCACACTTTGCATTTCAAGCAAAGGGGAGCTTTTGTCAATGCATGATTTCCTGGTACACCGATTACATTGATCAGCATCCCGATTCATTTTACCCTCGCACCACCTTAGTTTGAGAAGAAGTATGAAAAATATGAGGTTAACACAGAAAAACAGATCACCAATTCAAGCTTTATGAATAATCGATTCGCCATCAATAATTGTTTTGGTAAAGCCATACTCCTTCCATTTTATAATTTTTCCACCACTAGCCATGATTAAATGAACGGTAAAAAAATAAGAGCAAAGCGAGGGTGACTTATTTAGGCAGGCATATATATGACAACAACACTCATGACAATGTCAATCATGTTACGTTATTATTAAAATGTTTCCTTTTCTTTTTCATTACTTCTTTAACACACTACTTCTCTGCTGCCAAGCACGGGTATTTTGCTATATATATATATAGATAGAGATATATATACTGTATATAGATATATATATATATATATATATATAGATAGATATGAGAACAACACTCATATCAATGACAAAACAATTACATTAACAACCATGTTACGTTATTTTTAAAATTTTTCCTTTTCTTTTTCGTACCTTCTTTAACACACTACTTCTCCGCTGCGAAGCGCGGGTATTCTGCTAGTATTATTATAAATAATAAATTTGGGAATAATAACACATCATATTTTGGAGGACGATAAATGGTCAATATGAGAGAGTGAGATACTCTTTGAATAAGTACTGCAAGGTACTTGAAAGGTACATCAACACTAACATTTTATGATTTAAAGGGTCGTATTTTTGAATGGGAGTATAAGTCGGGGTCTGATTTTATGACTGATTTTTCAGGTTTCAAGGCCCGACTTATACACGAGTATGTACGTTAGTCATGGAACAGTTAAGATAACTTACATATAGAATTGCACAGCAAACGTGAGATCAATCCAGATAAGCAAGAAACGTTTGTGATGACAATTAATCTGGTTGCATTGATGACATCATGTGTCACACATTTCCAGGGAATCCTGGGAAAAAAATTGGAGTGAGTAGCTGGGTATGTCAAACTACGCAGGTAAACTTCAGAGGATTGTTCCACCAACTACCTCTGAGTGGCGAAGATTATGTTCACGAAGGGTAAAAATCAATGGAAAAGTCTTCAAATGTGACATGGTTTTAGTTGAGTTTGCTTTAAACGTTTTGTGAATATGTTGTTACTGAAGTGAGTTTACTACTTATTTAATTTTTGCACAACAGTGCCATCTGCTTGGGGACACTTGCCATTCACGCATAGATAGCACTGGCTGATAGTCTGGCAGAGCGACGGGCACTAAGCAAACTCCTGTCAATCATAAATAATCCACTGCATTCACTTAACAGTGTCATCTCCAGGCAGAGGAGTAGCTTCAGTGACAGACTTTTGTCACTGTCCTGCTCCACTGACAGACTGAGGAGATCGTTCCTCCCCCACACTATGCGACTCTTCAATTCCACCCAGGGGAGTAAATGCGAACATTAATTTTATTTTAATTTTTTTTCATTTTTATTACTATTTAATTTAATATTGTTTCTTTGTATCAGTACACTGCTGCTGGATTATGTGAATTTCCCCTCTATCTATCTAGTCCATTTGTAATGCACAATTCAGATTATATGTGGTGTGCATGAGAGCTGACAACCAATGAATGCTCATCCGGAAGTACACTGCATAAAAAGCAGTGATGAGGAGTAAGGAATTTGGGTGTTTTAGACCTCACAAATAGAAGAGAGGCTCATCTGCCTGATGTTTTGTGTTTTACATTCCATGACAGAGTGGAAAAAAGAGAAAGGGGATGAGATTGAAACTAAATCTGTTAATCTTCCATATGGCACCAGCTCCATTAGGCAGCACACTATTGGCTGTCAGAAAAAGGGACGAGCATGACTGTACTGGAAAGTTGTCAGGGAGTCACTCAATTTGACATGCCCAGTGACTTTCAGTTGTGTAAACTGACATGATCCAGTGACAAGATCAGCAACCACGGTCAGCAAGTTTGATATATCCTCTCCTTCGATGTCAGATAAGTTTTAGATATCATAGTCAAATTTTTGTAGTTTTCCTTGATATGCTCAATGCACTTCAACCCCTCAGTGTTCTTAACATAAATTTTCTTATGTGTGCACTCGTGCAGTCTGAACTTTCTAATTTCACTTGGAGGCTTGAAGGTCAGAGTCCTTTAAAGAAACCCACTGATTTATATTTTGTAACAAAATTTAAAGTGCACATGAACTTTCACGTCTCACTATTTTAAAAATAGTGACATCAAAATATTTATGTAAAATATGATTTAGTACTTTGTCCATTAAAAATACATTGAAAATTCAAAAATATTTATTTCTGTTTCTGCCTCTAGTGTTTACCAGAGGTCATCTCCTTCCTTAGCTGCTCTTCAGCACTGTTCCCACCAATCCAGGTTTTCATGATGGCATCTGTGCTGCTACAATGATCTTTTTTCTGGCGTGTCAACTGCTTGCACATTAATGTCATGCTTTATTCCACTCGCTTGGGGTCAGAGGCATCATCTGCACTCACTTTTACCTAGCTCTTTGAGCCAAGCCAAGCCAAGCCAAGCCAGGATCCTTACCAAGACTCTTTGGCAGCCATATATGCAGACTAATAGATTTAGGCAGAAAGGCATGTGTTGCCACCAGTGCTGTTCTTTAAGGGCTTAATCATCTTTTTCCCTCTCTTTCACACATTCACACTTTCAAACACACACACACACACAAACATGCACACACACACGCACACACACACACGCACACAAGCTCTGTTTATAGACATCTTCTTAGTATGGCTCATTAAACTCTGACTATGTCTCTCTATCTCTTTCACAGGTCTGTGTGTCCCACCAGAATTTTCAGGCCAAAGCATTTAAATTATCTACAAGTACATATTTCCTCATATTTCAAAGGGAGTTCTTGTTTTCTTTCCTTAAAATCATTTCTGTTTCTATAGAAGGTCTGTTCAATTCATTCATATGAGGCAGGAAACATTCTCTGGTGTTCATTTCAAATTTTCTGTTGACTTTATAGATTTTCATTATGGAGCTCATTAAATATGAAGCAGGGTGACTTAGTGATTAAGGTTGCTGCTCCATTGTTTCCTGGGTTTGGTTTCAATTTTCAATTCAGTCGCTGTCTGTGTAACGTCGGTGTGTTTTCTTAATGATCGCTTGAGTTCTTTGGTTTCTTCTCATGTCCCAAATATGTAAATGGGTGTGCATTTAAGTGTGCCCTGTGATGCACTACAGCCCATCCAGGAAATATTGCTGTCTTGCTCTCAGTAATACCACAACCATCTCTGGTTTTCTGTCACTCTGTAACTGACTAATTGGCTTTAGAAAATCAATGAGGTTCATCTAACTTATCCAATCAAATAAACATCTCATCCATGAAATAGCTGTGAGTTCTACATATATCCATCCATCCATTTTCCAACCCACTGAATCCAAACACAGGTTCATGGGGGGTCTGCTGGAGCCAATCCCAGCCAACACAGGGCAGGAACCAATCCTGGGCAGGGTGCCAATCCACCGCAGGACACACACAAACATCAAGCACACACTAGGGCACCTAACCTGCATGTCTTTGGAGTGTGGGAAGAAACCGGAGCACCTGGAGGAAACCCACGCAGACATGGGGAGAACATGCAAACTCCACGCAGGGAGAACCCGGGAAGCAAACCCAGGTCTCCTAACTTCGAGGCAGCAGCGCTACCACTGCACCACCGTGCTGCCCCATTCTACATATAGCCTTATCCATAACAAATTATGATAAAAAAGATTCTCACCTATTAAACCACCAGCCAGATGTATCCTCCTTAGCACAGTTGCCTTCATAGCGGTCATTGTCCCTGTCGTAAGTGCTGAATTTCATTCCATTGTGACTTGCCCACCACTGGACCTCTGGATGAAAACTTCCAGAAAGGGAATCTCCTGCTGTGCCGGAGTAAGATCCAAAAGTTAGCTGGTAGGAACTCTGGGAAAAAAAATAAACAGGATCCTTAAAAAAGTTGCAAGGGTGAAGAAGATAACAGTATTACAAAGATGCAAATAAAATAGAATATTTTCATGATTTTTTATTAATTATTAATGTTGTAACCACAAGGGGTGCCACTGAGCAACAAATCACAAACAAAATGTCACCCAATCCAGCAAAAATACAGGATTTTTATTTGTCTCCAACGTGCAGAAGTGAGCTTAGCCAATAAATGCACAACATCACAATGCTCTTCTTCTCCTTCTGTCTCACTGCCTCCTGACTCTGACTCCCTGAGGCAGTGGATGTGTTTTAATTCTTTCAGGGCAGATGTGGACTTTTGTCGAAATTCTGGGGTAGAGGACAGTAATCCGCTGTAAACGGCCACAAAACTCACCATTAGGTTTTAGTTTGACTCTCTTTGCTAGAAGGAAAGTTAGCTTTGTTGGTTAGACCTCGATTCCTCACATGTGCATGAGTGGCAAAGAGGAAACAACCTCTAAAATGGCATCGATGACCAGCAAAGGACCAAAGCGAAGGCACAAAACAAAATACTCTGTGGACAACATTTTGTGTTTTATCGGTGAATCGGACTCTTGATTTGCCAGACCTCAATTTTAATGCAAGTGCTCTGGAGATCAAAAACGAAAGTGAGGTACCGGCATTGGCTGGTCAGTCCCCAGCTGATCGTGGTGCTGAACACGTTCTTGTAGCTGATGCACCTACGGCAACGTTCACCTGGGAGGACTGCCACTTACAATGAAAAGAGGAACAAATGTGCTAGTGGCACATTGTGACTGTCATCACTGCTCACCCGCCACCAGCCTGGCAGCAGGCCTGCCGCACATTCCTGCTGGCTGTTGGGCTGCCACTATATCAGAGATGGCAAACATGCAGTGTCATCAGCCACAGCATGCAGCAACAGACGTTTTATGTTGATTTCTGTGTAAAACTGTTGCTATGTCTGATTTTCAGAAAGCAGAGTTTTTTGGAAAAAATATTCAGCCCTCAGAGAGTTAATCTGAACCCAGGACTGCATTGGGCGACATGGCACTGGTCATATGAAGCAGTTCTAGGTCCTGTGAAAACCAGGGCAGTCCTCCCCCAGCAGCCCCCTCTGGTGGAACCCAAGGACACTTCTGGACTCCAATTCCCATGCCACCCTGCCTGTGTTCACCTCTGTTCAGCCCAGAGGAACTCTGGCACCTGTCATGTAGGGGAATGAATTGCTCCAGGTATTCACATTCGCCCAGCCAATCTATTATGGGATGAAGACTGCAAGGCATTCCGGCCAGATTAAGACTTTATTCCCGCCATCCTTCTATTATAGCCTCCTGACCAGGCAAGAAATCATTGTCCATCCTGGGAAAGATGTCTCTTCTTCCTCCATGGCACTTACAATGTATAATTTGGAGCAAAAAGAATTCAAAGCAAATCACATTTTACCACAGACAGCTCATGGGGGAATCTAAGCCCAAAACTTTCTTTTAAGTGGTGAACAAAACCAAAACTTCAGTAGGACCAGCTCTGTAATGTGAGCTGGAGTGTGACCAAGTGATTAAGTAGTTGACTTTCAATTCTAAAACACAACTAAAAACTCCATTGCAGGCAAGCTAGTTAAATTCCTGGAGTGCTGGATGTGTTTAAGTAGGCACTTTCTTTTAAAACTTGTTCTTTTTGCTAATTAAAGTAACTATACTGTAAACAGATGTACTGCTCAATTGTTGTGTTTCTTGCAGTCCATGCACACTGCCCTAACCCGCCCCCTTAACCTTGACCATTACATTCACAGTAACATCTGGCGGATCTGATATTGTCAGGTTCCTGTTATTCCTGGAATTGTATCAAGGTTAGTAGTCTAAGACAGCTGCTCACGCTCCACCAGTCAAGCTTTAAAGTTAACCTCTGACACCATAAAGTAGGGATTGCATACACAAAGGCACATGATTTCACATGCTTTAATAAAGCTTTAAAAATGTGCCTTAGAAATAAAAAACATGACATTTTTTTCTGCAAATTTTGGTGAATGAAGAAAGATAGGTTGTTTTTCTTTCAGTAAACCATATTGCTTCCCTTTTCATGTAGTCTGTGCTTCATGATGCCAGAGCCCACCTTTAAATCTGATTGCCTGAAGGTAATGGCTATCCTGCAATACCAAGCTGGATTTCAGGAACAGAAATCTGATGATAATATGTACGTGGTTGCATTTTCTCTTTCAGAAGAGCATTTCCATTCCAAAGACCGTACATATAATAAATCTGCTTTACATGTTGAGGGAGCACTTACTGGAAAAAAGTGCACAGCATTCACCTTCCTAACACTGGAATCAGAGGCTGGAAATGTGTAACGTAATTGTTGTCTTAAATGGAGACATCAGCAACCTCCCATGGAGGAAACTGGGGCATCAGCGAGCCCCAAACCCCAACACAAACACACACAGAATCCCGGGTTCACATAAAGGTGTGTTTTAGTACACAATACTTCCAAAAAGTAAGCAAAGCCACAGGTTTTCTCCATCTCCACAATTCACTTCTCACAACTTCTCTCCTCTCCTCTCACCGCCACACTACACTCCTCCATTTGAGTGTTGCCTTCCTTCCTCCCAGCTCTGACTCGCCTGGATAAGGCAGTATGATCTCTTTCTATAAGCATCCAGGAGTACTTTCGGTGCCAGGGTGACTACCTGATCGAAGCACTACCAGGTCATATACCTGTAGAACTCCCTTAAATTGGAGAGTACATCTTCCCCTTGCAGCACCCATGGACCCCAGTAGGGCTATGTTGCCGGACTGCATCTCACAGCATGCTCTGCTGGTTTCCAAATGAGTGCCGTCATGGAGGGCTGCTGCCATCTAGTGTCTGGAGGAACTAGATATCCCTCTGTGACTGTCTTTCCGTGTCCTCTTCTTTTATCCCGGCCAGGGAAGATATTTAGTACACATCTGGTCGAGATGCCTGTCAACTTCTTTGGGGCCCCCTGCCCAGGTAAGGAATCATCTCCTCTGGTTGGAGTGTTCATCCATCCCTCAGGGGAGCCTTGTCTGGGTGCGACCTCCTTCTCTCTCTTGGTTGGGATGCCTTTCTGTACTCTTGGGGCCACCCGACCTTGTAGGGGGTCTTCCTGACTTCCATGCCTGTCCATCACGTGTGCCTCCTGTAATGCTGTTGGAAAGTTGTGTTTTTACAGTAGACTAAATATGATTTGTAGTATTTAGTTTGTGTGTTTTTATTTCAGTATTCTTTAGATATTTGCTATTAAACTGTGTGACCAAGACAATGTCTTAAAGCTCATAAACTGACATTTTGATATCAAAATATTCTGCAACTGAAATAGCAGACAGGCACAAATGGCCTCAATAGAACATTAATATTCATGAAGTGGTTTTCCAAGTGTCAGATTTTGGAAGTAGATAAAATTGTGGAGTTTATGCAAAATAGGCATAGACTGGAATTCTGGGAAAATAAGTATACATCGTTAGAAAGTGACATTGTTCGTTTTGCTCGCCCAGTCCCGGGTTTGGTTACCCGAATATACAATTTAAAGAGATTGTTTTTTTCATGGGAATTGTTACATATACATAATTTTCACTTTTACTTTAAAACTTTAGTACAAACAATATTTTGAATTAACTTTTCTTCAAGATCACATTGAATTTTGATTCCGTGTTTGGACTTACATCGTGACAACACAACGTATAACCTGCCTGCAAGTGAATATCATTTCTTTCTCTCTAATACTGTAAATAAAATGACTTTCTTGAATGCTTGTCCATGCTCTTTCTTCTTCGCTTAGTCGTTGACGTGACATCTAGAATAATATAAAATTATTGTCCAGATAAAACACAGGAAGTGTGTCTGCCAAAAGCATTCAAACAACTAAGACCTGAGAGCACAGGAACTGTGTCTGACAAAAGCATTCACACAACTGAGGTTAAATGACCGTGGTCTTGTTTGAAAATAGTTGTAAGTAGGGCGTGACTTGAAAGAATCTCATGTTAAAAGTCTGTTTCATTGGACTTCATACCGCGCCAACGTTTTTGAAATCTTTTAACTCTCACTGGCAACACAAATTAGACAATCGGAACAATTTTTACTGTTCCGTTACACTAATAATCTCCATTTGTTTGCGTTAATACGATCTTTACTGTCCTTTTTTTTGAGATTTTCGAATTTTCGTACTTCCATTATCTCTATCCTGCTCTGCACGCATACTGTGGCAACATTTTTGGAATCTTTTAATTCTTGTGGATACGCCTCTTTATTGGGAAGAAACGCTAATTTTTTTTTCCCTGATGGTAACACGAATTAGACGATCTACAAGTCTCTGACTTAAAGTTTAAATCTGAACAATTCGACGTTCCGTTATTTCACCGAGTAACAACTTCCATTTGTTCACGCTAATGCGATCTTTCCTATCCTTTTTTTGAGACTTTCGAATTTTCGTACTTCCATTATCTCTAACCCGCTTAGCATATGTACCGCGCCAACATTCTCGCAGGATGTATAAGTGTTTCTCCGAGAAAATCATGTCTCGCCGCCTTCCAAAATTTTGTTTTATAAAAGAGAGATGTATATGTTTAAGCTTAAATAAACTGACCAGTGTGTGCATTCTTGTAAGAATATGTGAAATGGGGGCCTGGGACTTTAAGATTAGCATATTTCATGTCTAGCCAAAAGTAACATAATCGACAACCAACCAGACCATAGGAGCTTAATGGGTTGTCCCAAATTTTTGACTGATGCAATATCTTACGTAAGGCAGTCTTTTAAAGTGAAAAGAGGCAGTCAAATGATTTTAAAAGGCACCAACAGAGAGACATTAAAACTGCAAAGACTAGGAGGAGAGAGAGAAACAACTTGGTCAGACTTTGCAACCTACAGACCACCTTCGCTTCCAAGCCTCACACCTGGTTCAACAAAACATCGGCGTCAACAACCAAACCTATAGCCACCTGAAATCAAGGTTGCTGTGTGACCCTGATTTGAATTGTTCAGGTTATATGTTGTAAGTTTTCTAAACTCTTTTGGGACTTCCACCAATGGAAGGACACACCAAAGAACATCCCGAAGCATGAGAGCGTCCCGAAACTCGATTGTCACGTGTGTGGCAGACAGCTCCCAGCTCTGCAGCGGTTCGTCACGAAAGCAAATCTGAGTCGACCGCGATCCGACCATCAATGGGAGATGCAAGGAACATTATAAATGCAGGTAACAGTATTACTTGGCATGTGGTGGGCTGGTGTCCTGCCCAGGGTTTGTTTCCTGCCTTGCACCCTGTGTTGGCTGGAATTGGCTCCAGCAGACCCCATGACCCTGTAGTTAGGATATAGCAGGTTGGATAATGGATGGATGGATGGATGGATGGATGGTATTACTTGGCCACTAACCTGGCCATGACCCTGCCGGAATGCTGTGTCTGTGTATTGGAGAGTGGTAGGTCCTGCTATAATAAATATCTGTGCTGTTCCTGTTTCAAGCTGAATAGAGTTGGTTTTGCTAAAGTACTAAGACTCATCCTTGTGTTTTGGGGTTCAAGACTGGGACTCACACGTCACAAAGTGTTCATATCTAACATTTACATCTGGTTTCTCCTTCAAATAAATATGAGTAATGATTGAAATAGTTTGAGTATTGTTTTGCTGAAGTTGTCCTTAGCAATAACCGGAGATACTTAATGAAACAAACTGTGTCCATTTCTGTTACGTACTCACAGGGTAGTGATCAGCACTTGGCTTCTTTTAGATTGTGTTAGCCATTTCGAAGGTAGCCATTGGGATAAAGAAGCCCTATCCGACAGGAGTAGTGGTTGCAGTCTTTTGCTAGGGTATTCTGAAGTGTAGTCCTTGCAGAGGAAGCAATCTGAAGATGAATTGACACGTGAGTGAGTCCCAGTAGGAATGCCTCTTGAGCAAGCAGCTTCTAGCTCTTGGTAATTCATTGAAGTTGAAGAAGCTAGCGTTGACCAGTGTTGACTGTGACCCGACATTTGTGTGATAGACATATAAGCGCAGACAAAATAGCGCAGATTAAAACGCGGCGTCAAAAACGTGCAGACAAAATTGCCCTGACAAAATCGCAAAAATTTCATTACATATAAATTACTAGTTTAAAGCATATATAATAATGTTTATTTTAGAAGTCAATATTATGAGATGCGGCATGCCATCAGCACGGCACACAGATAGTCCTTAAGATCACGCCCTGCATATGTAGGAAGAATTGCAGCAAGACATCTTGATAGTTGAGCGTATTTAGACTTGCTGGCTGCCTGACTGCTGGTAATTCTGCTTTGTATACGACGTGTTATGCCAACCCTCGACGGAGTTATTTGTTCGCGGCATGCCATCAGCAGTTATAACAGTTATAACCAGGCACATAATGTGTACATAATGGGCAGATACGCGTCCCACTCTCTTGGCCTCTCTCGCGATTTTGTCGTGTCGATTTTGTTGGCGTGCATTTGTCGTAAACCAGTTAGCGGGTTTGTCGGTGCTCATTTGTCCGTCGCAGTTTTGTCGGGGCGCATATGTCTATCGCGCTTTTGTCGGTGAACCGTGTTGACATAATCTTGCTTTGAATTTGATCTTCTCTGTGCTGAGTGAATGTTGAATACGTAACTTTTGCAGGATGTATGTGCAAATCAAGGTTAACAGTTTAGGCATTTCCAGTATTTACTTGTTCACCAGTATAGAAAGATCCTAAGAGGTTAAAGTAGCTTTCGTGGTCACTTTTACACCACAAAACAGGAAGGAAATATAACAAAAAGGGGACATGACAAGGGGAGTTATCTCTACTAGCATGTGGCTTATGCTTTGATCCAAAGTGGATTAAAATACAATAGGTTACATTGCTTTTGTTTTTCCTTTTGGAACATAAGTAGGTGAAGTGACTTGCTCAGGGTCACACAGTGTCAGTAGCAGGATTTAAACATGCATCCCCAGGATTTAAAACGTTAACGCTGGTTGACTGATTAGAGCACCATCCAGGCCGCAGTCATGTGATCTTAAATCACAGGCTGTTGTTTATCCCACCTGTTACTATTCTCAAGCTGTTACCCAAAACCCTTGTCATGGGGCATCCAGTAAATTCAGTCTTGATACAAACCTTAAATTAATTGTTAACCAAAAAATAAGCTGTATAATTAGACCAAGGGATAAAACCAGACCCTCCACCAGGGACATCTGTAATAGAAATTTACTTCAAATTAAAACAAAAAATATATCACCAGTTCAGAAAGAAGGGGTCTCTCTTTGAACTGCCTTTCCCAAGGTTTCTTCCATTTTTTCCTACAAGGTTTTTTTGGGAGTTTTTTCTTGTCTTCTTAGAGAGTCAAGGCTGGGGGGCTGTCAAGAGGCAGGGCCTGTTAAAGCCCATTGTGGCACTTCCTGTGTGATTTTGGGCTACAGTATACAAAAATAAACTGTATTGTATTGTATTGTAACGCTTAACCATTACACCACATGCCCTGCATAACCGCTATCCTTTAGGCTGTACCTATTAACTTCTTAAGCAACTAACTTTCTACTTGCATGTCACCAAGTCCTGTCATTCAAAAACAAACAGTCTTCCAAGCATGAATTTGGTAACAAGTTGTTAAAATATACAAATTAATATAACCTTCATCAGTATAAAATACAGTGTTTAATTTCAGCAGGTGGGCGGCACGGTAGCGATGTGGGTAGCACTGCTGCCTCACAGTTAGGAGAGCCGGGTTTGCTTCCCGGGTCCTCCCTGTGTGGAGTTTGCATGTACTCCCCGTGTCTGTGTGGGTTTCCTCCGGGTACTCCGGTTTCCTCCCACAGTCCAAAGACATGCAGGTTAGGTGCATTGGCGATCCTAAATTGTCCCTAGTGTGTGTGTGTGTGTGTGTGTTTGTGCGCACCCTGTGGTGGGCTGGCACCCTGCCCAGGGTTTATTTCCTGCCTTGCACCCTGTGTTGGCTGGGATCGGCTCCAGGAGACCCCCATGACCCTGTAATTAAGATATAGCAGGTTAGATAATGGATGGATGGATTCCAGCAGGCACTGCAGCCCTTTCTATATGTCTCTCAGTAGAATTGTAACAGCAAATTTAGCTGAAGTAATATGGAGTAAAAGGTTAAATATTTAGAACTGTTCTCTTTGAGGTAAACATCTAGGTTATAAGTTAAAACAAAGTCCTCTGATATTATTTAGTCTTTAGAATTAAGTCTTTATAACTTAATTTTATAAATGTAGTACAATTAATATGTTTTTCTTGCATTATTTTTTTCTACTCAGTTTTGGTTTTTTTTCCAAAACAATTCTGGTGGGTCCACACAAACACACACACACGCTGTCAGAAGTGGCAAAGCTATTCTGAGAAGTTGGCCATGAAAGGAGTCTATGCAAAGGCTGCGTGTGTGTCAAGCTGTTTCAAGTCAATTTATTTGTGTATAACGCTTTTCCCTTAGTGCAGGCTTTGACCAACATGTCACAGATTGGCACACTCCGTTGCCATGCTAAATTCATTTTAATTAATAGAAAATCAGCTTATCTGAATTAATCTTTATTTCTTTTTCTATGCTTTATTACCTAGAAATTAGTAGGAAAAAAAAACATTGCCTTGTTTTAACGTACATTGGTTGGAAAAAAAATATATACTGTGTATCTCAGATGAGACCTGGGAGATTTACTTGACTGAGGGAAGATTAGTAAAAGATAAGGGAGTATTCTTTTTTTTTAAACATTTTATTAATTTTATTAAAATCAAATAACATTCCATACAAGCAAAGTCAAGTTTAACAAAACTAGGTTCGAAACAAATCAACCCCCATACATGAGAAAGAGAACAAAGCCAGCAGAGTAAAACTTTAATAATAGTAAAAATATGTAAATAAATAAATTAATCCAAAAAAAATAAATAGAATAAAAAAAGGGGAGAGAATTTGCTTCCTTAATTTAAATGCTTATTCTAAAATGTTATTAATTAGATCCTGCCTGGTTTTGAAAAAATTCTGCAGAGATCCTCTAACTGAGAATTTGACTTTTTCCAATTTCAAATAATATAAAACATAAGTTACCCTCTGACTTAAAAGAGGAGAGTTAGGATTCTTCCAGTTGAGCAAGATAAGTCTGTGTGCCAATAATGTAGTAAAGGCAATCACAGTTTGTTTGTCCTTCTCCACTTTAAGCCCCTCTGGAAGAACCCCAAACACAGCTGTTAATGGGTTAGGAGGGATTGTGAGTCCAAGGCTGTCTGAAAGGTAATTAAAAATTTTGGTCCAGAATGATGTTAATTTGGTGCAGGACCAGAACATGTGACCTAGTGAGGCTGGGACTTGATTGCAACGTTCACCCGTTGGATCTTGCACTGGAAACATTTTGGAGAGTTTTAGTCGAGACAGATGTGCTCGATATATAATTTTGAGTTGAATAATTCTATGCTTTGCACATATGGAGCTCAAGTGGATTGTGTGAATTGCTACCTTCCACTCCTGTTCTCAGATGTTGAGGGAGAAATCTTTTTCCCATTGTACTCAGGGATTTTTCAAAGGGAGGGACTGTAAAATGTTTTTATATATTGCAGAAATGCTGTTTGAGTCCTCAAGACTGATCAATAACCGTAATAGAGGCAGGTGGGAGGTGAGGGAAATTGGGCAGGTTTTGTTTAATAATGTTTTTAATTTGAAGGTAGTGAAATAAATGTGTTGTTGGAAAGTTACATTTGGAGTGTAATTGTTCGTATGATGCAAAGACGTTGTATGTACAGATCTCTAAGTGATTTCATCCCAAATGTTTTCCAAACATTAAAAACTGCATGTGTAAAAAGATGGTTCTCGTACAGAGGTGCCACAGATAAAAGCTTCCTACATTGGCTCCATATTCTGAGCGATTGAAGCACAATTGGGTTATTAGTATATTGGCGATAACTTGTACTTAGTGGGGTATAAAGCAAGGCATATACTGTAAGGAAGTACTGCAGGATTTTATTTCTATTGCAGACCAAGCCTGTGTCTGTTCATTTATTTGTGTCAATGTCCAGGTTTTTATACTGTAGCTTGTATATTTGCCACCCAGCAATAAAACTGAAAGTTAGGTAGAGCCATGCCACCTTCTGCCTTTGGTCTTTGCATACGTAGATGTTTTGATGGGAGTGTTCTTAAAATGTCTCCAAACCAAAAATAATGCTAAAATACCAGAAAAAAGTGGTTTTATTCAATGCAATATTAATTCTCTCAACAAATCTACTCGGGGTAAAGCATGTTTGGAATTGATAGATATACCATATGTACTCATGGATACGTTCTCCCATGGATAATTTGGGATTTGATTTTACTGTATAATTTTGGGTATTTTATAATGTCAGTCCTATAAAAAGTTAATTTACCAGCAGAAAGGTATGTCTTGGAACACCTTATTTAATAAGGTCTAATTTCTAGGGGTCGCAGGCTGAAATATTGTTTAATGTCTTCTTTTCTGTTAGTGATAATTTATTGAGTTACTATCATGTTATAATAAATCTGAACGTTTTTAGCATTAGTAGACTTCTTTCTGGATGAATTTATTACACTCAATAACTTTGCTGCTGTTTCATAACCCAGTTACTCAGTTAATTAATCATACACTGATTTTTGCAAAAGGTCCTGATGCTTTAAATAATGTACAGTATATTGTGGATGAGAGGGGGAGTGTTGCCAACAAACCCAGAATGCAACTCCCAAAGACAATTCTCTGGTGCACAAAAGATTTTATCATTTTCAAATAACTGATTCTTGTAATCACGGTGGCGCAGTGGGTAGCACTGCTGCCAAGTTAGGAGACATGGGTTCGCTTCCTGGATTCTCCCTGCGTGGAGTTTCCCCGTGTCTGTGTGGGTTTCCTCCCAAAGACATGCAGGTTAGGTGAACTGGCAATCCTAAATTGTCCCTAGTGTGTGTGTGTGTGTGTGTGTGTGTGCCCTGTGGTGCGCTGGTGCCCTACCCAGGGTTTGTTTCCTGCCTTGCACCCTGTGTTGGCAAGGATTGGATCCAGCAGACCCCTGTGACCCTGTAGATAGAATATAGCGGGTTGGATAATGGATGGATCATTCTTATAATAATTCTTCCTTTTCTGCCCTCACTCCATATGAGTACAGCATTACTCGATTACCAGCTCAAGATTCAGCTGGCTCAGCAAGAGGGACTTCTTTTAAAAGCACACTCAGCAGAACGTTTGGCATGTTACCAGCAGACCTGTGAACTTTGACTTTTAGGTCAGATAAAAGTTCTTATAGGTCCCAGACAGGCCTGCCCAGTAATAACTCCCTTTTCACGTTTTATTGTTATAAAACATTGAATCAAAGTGGATTTAATTTGCCTTTTTTAATGTTGATCAACAGAGAAAGGTGATAAACAGATCTCTGCAAAGTGGTTCAAATTAATTACAAATATAAACACAAAATCATTGATCATTGATCATAAGCATTCATGCCATTCAAATCAGCATTTAGTAGATGGACGTTTGGCAGTCATGAAGGCCTTGAATGTGTGTGAATAGGTCTCTGTCAGCTTTGCACATCTGGATACTACAATTTCCTCCATTCTTCTTTGCAAAGTTCATGCTGTCTCAGGATTCATGGGGATTGTGAGTGAACAGCTCTTTACAAAAAATTGGATTGAGATCTGTGCCAGTATTTATCAAGCATCTCAGAATTCCTCCTAGGAGTTGCCCTGAAAGTCTGACTAAGATGAGAATTTATCATGTCTCTGAGGAGGACTTGAGAACTGCAAAGCATCCTATTCACACTCTCAGCAAGGAGTAGGAGGTCATCTTAGAGAAAAAATGTCACCATGAACGCAAAAATAAGGTGGAAGATTGGGCTAAGCTGCATGTTGTTGTTACCGATTCTCAACATCTTCAAGAATAAAACTGTAACAAGCAGCGAGACGGAAAGACCAAGACACACAAACAAAATGAGGGCAAAGCCCAATAACAAACATGTTTATTTCACAAGAAACGATCCACTTCCATACTTTCAGAAGAATCCCATTCCCGTTGTTATGGCCATGGGAAACGCTTCTTAAAGAAACAGTTACTGAAATTAGCCTTACAGTAGCTATAAGTCAGTTTTGCTCTTTCAGTGTACCTGATCGCACATGCTGTTTACCTCTTTGTGAACCCCCTTATCTTCTGCGTAACTCTACTTATCTAACACCCCAGGAATCTTTGCATGCCATCTTCAACCTTTCTGGGCTTATAAAGTGTAATGCAAATGTTTCAGGGGCTCATGGACTGCAGACCTCATAATACCAGTGTGACATTTCTCTGTCAGTCACCCATCTATCCCCGCTTATCTACAGAGTAATATGCTGACTACTACAATACGTTTTGCATACGTGACCACCTCTTTGTTGATACTGTGATATTGCTTGCAGTTCACATTTACATGCTCATCTGCATTTGGGGCAATGATCTTTTAAGTTAGTACTGATCTGCCCAACTACATTCTGGTTTAAGATTACCTCACGTGGAGCCAACTGTATAAATTGGCATATTACCTAATGCATCATTAAGGTGCTCAAAGTTTGGGGCAAAATTTGAGAAATGGATGGTTACGACATTCCCAAATTATCACTATTGCAAACTGCATTTTCCCTATTGCCAAAAGAGCAACGTTACCAACATTTTCATATCGGCTGACAGTATATGGCTTCTCCGCATAGATGGACTAATTCTGTAACATATATCCATCCATCAGCTCACCCGCTATATCCTAACTACAGGGTCACGGGGGTCTGCTGGAGCCAATCCCAGCCAACACAGGGAGCAAGGCAGGAAACAAACCCCGGGCAGGGCGCGTACACACAAACTTCAAGCACACACTAGGGACAATTTAGGATCGCCAATATACCTAACCTGCATGTCTTTGGACTGTGGGAGGAAACCGGAGTACCCGGAGGAAACCCATGCAGACACAGGGAGAACATGCAAACTCCATGCAGGGATGACCCGGGAAGCGAACCCAGGTCTCCGAACTGCGAGGCAGCAGCGCTATCCACATCACCACCGTGCCATTTTTTAAAAATTTATATCTTTTAATGATTTCATTGTAGTTCAGCATTTCATAACATTCAGTTTTTCAGGGGCTGTGCATGACGATCTCTGCCTGAACACCATCATCTGGCAACTTCTAGCAAGTCAGGACAGCTCATGAGCTCTCTTAGGAGTAGTTTGCTAAATTAGGAAAATTGCTAAAATGCTTTTATGGTACACTTTGTTAATCCCTGTTGGGTCCTTCTAATAAGAGTTGGACCAAATGTGCATCAATCTGAGATTTTTGAGCCAGTAAGGACTGTTTTCCCACTTTGAGACACTTGATAAATACAGACCCTGGACTCGAAATTTATGTTTAAGCAATTTCTGTGCAGCTTTGGCTTTATGCTTGGGGGTGCTGTGTTGCTGGTAAGAAAATCTTGTTCAAAGGTGCAAGTTTCTCCCAAACTGCATGAGGATTTCCCTTTATTTTGCTGCATTCGTTTTACCTTTTACTCTCACAAGCCTTTCAGGTCCTTCTGCACAGAGATATCCCTACACCAAGAAGTTGCTACCACCATGCTTCAAGGTGGGGATGGTGTTTTTTTTGCTAATGTGCAATGTGTAACTTATTCCAAAAATAGTGTTTAGTGTGATAGCCAAAAAGCTCAATTATTTGTGTCATCAGACTACAGAAAATGTAATTGAATTGCATTTCTGGGAAATAATGTGTAGAGTTAAACGTTTTCAATGTCAGAGTGTGACAATGCAGGTTCTCTCCGTACACTCAACGTCCTTATGGGAGCCTTAAACCCAACACCATTGGTAATGTCACTGAGATGAGCTGGCAAATGAGGAGAAATCTTACATGAAGCCAGGGGATATCTCCAAAAAGTGCATAAGTGCTTTTATTAAACAACTAGCAAAATACCCATGCTTCGCAGTGGCGAAGTACTGCCTTAAAATTTTTATTAAGAAGAAAATTAAACCTTTTTAAACTGAGGGAAAATATACCAATAATTATTTGTTAAGGATCTCTTTGTATACCACATTGTGAGTTCGGCCCTCCAGTTGTAATATGACCAAGCTGTGTGCTGAGCTTACTCTTGAGCATGCAACGTACAGTTGGCCATGTGAAAAGTAATCTTGTTTCAAATCTTACAGCTTGGATTGCTGCTGTCATAATCGGTTTGAGTTTCATGGTTTATTTCAAGTACGACAGTATTTGCAGGACTTGTGTTGAAGTGACATTCAGCATCTGTCAAGTGCTGTAAGCATACAACCGGTTTCATCGATAACTTCACATCCAGCTTTTGAGAGTTTAAACATTCATAAACATCAAAGTGTCCACTACTAAAATGGTCACCTGTGAATCTAAGATGTTTAAGAGGCATTGGTGGTTGTCAAAAGGTGTAAAATATTTGACCATTTCGGTACACTTGAAAGCGAGAAACCGAACAATTCAGCGGCAGCCATCAACTCACATGCAGAACCATAGGTGAAGGGCTTAAGCATTTCACTCTTCTAGTGCTCCTGTGTAGTATAATTATCTCCTGTACCATCATTAGTCCACACCTTGAACCTGTCCCAGTCATTCAATACATAAGACACAATGTGGCCGTGCAATATGTAACACAGAGAATGGAAAAGGCTGGTGCCATCTCCAGGCATGGAAATCACTCAGTAAGTGACAGTTCTTTGATCGATGGTGATCACCTCGATAGACATGTTAATGGGGGTACGGTTGGAACAATAAAGGAAATGGGTACCTGAACAATGTAAACTAAGTCTAAAATACTTACAAAATAACTATAATCATAATAAACGAACAACAAAACAGCGGAGAAGCCGTGGATTAAATAAAAAGGCTGTAGTTATCAGCAGGGAGATGTGAATCCTGTGGCGAAGCAAGGAAGGGAAAGTAGAGACCGGAGCGATGGACGGCCTTATATAGGCAGGCAGCCAACAACGTGGGATGCGTTGGGATGGGGGACCCAATGCCGCCTCACACGGTGACCGAGCTGCAGGCTATGGACGTATATATGTACATAAGTAGGATTCAGTTAGCGTTGGGAACCCGCGTACCAGATTTCTTGAAGATGGGACTATAAGTAACAAAGACCGTTGGAAAGTTCAATATGGCGGCCGACAGTGGTGTCATACCACCGAAATCAGTACGTACATTGGTTAGCGCAGGGAAGCCGCCTACCAAATTTCATGAAGATGGGGCCACAAATAAGAAAGTTCAACATGGCGGACATTGTCGACCGTTATGACCGTTACGCGTAGAATTTCTAAATGAAACCTGCTTAACTTTTGTAAGTAAGCTGTAAGGAATGAGCCTGCTAAATGTCAGCCTTTTACCTACACGGGAAGTTGGAGAATTAGTGACGTTGGAAAGTTTAATATGGCGGCCGACAGTGGCGTCATACCACAGAAATAAGTACGTACATCAGTTTTGGTTAGCACAGGGAACCCGCCTACCAAATTTCGTGAAGATGGGGCCATAAATAAGAAAGTTCAACATGGTGGATGTTGTCGACCGTTATGACCGTTACATGTAGAAAGCTGTAAGGAACGAGCCTCCCAAATTTCAGCCTTCTACATGGGAAGTTGGAGAATTAGTGATGAGTGAGTGAGTGAGTGAGTGATTGAGTGATTGAGTGATTGAGTGATTGAGTCAGTCAGTCAGTCAGTCAGTGTGAGGGTTTTGCTTTTTATTAGTGAAGATAATCAGTGTCTAAAGTGCAGTGCATCAGGTTTCAACAAATAATCCATAAAACAAGTGTCCAGTGGGGATAAAAATCAAATAAATTTTTTAAAATACAAGGTTAAAATGCAGTCTCTATCATTCCGATCTCAGCACACCCTTCTTTCTCCCTGGCTCACCCATTACTTCTGCAGCCGGTGGAGATCTCTACAGCCACGCCAATACTATCCACTTGCAGAGCCACAGCACCATACGTCACTGCAGTTGTAGACCCGCACCTCCTTGAGGACGTCACCGCCAGACTGCCCGAGGTCAGCTCTCCTCCTTTCGTCCTTTGCAAACCCATACTTGTTCCTTGGATCCCTCGGGAGGGACACCTGCCTTACTCACCCCACTCACCTGAACATTCAGTGGGGTGAACTAGCCCCCAGAGCACAACAGCTTAACCCTCTTTAGCGGGGCCCCAACTCGTTCTGTCTCCTCTTTTCAGGTGGCCAGATCCTCCTGCTTAGACTGCCTTTCTCACGTCCTTTAACCTCTTCTTTTCTTCACCTTGCTCGATCTCTCTGTTCATATCTCTCCTCTCCTCTCATTTCTATTGCTTCCCCTTTTCTCTTGGTTCGACCCGCATATATACCCCCCGTGTACCTCCGTGGGCACAACCCCTTAATCACACACAGCAAGAAGCCAATTAGGCGATTGCGAACGACCGTACTCACACATGCAGGTGCAACTCGCTCCAACCACCTCATTAACTCCCCACGGTCGTAAAATCGCGCCCACGGAGAAGGGCACAGCTATACGGATTTAAAACCCAGCCTTTATTTATTGGAAGCCGTGGACCCGCTATACCACACAAGGGCTTCAAATATAGGTGTGACAGATCTCTCTTCATACAAGATTGCGGATAACCAAAGACCTTTTATGTAATTCATGATAACTTTTCCTGGTCTTGAATTGTATTGCTATTCCTTTTTTGACTTTGGATTACATTTTGGTTTGTCGACATTTTGTCTGGCTTCTGACTTCGATTTATTTTCTGTTCTAATTGAAAGCATTAATTACTCCTCTTTTCACAGCTAAACCTCCCTCTAGAAGCCCCAGACACTTCAATTTTTTTTTTTTAAGAGGGTTATGTCACCAAAACTTCACAATAGGCAACTAAGTCCTTTTTGTCCCAACCCCAGACTGGGAATCATGAGCAGCTCTCCATTGGGCTGGTGGTCTCTTTGCTTCCTTCCAGTCCTTTAGCATTTTTCTATAAATAAGATGATGTATATTTGACATGGCTTTCACCACGCAGTGGACCCACTGCTCCCATCAAACACTGACTGTGGAACTTGATTCCAAGGGCCTGCTGAAGTTTCAGCAAAGAGCTTCTGAGATTGGACAGTGGGAGAGCACAGAGTTAAAAAGAAGGAAGGAGGATGAGAGAGGAAAACCCCATTTTTTTATTCTGGACAACCCTATCAACACTATCATCTTTCATGTCAGGCTCATTTTAAATTATAGTTTACTCCTTAGTTACCTGTTGTTTTCTTTCCTTTTGTGTCTGGATTTTTCATCTGTGCAGAGTAAGCATATGTCCCATCCAGAACCGCTCCGAAACATACAAAATGGCAGGACTGATGTGGCTTATGTTGAATTCTTTAAACTTCTCACAAATCAGCACCGCATCAACATAAAAAAAACATTACCCTTGTGTTTCTTCATTTATTTATTGCTCTTTTATCCTTATTGTGCTGGCATATTTATATAAATAGTGCATATATTTTCCTCCTTTTCTTTCAGTTTTTAAAAAATTCTTCTGATCATTACGTTATGACCAATGGTTTTGTGTTTCAGTGAGAAGACTGTGTGGGTTGGACCGGGCTGGAGATGTTTCTGTGTTTTAACTGTAAAATAAATACATCTCAGGGACACAGGGTTTTATCATTGCTTAAGCTAGGGTTGCCTGCATTGCACGATTCTGTGGAAATGTTATATGCTTCTGCCCAGGCCTCATGTCAGTCTCTGGACTAATATGTTTAAGATGGGTGGGGGGATTATTCTACTGTCTCCCATAGTTTAAAATGATTACATTAACACATGAACCATAAAGCTATACTTTTTTTGTACCAGGCCTCTTTTCACTTTCAGCTCATCCTTGACAAGTTAATTGCTTAATAAGTTCGAAGAGTTACTGGCATTTTGTTACTAAGAATTGTGAACAGGAAGTGACTTAAATGTTAATCTTAATTCTGGAATCTTTTCAATGGTTCTTTGAGCTTGAAACAAGAACATTTGGAAAAAGGCGAGGTGAGTCAGAGCGAACATACCAGACAATTACGAGACCTGCCCCTCTTTTATTATTGCTGGCATGCTCTTCAGATCAAGAGAAGAGAGGAGCTGTGAGAAGTAAGTGAACTGCACCACCTCGTGTTAGAGGAGTTGTGTTCCTACTTGCTTTTTCTAACACAAGCAACTTTAAACATTATAAATGATTTAGATAGGATTTAGATAGGAATATAAGTAACAAGCTGGTTAAGTTTGCAGATGATACCAAGATGGATTAGCAGATAATTTGGAATCCATTATATCATTACAGAAAGACTTGGATAGCATACAGGCTTGGGCAGATTTGTGGCAGATGAAATTTAATGTCAGTGAATGTAAAGTATTACACGTAGGAAGTAAAAATGTTAGGTTTGAATACACAATGGGCGGTCGGAAAATCGAGAGTACACCTTATGAGAAGGATTTAGGAGTCATAGTGTACTTTACGCCATCAACTTCCTGACAGTGTTCAGAAGTCATTAAGAAGGTTAACAGAATGTTAGGTTATATAGCACAATGTGTGGAGTACAAGTCCAAGGAGGTTATGCTCAGCCTTTATAATGATATAATATTATAATAAATTAGATTATATATAATATATATAATAATATAGGTGGGGCCTCATCTTGAGTACTGTGTGCAGTTTTGGTCTCCACGCACAAAAACGACATAGCAGTGCTAGAAAAGGCCCAGAGAAGAGCGACCAGGCTGATTCCAGGGCTACAGGGGTTGAATTATGAGGAAAGATTAAAAGAGCTGAGCCTTTACAGTTTAAGCAAAAGAAGATTAAGAGGTGACATGATTGAAGTGTTTAAAATTATGAAGGAAATTAGTACAGTGGATCGAGACTTGTATTTTAAAATGAGTTCATCAAGAACACAGGGACACAGTTGGAAACTTGTTAAGGGTAAATTTCACACAAACATTAGGAAGTTTTTCTTTACACAAAGAACGATAGACACTTGGAATAAGCTACCAAGTAGTGTGGTAGACATTAAGACGTTAGGGACTTTCGAAACTCGACTTGAGGTTTTCTTGAAAGAAATACAGTGGTGTGAAAAACTATTTGCCCCCTTCCTGATTTCTTATTCTTTTGCATGTTTGTCACAGAAAATGTTTCTGATCATCAAACACATTTAACCATTAGTCAAATATAACACAAGTAAACACAAAATGCAGTTTTTAAATGATGTTTTTATTATTTAGGGAGAAAAAATCCAAACCTACATGGCCCTGTGTGAAAAAGTAATTGCCCCCTGAACCTAATAACTGGTTGGGCCACCCTTAGCAGCAATAACTGCAATCAAGCGTTTGCGATAACTTGCAATGAGTCTTTTACAGTGCTCTGGAGGAATTTTGGCCCACTCATCTTTGCAGAATTGTTGTAATTCAGCTTTATTTGAGGGTTTTCTAGCATGAACCGCCTTTTTAAGGTCATGCCATAGCATCTCAATTGGATTCAGGTCAGGACTTTGACTAGGCCACTCCAAAGTCTTCATTTTGTTTTTCTTCAGCCATTCAGAGGTGGATTTGCTGGTGTGTTTTGTGTCATTGTCCTGTTGCAGCACCCAAGATCGCTTCAGCTTGAGTTGACGAACAGATGGCCGGACATTCTTCTTCAGGATTTTTTGGTAGACAGTAGAATTCATGGTTCCATCTATCCCAGCAAGCCTTCCAGGTCCTGAAGCAGCAAAACAACCCCAGACCATCACACTACCACCACCATATTTTACTGTTGGTATGATGTTCTTTTTCTGAAATGCTGTGTTCCTTTTACGCCAGATGTAACGGAACATTTGCCTTCCAAAAAGTTCAACTTTTGTCTCATCAGTCCACAAGGTATTTTCCCAAACGTCTTGGCAATCACTGAGATGTTTCTTAGCAAAATTGAGACGAGCCCTAATGTTCTTTTGCTTAACAGTGGTTTGCGTCTTGGAAATCTGCCATGCAGGCCGCTTTTGCCCAGTCTCTTTCTTATGGTGGAGTCGTGAAGACTGACCTTAATTGAGGCAAGTGAGGCCTGCAGTTCTTTAGACGTTGTCCTGGGGTCTTTTGTGACCTCTCGGATGAGTCGTCTCTGCGCTCTTGGGGTAATTTTGGTCGGCCAGCCACACCTGGGAAGGTTCACCACTGTTCCATGTTTTGCCATTTGTGGATAATGGCTCTCACTGTGGTTCGCTGGAGTCCCAAAGCTTTAGAAATGGCTTTATAACCTTTACCAGACTGATAGATCTCAATTACTTCTGTTCTCATTTGTTCCTGAATTTCTTTGGATCTTGGCATGATGTGTAGCTTTTGACGTGCTTTTGGTCTACTTCTCTGTGTCAGGCAGCTCCTATTTAAGTGATTTCTTGATTGAAACAGGTGTGGCAGTAATCAGGCCTGGGGGTGGCTACGGAAATTGAACTCAGGTGTGATACACCACAGTTAGGTTATTTTTTAACAAGGGGCAATTCCTTTTTCACACAGGGCCATGTAGGTTTGGATTTTTTCTCCCTAAATAATAAAACCATCATTTAAAAACTGCATTTTGTGTTTACTTGTGTTATATTTGACTAATGGTTAAATGTGTTTGATGATCAGAAACATTTTGTGTGACAAACATGCAAAAGAATAAGAAATCAGGAAGGGGGCAAATAGTTTTTCACACCACTGTAAGTGGATAGGACTGGCGAGCTTTGTTGGGCTGAATGGCCTGTTCTTGTCTAGAGTGTTCTAATGTTCTAATATTCTAAACAATATAAATAATAATTTATGTAATTGTAATTTTATAAAAACCTTTATACAACTAAATCGCACCACTTCTTATACCCATTCACTCATTTTCACTGGAGCATTTTGTTATTCCTGGTTACTGGTAGAGCAAAGACGGTCCAGCAGTAATAACCACAAGCCAGACACCATCCATAATCAAGATGCCTGTACATTTCATGGTAAACCAGTACAAAAATATTACTTCTGATGAACTCATATCCTTTTTATTGCGATACAAAAAGGTCCATATATCTCATGAGTCTAATAATTCTAATAAAATGTCACAGGGAGCTGAAACTCATCCCAGCGGCATACCAGGGCACTCTCATTCTCACTCTTACCAGATTAATTTAATCTACCCAGTTCCCATTTAGATGTAAGTTGAAACATTCAAGAACATGTTAAACTTCACATGGACGGAATCTGAACACAGGATTTCTGAGATTTGAGGTGGCAGCACTAATGCCTGCTTCTCCCTGTCGACAGGTTAGATTTATCACCTGAGCTCAGTGCCTCAGTCTTTAACTGGCATTGCCAAACTCTTCAGTTTACAATCCTGAAGTCTTCTCTTTGATGTGCAGTTGTGGAGAGCTGTCAGTGCATGCATATGTACCAGAGAGAAAGAAAATTATGTTTGCATCTGCCAGCTACTTTCTGGCAAGTGCTTGAGTAACAAACTACCATAGAGTTATTTTTGTCAAAGCCAAGACAGATATTTAAAATCTGTTGTAATAGTGCCACCTATTGGTGCTATCCAGAACTTGAAACGAGGAACAATAAAGTTCTGTATCACAAAACAATTTTCCAAATAAACTTCTTTATTAAACAAAGAGAAAATGCTATGCACAAAAAATAGTACACTAATCAACCCCTTTTGGTCCTAAGTTTGTCAGCTTTTGCCAAAGGAGCATTTCTCTGTTAAAGCCATACTCACTGCTGGAGTGAATTAATGAATACAAGCAATGGAATCAATAAGTAATATGAGCAGGCTTCACAAGTTAACCTTCCCTGTCCTGTAACCCATTGTGTTAGAAAGTGGCTCCTTTAAAACAAACCACACTGCTGTTGCTGGAGGTGGTAGAGTTAAAAATGCTAAGATTTGCATTGGGTGTGATGAGGATGGACAGGATTAGAAATGTGAGTACATTAGAGGATCAGCTCTAAGTTGGATGGTTGGGAGACAAAGTCAGTGAGGCGAGATTGCATTGGTTTGGACAAGTGTAGAGGAGAGATACTGGGTATATTGGAAGAAGGATGTTAGGAATAGAGCTGCCAGGCATGAAGAAAAGAAGAAGGCCTTAAAGAAGGTTTATGGATGTGCTGAGAGAGAACATGAAGGTAGGAAGACATGGAAAAAGTTGATCCACTGTGGCAACCCCTAACGGGAGCAGCTGAAAGAAGAAGAAGAAGTTAAATGTCTTTGTGCTGTTTGAGCCTCTTCTTCTTCTGTCCTCAAACCAATTCTCTAGGTTCCATTTTCACCCTATGGGTTACGAACTCTAGAACTCCACAGTTAGACATCTCCCTGTTCACAATCATGTCAGTCAATTTGCAGAGCTGAAAATGGGAGATTTCCAAAATTGTGAACTGGAAGAGGTATCAGTGAAGTGGAGATGTGTTGCAATCTTTAGAGAAAATATATAAGTGAGAAATGTTCCACAGCTTGTCTTGGTTCTCCCTTTTATTTGTGGTCTAGGGATTGAAAGCACAGGAGAAGTCCAGAATGTAGAATGCTTACTGCCTCAGAACATGTTTTGCTTTTCTCAAAGGCAGGAACAGAAGCCAAAAGAAGAACATGCCATGAGGAACACCAGAAGTACAAGACACCCAGTAAGGTCAGTTTGGCCATTCGCTGACTTCTAGTCATGTGGCTTGGATAATGCCTTTAAAAGGGATGGCTAGAGGTCAAGTACCAGTTCACTTCTAGAAAAGTAGGCAAGAAACTCAGGCCTGCAAAGGATGTCAGCTTTTAACAAAACCTGTTCCATCAAGGCAAACAGACTGTATGCACTGAAGATTGTGAGAGATGGCCAGCAGTTTACCCCGGCCAACACATCCAGGCCGGTAGATGGAGTCCTTCCTACAACATGGAGGTGCTCTGGATTCCCGCAGGGAATCAAGGAAACTGGACTTTGGCTTCACAGCCCTGCTGAATACCGTGGGTGTCGCAAAAGGACGCTGCGGGGAGAAACGAAGATTGTTGTTTCTATTATAACCCGGAAGTACTCCCAAGTCATGCAGATAGAAGGACAGAAGTACTTCCGGGCTGAAGAAAATCTTCATCTGACCCAGAAGTGCTATTGGATCATATGGACTGAAGGACAGGAGCACCTATTTAAAGGACTTTGGGATGCCCAGCAAGCGGAGCTGGAGTTGGGAGGAGGTGTGACGGAGCTGCTGGGTGGAGAGGAAGATTGATTTATTGTTATTGCATGGGATTATTGGTTATTGTGGCGTGTGTGGTGTCTACTGTGGCACAATATCAAAATGAAAAGAAAGTAAAATTATTTCTAGTACTTTTACTTGGTGTTCTGGACGTTTGTCTGTGGGGTTTCACGGGGCAACAGTGACCCCTAGTGTCACAAGAGCTAAAGAGTTTACAAGAAAGCTTAAGAAAGACTTGATTTGAGTCCGAAAAATAATATTCTTTTCCATCTGCAAATCAATAACTTTTTTTATTACAATGGAAAGGTTGTGGTTCAAGATTGCTGTCTAGTTGTCTAAGCACCCAACCTCAGTTACAATTCATACCCATATGTTCATAATTAATTGAGCTGTTTCTGTGGTTGACTGGAGTGTTAACAGGATTAGGATTAGTCGTATGAAAAAATCTTCCTAGAAGTTAATGAATTTATCAAAAATAGGGTAATATTTAGTGTGCCGTTTTAAAAATGTGAAAGATAAGCCAAATAAAAAACAGTTCTGAAAATATCAGGAAAGTAACGTCACCAAATGTACAAAAATGCCGCTTCCAAATCCACTAATTCTAGGAGGCTGGAGTCTATCCTGTGTGGAGGACTGCCGGCTTTGTGTTCCGGCCCTCACCCCCAGGCCGCCAGGAGGAGCTCTCCCAACAGCAGGATCGTGCCCCGAGTTCCAGCAGGGCCTCATGGACTATGTAGTGTTTTTACACAGCCCTGCTGGATACCTTGGGGGCCACTGGGAGTCGCTGTAGGGGGGCTCGTGGGCTCTTGTGTGCCCTATAACCCGGGACTACGTCACGGTCACGTGACAGGAAGGAACGACGTGCTCCTGGGTTGAAGAAAAGGACTGTTTAACCTGACCCGGAAGTAATAAAGAACTGTGGACTAATTGGGCAGGAACACCTCCGGGTCAGGGGCTATTAAAGGACTACGGGCCAGTCCAGACACTGAGCTGAGCTGGGAGGTAGGAGGGTGAAGTGTCTGGGTGAGGAGGAGAGAGTATTTTCATTGTGTTGTTTTGTAATTTATGAGTAGTGTGGAGGGTGCTTTGTGCACAGTATTATTAATTAATAAAAAGTCTGGGACTTTTATCCAGTGTCTAGCGTGGTACCTGAGGGTTCAAGGGAGCACTAGCGCCCCCTACTGCCACACCTGACACAATTAAGAAATGAATGTAGACAGAATGGCAATACATTTCAGGGCTAATTCATTTACTCACACACCCATATTCACTTATGGGTTTAGGTAAATTTGGACTATCCATCAACCTACTGGTGACAAACGAGAGCGTCTTTCTGAGATAGAAAAGCATGACACTGGTGGGTTTTATTTTTATTTCACTAGTGGGAAAATTAAGAACACTTACTTTGAAATTGGGACAGGCTTCCATGACCCTGCCCTGGATAAGGTGGTTAGGAAGATGGATAGATGTTAAAACGAATCAGTAAGCTTAACATGCATCACAGGAAAATTAATTAAAGGAATTATTTTTTAAGATTGAGCAGCACATGGCAAAACCTGGAGTTTTACTGAGCTATCAGCATTGGTTCAGAAGAGGAATGTCATGTTTTTACTAACATACTAGAATTCTATGAGGAAGCAACAAAGGAGAATCAGCAAAGTGGAGCATTTGATATTATTTATCTTGATTTTCAGAAAGCTTTTGATAAGGTGCCACATGAGAGTTTGGGCATCAAACTTAAAGAATTGGGAGTTCAGGGTAATGTTTGTAAATGGATGTAAAATTTGCTCAGACACAGGAAGCAGAGGGTGAACCTTATCAGAATTAGCTGTTGTTAAGAGTAGTGTTCCACAGGGGGCAGTGCTAGAGCTGCTGCTATTTTTAATATATTTAAATGATTTGAATAGGAATATAATTATCAAGATGGTTAAGTTTGCAGATGAAACCAAGCTAGGTGGATTGCAGATAATCAAGAATCTGTTGAATTACTACAGAGGGACGTGGACAGCATGCAAGGCTTGGGCAGATTTGTGGCAGATGAATGTCAGTAAATGTAAAGTATTACATATAGGAAGTAGAAATGTTAGGGTTTGAATACACAATAGGAAGTTTTTCTTTACACAGTGAACAATAGACACCTAGTCTAAGGTTTCTAAACTCTTTTGGGGCTCCCCGAGTGGGACGATACACCAAAGAGCATCCCAAAGCGTGATCGCCGCGTCTGTGGGAGATAACATATTGGTCACTGGGGCAACCACAGGCAAAACAAATCCTAAAAGATCACGTTCACGATGTAAGCACCTGCTGTCGATGGGTTATGCAAGGAATATTGTAAATGCAGGGAACAGTATTACTTGGCCATTAACCTGGTCACGACCCTGCCTGATTGCTGTTCCTGTTTCAAGTTGAGTAAAGCTGGTTTTTTCTAAAGTGCTGAGACTCAGCCTCGTGTTTTGGGATGCAAAACAGGGACTCACACATCACAATAGGATAAGCTACCAAGTAGTCTTGGACAGTAAGACTTCAGGGACTTTTAAAACTAGACTTGATGTTTCTTTTTAGAAGAACTAAATGGAAGGGTCTGTTGAGCTTTGTTGGGCTGAATGTAATGTTCTCATTTAGATAATTCTAATGTTCTCATTTAATGTTCAAATAAGGGTCATCATTATATTATGCTACACAACCAAAAAAGCCCTAAACAGATGAAAAAAACTTTTATTCTTTTACATTAAGAGAGTTTTCCCATTAAATTTATTTTGCGCAGTGGAGGGATTCTCTGCTCTTTACATGGCTCTTTGACAGCCACAGGCGGAAATGCAATCGTGTATGTCTGTCCACCAGTCTCCGCACTTCAGTGGTCACCAGACAGGTGACAGAAGTCCCAGGATGACAAAGGGGACACTGCAGGTTCACAGCCCGGGAATGGAAGGTGTGGTGATTGAGGCTTGAGATGCCATCGCCCCCTCATGGGGGGTTTAGACAGTCTGGTGCTATAAAGAACTGGGACTCCCCCACCCCAGTGTGGGGATTGGCACAGAAAACAGCTGGGTGTTGGGCACCACAGGAGAGCCGGACCCCCAGTCTAGCATGTCGGCCATCTTGAGTGGGCAGCCAACAGTGCTCCTTTTAAAGTTGAGGTTGTGTGATGCCATCCATCTGCCCGAAGGGGACTGGGCGGTCTTATGGTCTGGAATCCCTGCAGATTTTATTTTTTTCTCCAGCCATCTGGAGTTTTTTTTTTTCTGTCCACCCTGGCCATTGGACCTTACTCTTATTCTTTTTTAATTCATGTTGACTTATTTTCTTTTCTTACTGTGTCTTGTATTTTTCTATTCTTCATTATGTAAAGCACTTTGAGCTACATTTTTGTATGAAAATGTGCTATATAAATAAATGTTGTTGTTGTTCTTTGAGGTGGCTCAGTATCATTAAAAGGACTGCTCACCTTTTGCCACACTAGTTGGAAAGGCATGCAACTTTGCAGGCTTGCCACTTATATAGGTGCCCCTGACGCTGGTTATGTAATGTCAGCTCATGCTAATGGCTCATCCTTGGCTGTTATAACTTGTCAGTGCCATTACAATATTTAGTACAGAGACTTAATTCCTGCAGCTCCTGATAGCATCTAACATCTCATCAACTGACTCATATCTTTTAAGTTATGACAGGAAAGCATTTGCAGAGGCAAGAAGAAGAGTGCATACAAAATGACGTCATGAACAATATAAGCCCTTTAGTCACTGGGTTGGCTTCTGTTTTGACTTGGGAACAACTGATGGCTTGTCGCTTATGACTCGTTTGTGTCCAAAGAGCCTAACATCATTTCTTAGCTGAGTCTTTGATTCAGTTTGCTACAGTAGGCCTAATTGAAACAGTGCAGCTGAAAACAATAATTTTACCTGCAGATCAATCATCCTGACACTACAACAACAACAACAACATTTATTTATATGGCACATTTTCATACAAGCAGTAGCTCAAAGTGCTTTACATAATAAAGAATAGAAAAATAAAAGACACAATAAGAAAACAAAATAAATCAACATTAATTAACGTCGAATAAGAGTAAGGTTCAATGGCCAGGGGGGACAGAAAAAAGAAAAAAACTCCAGACGGCTGAAGAAAAAATAAAATCTGTAGGGATTCCAGACCATGAGACCACCCAGTCCCCTCTGGGCATTCTACCTAACATAAATGAAACAGTCCTCTTTGGATTTAGGGTTCTCACGGAAGGACTTGATGATGATGGTCACGTAGACTTCTGCCTTTTAATCCATCCATCATTGTTGGAGCATCATGAAGCTTTGAGTAAGTGGAGGTGGTGCAGGCCACCACCACAAAGAAACCGGAAAAAGAAACAGAAAAGAGAGTAGGGGTCTACCCCACTACCATGTATACCTTTTGGATATGAGATTAAAAACAGAATATCCAGAGACAAAGGCATTCAGACATAGGGAGAATGCTTGTACTTAACTAACATAGCGTCTTGGCCAGGATTTGAACTGGGACTCTGGAGCAGTGAGGCAGCAGCACTGTGCTAGCCATGCTCACGATATAAACATCATGACAGAGAAAGGCAAAATAAAGCTGTAAAGTTAGAAAATATAACAGGGTGAAACATTATCAAAGGTTCAGTTTCATTCAGGATATTTTTGTGTAATGGCTTCCCTGACTACAAGCTCAGAATACAAAGCTCCAGCTGGGGCAAGTTCACATACAAAAATGTAACTGAAAATTTTACAAATGACTAATTTCATAATTAATAAACATGTAAAGTTACAGACTAGTTAGAAACAGGAAAACATCCAACTAATTAAAGGTCATAAAATGGCTTTGTATTCACCATATCGTGGAAAAGGTTTTTCCCACTGCCTCATGAGCATAATGATTATATAAGTAGCTATTACATATTGTGATATCACCGAGAAGTCAAAAACACACTTCTGATGTTTATTGTTTGTTTATCAGCTAAGATTTATATCGGTTTAAAATCTGATAGTACTTATATTTTGAAAGTTGCCAATAGAAGGAAAAAGTAGCAAATTAAAAGCAAAGACTGCATTTTTAAAAACATTGAGCGTCTGATCTAATCTGGCATTCATTATGCATGCATGACTGTAGCATGGAAACAACAAAAGTTCATTAATAACCTGCCACACTCACTGGCATCAGTGCTACTTGTCATAATGCATCATCAGTACAACCCATTTAAATCTTTTATAGAAATCTTAAAATAAAGCATAAGAACATAAGAAATGTGACCAATGACAGGAGACCGTACAGTCCATTAAACCCATTTGTTTGACAAATAACTAAGCTCTCTCAATATCTCGTCCAGATATCAAGTTTTCAGCCTCAACTACATCTCTGGGTAGTTTGTTCCAGATTCCCAGCACTTTTTTCGTAAAGAAATGTTTCCTGGGTTCAGTCATTAAATAGTGATGAATGAAAATTGAAGAGTTTGCTTGGCAGTGAGTTTGGTGAAATCACAGAAATATTCACAATATTTGCTGAACTTGGCGAAATGAATTAAAATCAACAGGGAACAAGGAACTGAACTGGTCTTGAGTGGTCTTTTAAGTGTCCATGAGGGCTAGGGAAAAGTTTGCCTACTATTTTGGACCTATTATTATGGCCAAATATATAATCTGAGTTGTGAGAAGCAGGTATAACCACTGCACCACTGTGCCTCAAACACCAAAAGACGCAGATGGAATAAATATCATAAATAAAATACAACAAATGGCCATAAACTAACAATAAGAAAATAAAATTTATATCAGTCCAGCATAGCTAGCAGACTTTTGCCTAGCCCCCAGAGACACTTTAAATACCGTCGCACCACTATAATTTACTCAAAAATGGTTCTGAATTGATTTTAATGCATTTCATCAAGTTGAGCGAATATTACAAACATTCACATGATTTCGCCGAACTCATGCCAAAGTGAACTCCGAAATGTTCGTTCATCAGTTGTCTTAAATTCACTGCCCCTTAATTTCCACTGGTGTCCTCAAGTATGTGATTCACCTTTGAGTTGAAAAATTCTGCTGGATCCACTTGATCGGTGCGTTTGAGGATTCTGAAGACCCGAATTAAGTGCCCACGTAATCTCCTCTGCTCAAGACTAAGCTAGTTGAATTCTCTGAGTCTGTCAGAGTAGGACATGTCCTTAAGTCCTGAGAGGCACCTTGTTTGCTGTCCTCTGCTATTATGTCTTTTTAGAGTATGGTGACCAGAACTGCACACAATACTGAAGATGTGGTCTCACTAATGCATATACAGTCTGAGCATAATACCCCTAAATAAATCCTTGTTACAACTTGCATCCTTTAAAGCAGAGTCTCCCATCGTGTACTTATACTGTGCATTCCTATAATATTCACTCATTTATATTTCTATAGCCATAAATTTGTTGTGCCTTGGCAGGACCAGCACTCTCTTAGACTGAGCCACAAATTACTTCAGATTACAGACAATTGAGCCTCAGGCTCCAGCAATGAGAGATGACAATGGCTGCCATCACATGGCACCCTCATGCACAAACTCCCATTCATTCACAGAAGTCCAGTTTACAATTACCAATTAGCCTAACAGGTACATCCTTTAGATGCAAGTGGAAATTTGGTGTACAGGTCTACCCCTATTTACTGAAATGCAGGCTTGTCTTCGAAAGACATTTCTTTACAAACAACTTTTGGTATTGCTTGGACTTTATAACTCTCTGTTCTCCTCCTGGACTTAATCAGCACCACTGAAAAAATCAACCGCCACACAGCGGTATACTGTATACTTGAGTACAGGTTTTCATCTAGCCTTATAGCTAATTGTTGTACTGCTTTTCTTGCGGTAAAATTAAATTTTTGTTATTGATTGCTTGTTAATTGGTACATGTTTTAGTAAATTGGCCTTGGGTCTCGTCTGATTCAAACTAAACAATTTGGAGATTTTTACACAACAGTAACTTTGAACGCCATTTTCTTTAGGCACCGATCCACAGAATAAGCTCAGAAATTCATCTGCAAAATAAAAACTATAATTACAAAGCTAGCCCTAGTGAAGGCTTACATTTCTGGTTTTGTTTCTTTTCCATTCTAGATTGCTCAAGAACAGAATTTTCTTGTGAGGTTGTTCCTTTACTTGCTTTTAGGTTTAAATTGCTGCCTGCCTTACCATCATAGGCCCATGAGCATGCAACCTCACCTCTATGCCCAAAACTCATGGTCCTGCTCAAGAGCGGCGTTTGGGCGTGGCAAGTGGGGGGCCCCGCATTTGAGGTCCATGTGCCCGGTTCGAGTGTATTTGTCAAGTTATATTCTCCAGCATATATATATTTGAGATGCTTCTAAGAGGAACCCTTTTAAAATCCCTCTTCAAGTTCAAATTCCGTACATGTACGTCTTTGAAAACATTCCATAGTCCACCTTCATTGCCTGAAAAGGGTCGCCAGTATAATGCCTTCCTAAAATAGGCATAGCCCATTAGTCGCTGGGTTTGCTTCTGTTTTGACTTGGGAACAACTGATGGCTTGTTGCTTATAACTCAGTTGTGTCCAGAGAGCCTACCATCGTTTCTTAGTTGAGTCTTTGGTTCAGTTTGCTACAGTAGGCCTAGTTGAAATAGTGCGGGAACTGTTTGGTAGTGGAACGCACAGCAACGTTTTATTACTGGTTTAGCTGTATTGCTGTCGACGCCATGAGTGTAAGAGATCATGGTGCACTTTTTTAATAGATTATATTATTATATTTTCATAAAGTCTGTGTGTTATCTTGCAAAAAAGTAGCTGAATACTGTAATGAGAAAATCCGGTGTATGTTAACATTATTTTTATTAAATTTGCACGCAAGTTTATACAGTCCACACATACCGGCAACAGCTTTTGAGGCAACCGGGCCCGCGTAGGGTTGGTAAGTCCTAGGCTCCACACACCCCTAAGGCCACCTCTGGACCTGCTGCTATATAAGCATTGAGTGACAGATGCATGATATTCTGATGAGGAATCCAGAGGCACTTGTAGTCACTTGTGACCTGAGCACATACGAGAACTGAAAACTAGTCACACAAATACAATTAAAACGAGGCATCCCAATTGTCCTTTTAATATGTACATGTAGTATAAACACCATCTTGCATTTCCTAATCCTTCAGAATTAGGTTGTGGCCAACTAATCAGCAAAGAAACTTCATTTGACCTTTCAGTTCAGTAAATACTGAATTTCTCCCAAATGCACTCATAAAGTTCATCTTTGCTTTCTACGTTTAGCAGCACCCTGACAACAGCTGAAGTAAACAGCAAACAGCTATTTCCATTGTAGCCACTTACCTGAGATGTTTTTAACACATTTGATGAACCATTTGAAATATTTCATGTTCCAAAGGCATTGCATTATACAAAATTATACAAATCAGCGTGCCTTAAAATTGAATGGCAGATTATTCTAATTTAAGATACACTTACACTACAACAACTACATCACAAGTCTATCAGGGCCAAGAAATTCTAAATTCTAAACAATCACTTTAGTTGCCATCTTACCTTTTCATCTCCAACTTTAAAATCACTATAAACAGCATACCGCTGCTCTCCTTCAAAATCCGCCAGATTAATTCTCAGGTTGTAATTTCCTAGAAAGGAAAGACAGTATTAAGGCTTTTCATACAATTGTGATCACTTTTGTCAGGAAGGGGAAGGATCTGTGAAGATGATGATCTGGAATTCCAAATTATCCCTTTAATATTAACCAAAGTCTACTAAAAATACATTTTAGATAGAACGGCTTGTTTGTCATTTCCCATTTGGCATTTATTAATTAACCATTTTATCTGCACATTGCATTTTGCACTTCTAATTTTTGCATTTTTTTCTTTTCTTGCTTTTATTTGCTACAGTATATGTTATCCCTCCCAATTTTTGGAATTACCTCAAATTTAGAAATTTCAGCATTATATCTGAGTGTATTTGTCTAATTTAATTATAAAAGAACTAGCACAAAAAGCATCCTACAGCCTCACCCTATCAATTCATTTTCACCTTCATTCTTGAGCATTTTCCACCACTTCACAATTCACATTCATAAATGATCTCTCATGCAAATTACTAAATGCTGCTCATCACCAGATCCACAACACCTTCACCAGCAACACACACATACAGCAACTGCATGAGCATGAAGACTACATACACAATAACAGACAACTGTAGTGTAGTTTAAAAAGAATGTGATAAAGCAGACTGAAAACTTTGCCATAAAGTAATAGTTTGGCTCATGGATTACATGTACATTAAAACACAAGAGCTAAGGAAAATGGTTAGAATGCGAGAACTGAGATATCATATCAAAGCTTTCAGCATTATAAAAGAGTCCATTGATCTAAGTCATAGGTTTATAGAGTCATTGTTGTTTCTAGAGTACAAAGAAATTCTTACTTGCATGTGCTAATCAACACACAACACGTCACCACTCTCTGGCACCATGATCAGTAACTATTACTACCTTACCTTCAAATCTTCCTTACCTCATAACTTACTCCTTACCTGAAATAACTATCTTATCTGAAACTTACAATTGCATAATTTAGTATTGTGATTCAGTTCTGCATTAAACTAAAATGTATTGTAGTGACCTCACCATAAGGAAGGAAAAAGAAGACACGTAGGACGAAGAAGTGATTACAGAACAACTTACTTGTAACACTTGTGAACTGGGACCCGGACACAGGCAGACGGACATCATAGTTTCACCACACACCGTTTATTTACAAGAATATGTACAATTTGGCTCACGTGCACCCCCAGTGCCTCTGCACTGTTCCCCCAACTGTCCAGGCCACACAGTCTCTATGCCTCTCTCCTGGCCGCCTCCCGTCCTCTCTCCAGCTCTGTCCTCTTCCACCCGACATCCACTGCTGACTGGAGGGAGACGGCCCCTTATATGGGAACCCGGATGGGCTCCAGCTGCTTCCCGGCAATCAGTCTTAGCCACACCCCAGTGTGGCGGAAGTGCCGGCTGCACACCCGGAAGCCGTCCGGGTGTCCCCTGTCGTCATCCCCCCAGCACTTCCTGGTGTGGCGGAAGTGCTAGGCTCCAGGGATATGCAGGCATTTGGCCACGGGTCCCTACAGGGCTGGGCTTCCAAGCCCTTTACCCGAGGCCCCTTACATAACCAGGACGGACGCCCCCTCACAGTCTGGAGGAGGCACAAGCCCTCCTCCGGTCCTCCTGGGCGTCCCCGGCCGGGGACCACACACTCTAAGAAAAATGCATGAATGTAAAGCAAACTACTTACAATTATCCATAAACCCATCATTGTTATGGCCCTGAGAAACTCCATCAAAGAAAAACTCTGGTTCCTTACACATCCATCCATCTTGCACACCTGTCCGTCATCCTCCGGACTGTCCAGAAATCCCTACCTCCATTCCCAGTCCCTCCAAATGATACCAAACTGTGTGAATAAGCTAGCTTCATTCACCTTTCCTAATTATGTTAGCTAATACAATGATGCCTAGAATAATATAGAAATAATCACAAAATGATTGTCAAACCACATCAAATCACACTAGTTTTCTAAAACATTACATTGCAAAGATTTGAAAGCCTTATACCTTTAAATGATAACTTACCTTTTGTAAATAGCTTCAAAAAGGGTTTACAACACTATTCGTAAGTAATAGTTCATTTGGTTCATGTAGGCACTTTGGTGACAGAAAATAAGCCCCTCCTACTCAACACTGTAGTCCCTCCCACTTAACATTGCTCCTACTACTTGACATTCAGCTCCTGTGTGCAGCGATACCTTTCTCCCAGGCTGCAGTGATACCCTCCTCAGTCCCCTGTTCAGGGTACCACCCCTTCTCTTCCTTTTATTGTCAATCATATCTCAGAAGGCAGTCCTTCATGATGCTCTCCACGATCTCCGCTAGACTCAACAGTCCATTTTCCTCAAGGCTTCACCCCGGCCCAGATGTTACAATTATATTCCTGTTATTATTTTATTAAAGATAAAGCTGATATGATATCCCTATGATGGGTGGCACGGTGCCGCAGTGAGTAGCACTGCCGACTCACAGTTAGGAGACCTGGGTTCATTTCCCGGGTCCTCCCTGCATGGAGTTTGCATGTTCTCCCCATGTCTGTGTGGGTTTCCTCCAGCTACTCCAGTTTACTCCCACAGTCCAAAGACATGCAGGTTAGGTGCATTGGCGATTCTAAATTGTCCCTAGTGTGTGCTTGGTTTGTGGGTGTGTGTGTGCCCTGCAGTGGGCTGGCACCGTGCCTGGGGTTTGTTTCCTGCCTTGTGCCCTGTGTTGGCTGGGATTGGCTCCAGCAGACCCCCGTGACCCTGTAGTTAGGATACAGCAGACAGAGAGTAGATTCATATCTGGTGGCATGGATCATGGACTATCTTACAGACAGACCTCGGTATGTGCGTCTCGGGAACTGCAGGTCTGACGTTGTGGTCAGCAACACAGGAGCACCGCAGAGGACTTTACTTTCTCCGGTCCTGTTCAGCCTATATACATCGGACTTCCAATACAACTCGGAGTCCTGCCATGTGCAAAAGTTGATGATGACACTGCTATCGTAGGCTGTATCACGAGTGGGCAGGAGGAGGAGTATAGGAACCTAATCAAAGACTTTGTTAAATGGTGCGACTCAAACCACCTACAACTGAACACCAGCAAAACCAATTAGCTGGTGTTGGATTTTAGGAGGCCCAGGCACCTCCTGAACCCTGTAATCATCAGAGGTGACTGTGTGGAGAGTGTGCAGACCTATAAATACCTGGGAGTGCAGCAGGATGATAAATTGGACTGAACTGCCAATACTGATGCTCTGTGTAAGAGAGGACAGAGCCAAATATACTTCCTTAGAAGGCTGGCGTCCTTCAACATCTGCAATAAGATGCTGCAGATGTTCTATCAGATGGTTGTGGCGAGTGCCCTCTTCTACGCGGTGGTGTGTTGGGGAGGCAGCATAAAGAAGAAGGATGCCTCATGCCTGGACAAACTGGTGAGGAAGGCAGGCTCTGTTATAGGCATGGAGCTGGACAGTTTGACATCCGTGGCAGAGCGACGGGCCCTGAGCAGGCTCCTGACAATCATGGAGAATCCACTGCATCCACTGAATAGAATCATCTCCAGACAGAAGAGCAGCTTCAGTGACAGACTGAGGAGATCGTTCCTCCCCCACACTATGTGACTCTTCAGTTCCACCCGGGGGGGTAAACGTTAACACTATACAAAGTTATTGTCTGTTATACCTGCATTTTTATCACTCTTTAATTTAATATTGTTTTTTATCAGTATGCTGCTGCTGGAGTATGGGAATTTCCTCTTGCGATTAATAAAGTATCTATCTATCTATCTATCTATCTATCTATCTATCTATCTATCTATCTATCTATCTATCTATCTATCTATCTATCTATCTATCTATCTATCTATCTATCTATCTATCTATCTATCTATCTATCTATCTATCTATCTATCTATCTATCTATCTATCTATCTATCTATCTATCTATCTATCTATCTATCTATCTAAACTCTTCCCTGTTTCTTTACTCTGTCTAGTTGCTTAAGGTTACAGATGTGGGGGATAAGAGGAATTGTTAAAGTATCTGATCACAGAGTGTGTATGGGATTTTAGACATTTTATTAAGATATACACAATAAAGTGTATAAAGGAGAAAATGTGATCACTATGTGACCTTACACCAGAAGCAAAGTTCACAATGATGGAGAAACAAATAAAACCAAAAAGATTAGCTCTTTGGGCTTTGGAACAAAATTTTAACCCCATTACTTGCTAAACTTCAACTTCATACACCTTGAATTACTTCTTTCATAGCCTCACTTTCCTTCAGCTTAGGTTTAACCCACACTATCTCCCACTTTAACTGATATTTCTTCACAAGAGTAGCATACAGCATTTATTCTTTCACTATTTCATTTTTGCCATTAGAAATCATCTTAAAAGTCTTCTGATTATCCGATGCCACTACTTCCTGGTAGCATCTGGGCACTTTGTGATCCTTATATTGTCTTATTGAAAAACTACAGTCAATAAAATAGGAATCCCAGCCATCAAGCTGCACTTTGCTAAGGCTGAACGTGCAGACAGAGACATCTCTCAGAGTACTGGAAACCAAACTCTGAGCTTCTGCCTTGATATCTGGAAACATCTATCCATCCATCCATTATCCAACCTGCTATATCCTAACTACAGGGTCACAGGAGTCTGCTGGAGCCAATCCCAGCCAACACAGCGTGCAAGGCAGGAAACATACCCTGGGCAGAGCGCCAGCCCACCGCAGTGTATCTGGAAACAATGATTCCACAATACTAAGGATGGTGCCTGACTGCAAGCTCACCAGAAGTACATTATTTCAAAATGAAATATCAGCTTGGTAAAGGTAGACACAACCCATGCAGGTACTCACTTTGCTTTGTTAGATGGTGCAGTTTTTCATTTCCTAACCAGAATTCACCTCGGGTACTGCGCTGATTTCCGAAGCCTTCCTTATATTCATTCCAGGACCTGTGTTGCAGAGAGACACAAGTTATACTTTATTTAAAGAAGGAATCTCAGTCAAGGTCCAGATACTTGCAGAAATGTCTAAATGACTTTCACTCATTTCAAAAGAGATTGGCCTTGATATTTAGATATTCACATGTATGCCTCAGATATTTATCCTTCAGAACTTTACCTTCCTTGATTGTTTATTGGTATGGATATGAGAGTCCATGTATGCTTATGCAGACGTGAAAAGTCATTAAAGAGATTGTCCCATGTAAACCTCATCAAGTAAATTAAAGAATGAAAAGAGGTAAAGTATTGTTTATTCTAATATGGCCTGGACACATGTCTTGGTACCCCTATAAAAGATCAAAAATAATTGGATTAGAGTGATTTTTCAAACTAGCTGCTTTCTTTAATTAGCACCACACATGTTTCCAATTGTGCAATCAGTCGCTCAGCCTATTTAAATGTGGGAAAAGTAGCCACTCTGCTCTTTGGTGTCATTGTGTGTCCCACACTGAACATGGACCAGAGAAAGCAAATGAGAGAGTTGTCTGAGGAGACCAGAAAGAAAATGATAGACAAGCTAAGACCATCCTAAAGTAGTATGGTGTTCAACAGCGCAGAAAGGAAGTGAGAATGGTAGATAAACATTAAAGGACAACATCAAAAGAATTACAAGCTGAACTCCAAGATCTAGGTCCATAAGAGTCTGATCTCACCATCTATTGCTTTTTGAGTGACAGTGGGCTCAGTGGAAGAAGATCCTGGATGACTCCACTGCTAAAAGAAAAACATCAAGAAGCCAGACTGAAATTTGCTGAAATGACAAGCTGCGATGCTTCTGAAAGAATGTCTTTTGGACCGATAAGACATAAGTGAAGCTTTAGGACAAGTCACATTAGCTCTATGTCCTCTGATGAAAAAATGAAGCTTTCAAAAAAAGAACACCATACCTACTGGTGCTTGAGGCTTGGTTATATTTTAGGATTGTTTTGCTATACCTGGCATTGAGTCTGTGCAGGGAACAATGAAATCTCAAGACTATCAGGACATTCTGGGGTGAAATGTACTGCCCAGTTTTAGAAAGCTCAGTCTCAGTCGCAGGTCATGGATCCTCCAACAGGATAATGACCCAAAACACGCAGCCAAAATCACCCAAGAATGGAGAATAACAAAACATTGGACTATTCTATGAGCCCTGCTTTGAAGCCTATCAAACATCTATGAAAAAACCTGAAACATGCAGTCTCCAGAAGGCACCCTTCAAAACTGACACAGATGGAGTAGGTTACTCAGGAAGAGAGCACCAAACTCCCAGTTAACAGACGCAGAAGTCTCATTAAGAGGTTGTGCAACAAAATATTGGGTTAAGGGTCCCATTTTGTCAATGCCATTTTCATGTTTGTTATTATTTGAACCCAGTAACGGCGCACCGCATGATAACGTGCAGTGAATACACTTGACTTGACCGTTCTCTGTACGTTTAGCATTTGCTTGCTCAGAGGTTGATGCACTTGCTGCTTCCTGAGCAGCTCTTCTTTTGTCCACTCTATCAGTCCACTTCTTCTCTTCTTTCGTCAGCTTCTTTTCGCGTTTTCACATAAAAAAGTCAGTGTTTGTGTTGCAATTACTTAATTTTTCACTTAAGCTGTCACTAAAGTCTCCAACCTGCCTTAAGAATGATTTAAGATATGAAGAAGTAAGGGTTATGACGGCTAAGGAGGTGGGGAATGAGAAGGACGCCCATACGCATGCGCCACATGGCCGTCCTGCTAGCTGCTGCCAAGAGTTGATTCTATAACAAAATAACATAAAAAAGAGGAATAACCTTGGAGGTCAATCATCATCACCCTGAAAGCGGATAGTAGACATCATGTAATATACGTGTACCGAATTTCAGGTCAATAGTTCAAACAGTTTACAAGCTACAGGTGATTTAAAATCCTGGACAGACAAACGAATAGCCGGGGTAGCGTATTATATATAACGATATTCTGGTGAATCAAAAAGTCTAAAGCAAACAAAGTCTGCTTTTTGTGAAAAATGGAATAAACAATGATGGGTGTCAATTACTTCTGTCAGTTTTATGTTATTTCAGAGACAATTATGGCTTCTTTGTTTTTCATGGAGGGTACTGTTGTGATGTGAGATTTTACATATAACTTGATAAATGTTTTGTATGTCTTTATTTATAATTTAGGCAAACCCAATGTAATTTAGTGGTACCTTGGTGAGAGGCATTCTTGTTTATCCCCCCCATGTTTACGACTTTTATTTGTAATTTTACGACAGGATTTGGGGGATGTGTCTTAAACCAGTTTGATGAGCATTTCTTTGCTAAAGTCTTTTCCCCCATCCCCCACACAAAGCCAGGTTAGCGTAATATATGGTCTTGGGGGTGGCAGGAGATAAGATGTTCTATTTCACCCATTGGTCTGAGGTATGGCTGTTTGGAATTGGCTTGTCTCAGAGGCCTTCAAGTACCATGATATCCTATTGGCTGTAGGTAGTTGGACAGAAAACCTATAAATTTGCTTGCTCAACCACATTCTCTCTCTCTGACCCACATATGATGAAGAAGCATCTCTCTTGCTAACCTGTGATGATGAAGACAACACAATGAAGAGCACAGCTCAGCAGCCATATTGAACAGACATGTGGCTGAAAGCTGAGCACCAACGATGCCTTAACTAGAGACATTTTAAGTAACTGCAAGTCTGTGTGCCACCTGAATTACACATCACCATTTAATCAGGTTGTATGGTTGCCAATATTCAAATGTACTTTGCATTTTGTTATTATTTATGAATATTATCAGTAATACATTATTTTATGTGTAACTTAACTCCTGCTTGTCTTTTTACTACATCTAATTGCCTGAGGTTATAGATATAGAAGGGAAGGTGGGGATAAGTTATATAAAATAATATCTTATAAACAGTGGTAAGTCTGTGAGATTAGGCATTCTAAGGCTACATATTAATAATACAATAGGGGAAAGTAGAGCAACACATATATTACTCTACCAAGATAAAACAGGTACCAACAAATTTGTTCCCGTCTGTAGATTTGGAATTCTTTGTATTTTTCTGTTACGGTTCAGCATTTGTGAATCATTGTGTATGCTCTGAGTCCTTGCAGAAATACACTACAGAGATACTGACCATTTTTGTTGTGCCTGCTTTTGCAATGATGTCACAATATAACAAAGAGTACTTTTAGTAATTTAGTTACTGGAAATGTGCCCTCAGGATTAGTAGGGCAGTGGAATATTTTAATGATTTCCTCTAATTACACCAATCAAATATTTTACTGTGATTGCCTCAAGCAATTTGGGAAACAGAGTTACAGTTTATTAGGTTGGACACTCTCTTTGTTGTTTGTATTTTTTTAAATAGTTTCTTATTTATGTCTGCTCTGCATTTTATCTAGTGCATGGACTAAACATTCATTTACGTGGTTCATAGAATTTAAATATGACAAGTGAGTTTTAAAACCATACACAATAAAGATAGTAATATGTAGTTAAAAAGCTGCAAATCAAAAGAGACCAGCTGGAGTAGTATCTTACAGTGGAGCTTCTGAAATGCCCTCATCACTAAATTAATTAAAATACTTGAAGAAAAGAAACCTGCCAATACAAAAGAGCACACAGACTGGAATAGCACAGTAATGCATCTACAGTATTACATAGTTACTTTTATATAAAACGTCCTTAACAAACACTTCTTTGGGTCTTCATAACACTTACAAAACAAAAGTAGATCAGTTATTCATCTTTATGCAGTGTGCCATGTTGCCATGATGGTAAAAATCCTTGTTAATATGAAGGATTCACCGGTCTTCTGCTAAATATGTAATGTCAAGAAAGATGTGTCTCGGTTAAGTCACCTTGGACCACTCCAAAGTGAAGTTTTATTAGTAGATCACTGAATGGATGAGTAGTAATTTTCTCAAACCAAATAAATAAATAATAATTTTATTGATTGTCACAAATTGATATAATGAGGGTATTGGAAATAAGCTTGATACATTAGGATTAAAAGTCAAGATGAAGGTAAAGAATTTAGGTGGTAATTATTGACTCTGTCCTGAATTTTAAATCACATATTAATGAGATTACTAGGACAGCATTTTTTCACTTAAGAAATATAGCAAAAGTTAGACACCTTATAACATTGCAAGATGCTGAAAAATTAGTTCATGCTTTTCTTTTCAGTTGACTAGATTACTGTAACGCACTCCTCTCAGGACTCGATTGCAACGAGTGCAGAATGCAGCTGCCAGAATCTAAACTAGGAAATGGAAATTCCGCGCACATCACCCCAGTTTTGATGTCACTACACTGGTTACCTGTGTCATTCAGAATTGACTTTAAAATACTGCTTATGGTGTACAAAGCCTTAAATAATCTCACTCCATCTTTTATCTCAGAATGCCTTTTACCTTACACTCCAAATCGTAACCTTAGATCTTCAAATGAGTGTCTGCTTATTATTCCAAGAGCTAAACTTAAATGAAGTGGTGAGGCGACTTTCTTCTGTTATGCACCTAAAATATGGAATAGCTTGCCAATAGAAATTCACCAGGCGAATACAGTGGAGCACTTTAAAAAACTGCTAAAAACTCATTATTTTAACATGGCTTTCTCATAGCTTCATTTTAGTTTAATCCTGATATTCTGTACATGCATTTAATTATCATTATCATTCATGGTGGCTCCGAAATCCATACTGACCCCTACTTTCTCTGCTGTTCTTTTTCCAGTTTTATGCCATGGTGATCTGCGCAACCACCTCCTGATCAAAGCACCATGATGTCCCTACATTGATGGATTAAAGGCCAGAACTCCACATGACCGTCATCATCAAGTTATTCCATGTGAAGCCTGAATACAATGAGGACTGATTGAGATCATTTATATTAGGTAGAATGCCTAGATGGAGCTGGTCAGTCTTGTGGCCTTGGACCCCCTGCAGATTTTGATTTTGTTTCCCCAGGCGTCTGGAGTTTTTTTGTTTTTTTCTGTCCTCCCTAGCCATCAGATCTTACTTTTATTCTATGTTAATTAGTATTGCCTAATTTTATTTCAGTATTTTGTCATTTTTCTCTTTCTTCATCCTGTAAAGCACTTTGAGCTACATCATTTGTATGAAAATGTGCTATATAAATAAATGTTGTTTTTGTTGTTGCAGAGATGAATAAACACTTCACTGATTCTGATACTGATACAACATAGGAGTGGTTTTGGGACAACTCTGGGAATGTGCCTGAGTCGCCCAGCCAGAACCCACACTGGAAATTAATCGAACATTTCTGGAGATACCACAAAAATAACTGTTGTAAATGCCAGAGAGGAAGGACAGGCATCCTGGCCAGGATAAAGGAAGGAAGAGGAGACCAGGCGCACAGCAAGCAGATCATCCCCCCACATGACTTGTGGCAGTGTCCCTCTGACCTAAACCTGATCAGGACACTTCCATGGTTGCATGGGAGTTGGAGTCCGGAAATGCAGCCCTGTTGAGGTTGTTGGGCACCACTAGAGGGAACTGCCAGGGGAGGACTGCACTGGTTTCCAAACATGATGGAAATGCTCTGGACAACCTGGACAGGAGACCAGAAGCGGATCCCTGGTCTGGTTTAAAAGGAAGCTGGGAGGCAGAGAACAACACTCAGCAATGGAGAGAAAGGGGAAGGATTGGTGATTTATCGTTGGGTTACTGTATTGTATAATTGTGGCTAATGGTTGGAGCGGTGTTCATTGGAAGGTGTATTGTGGAATAAAAACCCTTTGTTTTATTTATACATTGTGAGTTGTATTGCTGTGTCTGTGGTTTGGGGCTCTCTAGCACCCCCTTGTGGTTACAACGCCCTTTGACGGTACTCATCTAACCTGTCTGAACTTCAGAGGATCTAGAGAGACAAATGGCAGAAAAATCCCTAAATCTAGGTGTGCCAAGTTCATTGCGTCACACCTGAAAAGACTTATAATCGCTGCTGAACAGGCTTCAACTAAGTACTGAGTAAAGGGTTTGAATACTTGTGTTAATATGATATTTCAGTTTTTATTTTTAATTAATTTACAAAACATAAAAATTCCTATTGTCACTTTGTCATTCTGGGATAATAAGTGTTGCTTAATGCGGGGAAAATATTAATTTCAATGATTTTATCAAAAGGCTCCAAAATAACAAAATTATTAAAAATTGTGAAAGGGTCTAAATATGTACTTTATGAATTTACTGTAAGATTTCTAAACTGTTTTGGGACTCCGCCTAACGAGATGACACGCAGAAAAACGCAAATCCGAGTCGATTGCATTCACGCTATAAGTGCCTGTCGTCGATGGGTGATGGAAGGAATGTTATAGATGCAGGAAGCAGTATTATTTGGCCATGACCCTGCCTGATTGCTGTGTCTGTGTATGGGAGAGTGGTAGATCCCGCTACAACAAATAACGTGCTGTTCCTGTTACAAACTGAATAAAGCTGGTTTTGCTAAAGTACTGAGATTCAGACTCGTGTTTTGGGGTGCAAGACAGGGATTCACACATCACAATATATATAAACACAGATACTAGTAAGTACTGTTACGCCCTACTCTAGATCTTTTTGTTACACTCTAATTTGGTGCTGATGACTTAACTGAGTTCTGCCCTAATTGCCCATTGTTAATAAATCACCTGGGTTGTTGGTGAGGTGTACATTATAAAAGCTTGTTTGAGTTTTAGGTTAGAGAAAGAGTGTGAGAGGAGAAGGACAGAGCAAAATATGAAGAGTTAGGGTTGGCTGGCCTGGCTTTGGGTTTTTTTTTCTTATTATTATTAAATAAATGTAATTGTTGTAAGCTAGCCATATATGTGATAAATGTAGATAGTATTTATTTAGCTGGGTAAACTTTGTGCAGCTAGATAGCTAAGTTAATGTTGTCCTCCTGCCTTGTTTCTCTTTTGTGTAAGTTTCTACATATTGTGAGTTTTTTTTTTCTTTTTGACAATAAATGGAGTCTGTTTTTATTTAGCTGGTTTAGTTTTTTTCTGTGTTTTGTCTCCCTCACTCTCTCACTTGTGTGCAGCCTATTTATACACCCCTAGGCCTTTTGGCAGGCCATAACAGTACAGTTTCAAGATTCAAGATTCAAGAGTATTTATTGTCGTTTCATCCATATACAGTAGTACAGCATACAGTGAAACAAAACAACGTTCCTCCAGGACCATGGGGCTACATAGAACACAGGACAATGAAGAATCCACAACACATAACATAAAGACACATGATGTATAACAAGGTGCATGTGAGTCAGATGTGCAAACATGTGCAACCATGTGCAACATTGCAGAGCAGAACACATATATCAGATATCAGATCGGTCCTTGAGTGCTCAGGAATCTTGGGGTAAAAACCTGTTACACATTCTGGTGGTAAGGGTCTGAATGCTTCGGTACCTTTTCCCAATGGCAGGAGTGTAAACAGTGAGTGTGAAGGGTGTGTTGGGTCATTCACAATGTTGGTGGATTTGTGGGTGCAGCGTATGGTATAAATGTCCATGATGGAAGGAAGAGAGACTCTGATGATCTTCTCAGCTGTCTTCACTATTTGTTGTAGGGCTTTGCGATCCCTGACAGTGCAATTTCCAAACCAGACAGTGATGCAGTTGCTCAGGATGCTCTCTATGGTTCCTCTGTAGAATATTGTTAGAATAGCTGGTGGAAGATGGGCTTTTCACAGCCTGCGCAGGAAGTAGAGCCACTGCTTGGCTTTCTTGGCTAAAGAGCTGTTGTTGTAAGACCAGGTGAGGTTCTCTGCTAGGTGGACACCCAGGACTTTGGTGCTATTGATGACCTCCACAGTTAAGCCGTCAACGTTAAGTGGCAGATGATCACTCTTAGTCTTCCTAAAGTCAACAATCATCTCCTTTGTTTTGTCTACATTCAGAGACAGGTTATTGGCTTTACACCAGTCCGTTAACCGCTGCACCTCCTCTCTGTATGCTGACTCATTTTTGTTGCTGATGATACCCAGCATAGTCGTGTCATTGGTGAATTTTATTATGTGATTAGAGCTGTGCGTTGCTGCACAGTCATGAGTCAGCAGTGTGAACAATAATTGACTCAACACAGCCTTGAGGGGCTCCCGTGCTCAGTGTGGTGGTTCTGGAGATGTTGCTTCCAATCCTGACTGACGGAAGTCCAGAATCCAGTTACAGAGGGAGGTGTTCAGTCCCAGCAGGCTCAGCTTTTCTGTCAGCTGCTGAGGAATAATCGTGTTGAATGCTGAGCTGATAAACAGCATTCGAACGTATGTGTCCTTATTGTTCAGATGAGCAACAGCCAGATGGAGAGTGGTGGCTACTGCATCATCTGTTGAACGGTACCGGTGATAAGCAAACTACAGGGGGTCCAGTGAGGGGGACAGCAGGATTATGATGTGCCTCATGACAAGCCTCTCGAAGCACTTCATGATAATGGGAGTGAGTGCAACGGGACGGTAGTCATTGAGGTTGGACACTTGTAACTTTTTTGGCACGGGAACTATGGTGATGGTTTTGAAGCAGTTTGGGACAATGGTGGTGCTCAGGGAGATGTTGAAGATGTCAGTAAAAACATCTGTCAGCTGGTCTGAACATTCCCTTAGTACTCTGCCAGAAATATTGTCTGGTCCTGCAGCCTTCCGTGGGTTGACTCTTTGTAGAGTATTTCTCACATCGGCCACAGTCAGGTTTAATGCTTGGTTGCTAGGAGGAGAAGTGGTCTTCCTCATTACCATGTTGTTCTGTGCTTCAAACCGTGCATATAATTTATTCAGCTCATCTGGAAGGGAGGCATCACTGTCACAGGTGGGTGGTGTTGTCCTGTAATTAGTGATAGCCTGGATGCCTTTCCACATTCTCCGTGCGTCTTTGTCGTATAGAAAAAATCCCTGGATTCTCTGGGTACGTGCGCGCTTTGCCACTCTGATGGCGCAGTTTGGGATTTCATCACCTTCCTTGAAGGCAGAGTCCCGGGTCTTTAGTAGCACACGCACGTCCTTTGTAATCCACGGTTTCTGGTTGCGGCATGCAGCGATGTACTTGGAGACAGTAACATCATCAATGCACTTATAGATGTAGCTGGTCACCGATGATGTGTACTCCTCCAAGTTGATACAGTTTCTGTTGGTTGCAGCCTCTCTAAACATGTCCCAGTCAGTGCACTTAAAACAGTCCTGAAGAGCAGAGATGCCTTCTGCTGACCAGGTTCTCACCTGCTTCAGAACCAGTTTGGTACGTCTGATGAGCGGTCTGTATGTTGGAATTAACATGACAGAGATGTGATCTGAGTTTCCAAAGTGGGGGCAGGCCTGTGCCTGGTACACAGCAGGAATGTTCGTATGCAGCGTGTTCATCCCTCTCGTTGCAAAGTCCACAAACTGATGGAATTTAGGGAGCACTGACTTGAGATTCTCATGATTGAAATCTCCAGTGACAATAGCCAGTCCATCCAGGTGTGTGTTCTGTATGTCTGTGATGACGCTGTACAGTTCCCAGAGTGCTTCCTTAGCACTGGGAGGTATGTAAATTCCGATTATGTGGATGGTGTTGAATTCTTGAGGCAAATAAAAAGGTCTATATTTAACAATCACAAACTCCACTAGCGGTGAGCAGTAGCTAGAAACAAGCACAGAGTTACTACACCATTCCGTGTTGATATAAACACACAGTCCACCACTGCGAGTCTTACCGCACAGAGTAGCATTCCTGTCCACTCGTAACACAGCTAGCCCATCTAGCTGAATGGCGGTGTCCGGAACTCTGTCACTAAGCCACGTCTCAGTGAAAACAAAGACGCAACAGTTTTTAAACTCACTTTGGGTTAGGGTGACCAGACGTCCTCCAAAAGGAAGACATGTCCTCTTTTTTAACATGGTTTCCTCCGTCCACCAGGCATTCCAAAAATTAATTAAAATGTCCTCCTTTCACAGAATCACGAACAGAGTTAACCGTTTTTGACTAATTATATATGATATATACCGAGAATGAGCAGCCTTCGGACATCCTCCATTCATATGCATCACCGCGTGACATTATGTTACATTATCACATTATCAACAATTGTAACATCAAGTAGCCACAACACTGTTTTATATTCTGTTTCCGCCCAACGGCACAACGGACAGCGGTTAGCAGTTGATTGGAGTTGGAAAATATATTTTGTAATTTTTGTCCTCCTTTTTGACAGTTGGTGTCCTCCTTTATAGCTGAACCCATCTGGTCACACTACGCTGGGTAGTTCGCTGAAGTCGAATGCAGTCCCGTTTTTTGTCCAGGGAGCAGATATTATGAAGTAATATGGACAGGAATGCCGGTCGGCTGGGATTAGCTTTTAGCCTCACACCGACTCCTGCTCGCTTCCCGCGTTTCCGCCTCCTCATGCACTGCCTCTGCGTGCCTCTCCCTCAGCCATTTGTATCAGGCGACGCCGGGGGCTGAAGGTCCAGTTCTTGGAGCAGACTGAGGTCGCACAGTTTATCCCGCATATCATTCTTTATGTTTTTATATGAATATCGGTAGCAGAGAAGCATCTCACCTTGATATACATGGACATTAGTTGTTCTGAAATCCATGTACTACTGAAAAAGTGGAAAAAAAAATAATAAATACTACATAAAAACACTATCTCAGTCCGGAGAGGCCGCTGCGAGTAGCCGCCACACCACCATGTCACAGTAAAAGAGAGCCACTAAAATGTTCCTGATTCCATTTCCTATTCTATTGCTGGACAGTTACAGATGACAGGAGGAGAAAACTCCAAGAAAAGATTTTATGTGGAAAATGCACCTCTAGAATCCCACATTTTTCTGTAGTTCAAGAATACAAAGTTATGTCAACCAGGCTAAATGACCACCCAGCCTATCAGGACATTCTATATTTACATTATCCAAGTCACTATCTTTCACAACATTCTAGAGCTCTGATTATGACAGAGTAAAGGAAAAGGAATCTCAATGTTCTACTAAAATGTAGTGTTTTTATGTTACATAGGCCAATACTATCAAGGGCCAGTCTGTATTAAGTTTTTAAGGCAAGTTAAATGAATAGGCCCTATGGCTTTTACACTAAAAGAATGTGTATTACAAGAGCCACAAACACACATCATGCTTACAGCTTCTGACAAGTTAAAAGAAGCATACAAAATTAAACATTATTAATGAGTTTCCAGTTGTTCGCATTAACTATCCATCCATTATCCAACCCGCTATATCCCACTAACTACAGGGTCACGGGGGTCTGCTGGAGCCAATCCCAGCCAACACAGGGCGCAAGGCAGGAAACAAAACCTGGGCAGGGTGCCAGCCCAATGCAGGGCACACACACCAAGTGCACACTAGGGACAGTTTAGAATCACCAATACACCTAACCTGCATGTTTTTGGACTGTGGGAGGAAACCAGAGCACCTGGAGGAAACCCATGCAGACACGTGTAGAACATGCAAACTCCATGCAGAGAGGTGAACCCCAGTCTCCTACACATTAACTAATTTCTGGAAAATCAGTAAAGTGAAAACTTTTTTCTCTATGTGCAAAAACTACAATAGTGGCAGAACCATTAGATTGTAAGGTTTCTAAACTCTTTTTGGACTTCCCCAACAGGACAACATGCCAAAGTGCATCCCAAAGCGTGATCACCGCGTCAGTGGAACACAGCCTATCAGTTGCTGGGGCAACCGTGGGCTCCCAGCACCATAGCAACTCACCTTGAAAACAAATCCTAAAAGATTGCAGTCCCACTATGAGCACCTTCCGTTGATGGGGGATGCAAGGAATATTACAAATCCAGGGAACAGTATTACTTGGCCACTAACTGCTGTGTCTGAGTATAGGAGAGTGGTAGATCCTGCTAGAATAACTAAACGTGCTGTTCCTGTTTCAAGCTGAATAAAGCTGGTTTTGCTAAAGTAATGAGACTCAGCCTTGTGTTTTGGGTTGCAAGACGGTGACTCACATGTCAGTAGATATTCTATGTTAAAAAGAAGTCCAAACTTCTTTTGAAATACTTGATGATCATTTTCCACTTATTTCTACACATTGCAGCTAAATTCAGACATCTAGTAATTTACTGGCGGGCACCTGCTTCCTTGCAACTACTACCAGTGAAATAAAACTGACCCTTCAAATTTGAACTAAATGTTGTAAATTGGGATAAAAGTTATAAATACAACAGGCATGGTTTGCTTTTCTACCATTGTTCATTAGTCCTACTCTATTTAGATGAGGTTACATATTAAAAAATGCCAAATATTAAGAAAATAGCATAAGGCTTGTCCAGGCAAGCACAATAAGCATGACATGAACATGCAGGTTAGGTGCATTGGCGATTCTAAATTGTCCCTAGTGTGTGCTTGGTGTGTGTGTGTGTGCACGCCCTGCGGTGGGCTGGCGCCGTGCCTGGGGTTTGTTTCCTGCCTTGCACCCTGTGTTGGCTGGGATTGGCTCCGGCAGATCCCTGTGACCCTGTAGTTGGAATATAGTGGGGATGGATGGATGGATGAATTATACAAAGCTGTGTTTACAGGAATTCTGGGAAGCTCTTCTAAGTAGTAGTAGCAATCAATTTACCCGTCAGAGATGTATTTTAAACCTATGGGTTTAAGGTCAGGATGAGTATGAAACTTTGTTTTATTTTATATAAGCTGTAAGCATTATATAGCACATGTATTTAAAAGGGGGAGTCTATCAAGTACTTTATGTTGGCAATTAATAAAATTAAAGACAGCAGCCTGTCAAAGTACTCATTTCAAATATGTAGGAATGGTGTAATCTGTTCTATTTTAAGATATACAGTAGATCTTTGGAATTTGCACTTATTCAGTCATCAAGCCAGGTGTGTCCTCACGTAAGAGTGTTATTATTTTTTTTATCCTGTTTGGAATGTGTTGAGTTTCATTAGAACAAGGCAGCCCTGCCTGAGCTGTCATCTGTCTCGGTGAGCTGCAGTAAATCACTGAGCTCGCTTAATGCAGCCCAGCCATGACAAATGGGTTAGACATCTGGAAATCAGCTAAAAGGAAGACAGAAATTTAAAAGGCTAAGAGGATCGTAGTGAGCTGAGCTGTGCAGAATGTTGACCACATTCTAGTCTTACTAATTTGTGCCTGATTCTATGACCCCAGTAAAACCCCTTGCATTTTCTACTGATGTGACATGGCACTTGAAATGCAGATTTAGGCAGACTATACACATAAACATCAACATTTTAGACCTTACCTACAATGAGTCCTCAATGCACTGCCCATCCCAGCCTATCCATTTAAACACCCCTGGTCTTATTCTGAGTAGTCAAAAAACATTTAATGCCAAGAATGTTTTCATCGCCCTGGCCATAGCACCGAAACAGCCCTGGTCAGGGTCACAAATGACCTTCTGATGTCACCAGATACTGGTTCTCCTTCTTTACTCATTCTCCTTGACCTGACAGCTGCTTTTGATACAATTGATCATAATATTCTTCTTCACCGTCTGCAATACACCATTGGGCTTTCAGGAAATGTTCAAAATTGGTTTACATCCTATTTGACCGGTAGAACTGAGTATGTCGCACTTGGCAGCGCAAAATCTCACACCCATAATGTTACCTGTGGTGTTCCACAGGGCTCTGTGTTGCGCCCCATCCTTTTCATCATTTACATGCTCCCCCTTGGAAGTGTGATTAGCAGACATGGTTTTTCTTTTCATTGTTATGCCGATGACACTCAGCTTTATCTTAGGACTACTCCCACCTCCTCTACTGCTCCTCTGCCAACATATACACTGACTATTTGTTTGGAGGAAATAGAGGCATGGATGAGGCTCAACTTCCTTCAGCTAAACAGATCTAAAACAGAAGCCATTTTAGTTGGCACACCACACCATCTTCGTTCTTCTACCATCACCAGTATCACTTTTTCTGGTCAAAACATTCTTCTTTCTACAACTGTTACCAATTCGGGTGTTAAAATGGACTCTCAACTCACTTTTGACACCCACATTAAACATCTCTGTAAGTCATCTTTTTACCATCTCAGGAACATTGCTAAACTTCGTCCAACACTTACCCTGGCAGATGCAGAGAGGCTATGGATCTGCTCCCCTGTATCTACAGGAACTCCTTATCCCTCATACTTCCTCAGGCATCCTCCGCTCTGTGCATACTAACACTCTTCAAGTTCCCAGAACTAAGCTTAGCATTATGGGTGATAGGGCCTTTTCTTCGGTGGAGCCGAGGCTGTGGAATTCTCTCCCTGACTACCTGGGAGCCCCACAGTCGGCTGATGCTTTCAAACGAAACCTAAAAACTTATCTTTTTAGAAAGGCATTTTGTTAAATTATTTCTATAGATTATCTTGTTTGTTAATTTATTCTTATTTTGTAGCACTTTGAGATTGTTAAATATAAAGTGCAATATAAATAACATTTATTATTATTATTATTATTATCCCTTTTAGATTGGCTCCAGCAGACCCCCGTGACCCTGTAGTTAGGATATAGCGGGTTGGATAATGGATGGATGGATGTTTTCATCCCTTTTAATTTACAGTTTTACATCTCAGGGTCATATATCATGATACAGACCTATCAAACCTCTCAGAGCCATCGGCTCGTCGCTGGATGACTGTCCATCCTCCTCCTTCCGTCATATCACAATACACAGTGAAGTCAGTTGTTGACTGGAAAGGCCGAATCTTGTAAAATCCACTTTTTGTATTCCCTTCATTGAAAATCTGAGAACAGTCTGAAACAGAAAAAAAAAAATATTCTGGTGTTGCAAGCATAAGAAAATGGTAAAAATTTAATCATTATATAAGATAAACGATCAATGGGGGGGCTGAAGGAGAGGCAACTTCTGATTAAGTGTTTCTTTAAGGTATGGGCTTATAGGGTAATTAACCTGACAAAAGTAATAGTGAAGACTTACTGTGTTAGGATAGCAGTGGAGATGAGAAAATGAACTTTGCAATCTGCTGATGTTGTTCTTCTCAATTTTTACACTTTATTAATCATGTTTTTCTTATTACTTATATTGATTACTGTGGTGTCCTTGTGACACCATTTTTATAGAGATTTCTGTCATTTTGATGTTTGCATTTCAGGGCAGGGGCTGGCCACTCATTTGACTTCACTGTGTCACTCCAGTTTAAGATGGAGGCAGAGACGGCCTTAGGGGTGTGCAGGGCCTAGGGCTGATCAACCCCACCAAGCAGGGCCGGTTACGTCAAATGCTGTTACCGGTATGTGTGGACTACAAACTTGTGTGCGAATTTAATAAAAATAATGATAACATACACCGGATTTTCTCATTACAGTATTCAGCTAAATTTCTGCAAGATAACGTGGAGTTTATCAAAATATAATTGGAGAATATAACTTGACAAATCTGCTCGAATGAGACATCAAAAGGGGGCCCCTTATGCGCGTGAGGGCCTAGGGTGGTCGCCCCAATTGCCACCCCCAAACGGCACTCTTGGATGGAGGTGTGCAGATTTTGGACCAATGAAGTGTGTGGGTGACAGTTATTTTAAAAGCTTAGCTACAGAGTCCCAGCTTGTACTTTATACTTGTGTACATTTTTCACAAAGACAATAACAGAATTTAAATATAGTCTATCTATCTATCTATCTATCTATCTATCTATCTATCTATCTATCTATCTATCTATCTGTCTGTCTCTTTCTATCAATCTATCTCTCTCTCTCACTCTCTGTCTGTCTGTCTGTCTCTCTCTCTATATATATCTGTCTGTCTGTCTCTCTCTGTCTCTTTCTATCTATCAATCTCTCTCTCTCTCTGTCTGTCTGTCTCTCTCTGTCTATCTACCGCTGTCTGTCTGTCTGTCTGTCTCTCTCTCTCTCTATCCACCTATCTATAAAAGAACAGGATGTCTGTCTTTCTGTATGTTACCTATACAATCCTTCAGCCTTTGACTGAACCGGACCAGATTTTGAATAGTTGCTCTCTTTAGAACCTAAAATGTTGACAGTGAGGGTCCCGGTAGTTTTTTTTTTTTTTCCTGTGTGCTACAGTTTTCACACCAGTGTCTCCTGCTGGCTTAGAGAAAGTGAAGCATCTGAACAGACTAAAGCCAGACTAGCAAACAAAATGACAAGAGCTTAACATTACTTACTCGGTCAACACCACAGGCTACTTCTATCTATTGTAAAATACAAGCAAGTATCATGCGCTTTTGCAAAGGGAGTTTTGGGTGAGGCCTGATTAAAAGTGGAGAATCAAACAATGGAGAATCAAAGGGCGGTTGTTTAACTTCTGCTTTGTCACCTTGTCTTCATGATGTATTGTACAAACTGTCCATCCTGAGCTAAGAGGATGAGGATGAGTCAGATTTGACATTATTCATAGTTACATCCAGGCAAGGAGTTACCGCAATTCTGGAATCCAGTTAGACCTGAAAAGAACACATTCTCAAAACACCATGTGATACTTCTATCTACTATAATATAAAAAAAATATTGTGCGCTTTTGCAGAGAGTGTGTTTGGTGAGGCATAATTGAGAGTGGAACTGCAGCTCAACACAAAGAAGAATCAAGGGCTAGTCGTTTAAGTCCTGCTTTATCTGTTTTTCTTCATGATTTAAGCACTATAAACTGTCTACCTTCAATTTTAAGGACATAACAACATTCATTGATACAACCAGGCAAGGAGTTGCTGCAATTCTGGGATCTAATTGGACCCAAAAAGAACAAATTCTCAACTCACAAGAGTAGATTCATTGATAGAGAGGCAGTGTTAATAAAGGATGGGACAGCCAGCAATAACAACAACAGAGTCAACATACAGAAAAAATTATAAACCTTTACCTTCTTCCTTTAATTCTTTCTACAGATACACTCAGGCAATGGCAGGTGTTTTGGCTAGTAGTCAATAAAAGTTGGAATGAAAGCCTGTTTATTTTTTCTTTATTACAATATATTTTAAGGTTCCTGAACTCTTTTGGGACTCCCCCCAACGGGAAGACACGCTGAAGAGCGTCCCAAAGCACGATTACTATGTCTGTGGAAGACAGCCTATCAGTTAGCTCCCAACGCTGTAGTGGCTTGCAGCAAAAGGAAATCTGAGCCGATCTCGTTCGCGCTTTGCCTGCCATTAATGGGTGATGGAAGGAACATTATAAATGCAGGGGACAGTAATACTTGGCCACTAACCTGGCCACGACACTACCTGATTGCTGTGTATGTGTATAGGAGAATAAATAACCGTGCTGTTCCTGTTTCAAGCTGAATAAAGCTGGTTTTGCTAAAGTACTGAGACTCAGCCTCATGTTTTTGGGTGCAAGACAGTGACTCATAGGCTACATCACAATGTACAAAAGGATTTAATTTTTAATGCAGTCACTTAGCTTGACAAGTGTTACTTAGTAAATACCCACCCCCCAGTAATCCAGTGGGCTTCAAATCATCAGCTCTGAAAATAAAATTGGAGAAGGACAACAGAATCTGAATCAGAAGTAATCGAAAGTTAACAATGCTTGACCTCTTGACCACTGCTACTTGATTGTTAAAGACAAGTTATCCATAAGGGCTTTTGAAAAAAGACATAAACCCATCCATTCATCCATCCATTATCCAACCCGCTATAACCTAACTACAGGGTCACGGGGGTCTGCTGGAGCCAATCCCAGCCAACACAGGGTGCAAGGCAGGAAACAAACCCCGGGCAGGGTGCCAGCCCACCACAGGACATAAAACCAGCTACACCCAAAAAAAATTAATGTACGCTCCAAAAACAAGGGACAGCGAGTACCATCTTATTAAAGCTAAATGAAATGGGTAACTAGTATATATGATAAAGCAAAGGAATAACGGGGGTCCTTTGCAACATGTTTTTATGCAAATTAGATATTTTTCAATTGTAACAAAGGCGCTATATAGGAGCCTGACCTGACACAGATGGACACAGAGGCACGTATAAAAATAAACCAACTTTTATTTTCTTCACCTGTGGGGCACGTCTTCCCCGTGAACCCCACAGGCAATACACAGTCCCAAAGCACACAAGACCCACAACAGTTCTCTCTTCTTGCCACCACTCCTCCTCTAGCTTAGTCCTCCTCCTCCCGACTCTGGCTACCGAGTGGTGGTGGCTGGCCCCTTTTATAGAAGTGTTCCAGGTGCTTGACCACCTGGTCCCAAATGCCCTTCCAGGTGGGGCTGAAGACTTGTTCAGCCAGCCGGGCTGTTGATTCCAGGCAGAACCTCCTAGCAGCCACCCCAGCTCCCAACCAGGCTGTGGAGGACACCATCTCCCATGGAGCCCTGCGGGAGGTTGGGGAATCACCATCGGCCTGGGAGGCTGCCACCAAGCGTCCCGGGGAGATATTGAGCTGCCCATGGTTGCTCCCCTGGAACATATGCAGCAGGGGCGTCCCGCCTGGGCATGGGCCATGGCCGCCCATCACACAATTAAAACTTTTTGCCAGAAAAGCAGCCCAGAAAACATTGAATGTGTTCCAGAAAATAACCTCAAAAAGCCATCTATTAAAGCCAATGTTAACAGTGCCTGCCCCCAAAAACAGACAAGTAGTGGAAACTCAACATTGGTTCAAAAAGAACAAGATGTTGGGTGCAGGGGATCTTACAAGACCACTAGGCTAGAAATTCAGTGTCTGTGCATTAAGGTATGACATTGAATGTTCACCTCTGCCTCTCACATTTAAAAACAAATAGCTGAACGTTGTTTAGTATTTATAGAGATTTAACATCTTTTTTATCCATCCATCCATCCATCCATTATCCAACCCGCTATATCCTAACTACAGGGTCACGGGGGTCTGTTGAATCCAATCCCAGCCAACACAGGACACAAGGCAGGAAACAAAACCCGGGCAGGGCGCCAGCCTACCACAGGGCACACACACCAAGCACAAACTAGGGACAATTTAGGATTGCCAATGCACCTAACCTGAATGTCTTTGGACTGTGGGAGGAAACCGGAGTACCCGGAGGAAACCCACGCAGACACGGGGAGAACATGCAAACTCTACACAGGGAGGACCTGGGGGCTCCTAACTGCGAGGCAGCAGCGCTACCCACTGCACCACCGTGCCACCCACATCTTTTTCATTGCCCCTGTAATGGTTAAATACACTGAACGATAATACTGGGAAATGCACATGTGCTCATGTCTTTACTTCTATAATCAGAAATGACCACGAAAATTCACAATTTAGTAAAGAAAACTAATAATACTAAACTGCTGTTTTTAATTGGAACCATTCTGTTTTTCACATCTATAGTCTGGAATGTATTTTGATTCCTGCTGACATTTCAAACTGAGCTCTCCTTAGAAGCCAAAACAGAAATTCCTGGGAATTTTCCTTTCTCAGGGGAAGCAATGATGTTGATAAATTCAGACCTATCTTAAAATGTGCTAGTAGCTATCTTTCACATCAGTTCACTAGTTAGGAGTGGGGTATATTGTAGGCCCATTTGGGACTTCTTTTTTATTTGTTTTTCTCATTCTAATCTAAATATTAATATCTAGACCAGTAAATATGAGTTGGAATGTTTTTTGTAAATGTTTATGTTTTTTGTCAGATTAACTGTTGTTGAACTATTTTTAGTCATAACCAAATTGTAAAAAATTGGACTGTTCAAACTAAACTTGTACGTTAAATCCTTTAGCGGCTTATACAGTATAATTCAGGCTTTAACTAAGAGGACACAAATTCTACTCATTCTCCCAAACAGAATGTGTACAGATATTTTTCATATCCTTTCTTTAATTTTTCACCACTTTGTCAAAGTACATTTTTTCTGCTTGCAAGTTGACATTCCAACCTGTAAACTGTGCTCTGCCTCCAAGATCAATGAAGCTGTCGGTGGTTTCTGCTCCAGGTATCTGATTTGTCTTATCGCTTCGGATCTGGTCAATTTCAGCTTGTTGCTTTAGAATTTTGTCTTCTAGAGTTCTCACCTGAGATTGCAGCCTTTCTTTCTCTGCCTGACAATCATCTGGAACCTATAAAGTACAAGAAAATACAACATTCACTGACCTGTTTGACTGCTCAAGTCCAGATCTACGTAATTCAAGATTTTTCTATTCAGGCAGTATCAAACAGTCTTTGACGTGGCACCAAATGATTCAACCACATAAAGTCAGTTTGCAGTTGTTGGTCCACCATGCATGTGTTTTGGAAATCCTTGAGAAAAACACAAACCATATATACTCACATTTAAGTTCTCCCGCGGATAAGTCATGGCTTGATTTTACTGTATAATTTCCAGCATTTTATAATGTTGGTCGTATAAGTCGAATGCGGAAGACTCACTCTATTTAGTCCAAGAGATTATGATATGCTGAGAGAGTAACCACAGAGCACACTGCCTTTTTTCTATGTATTGAGCCTACGTGACCACACGGTAATACCCAAACTATTCCAAAGCGATGTTTGCACTGTTTTGTGTTTTTTGTATCTCACACCCTCATACACCTTTATCGTAAGAGCATCCTTTATCTACGATGGAGCATTCGATCAGAAGAAAATATGAAGCTGGTTTTGAAGTCGTTGAAGTGGCGAAAGAAATTCGTAACTGCCCTGCTGTAACAAAATTCGATGTGTCTGAGAAACTGGAGTGAGATTGGAGGAAGCAAGAAGAAAAAAAAGTGTATTTTTGAACAGGCATATAAGTTGATATTTCGGGTATCAAGACCAGTGGCATAGCTAGGGGGGAGCAAGGGGGGACATCTGTCCCCGGGCGCAGCATCCAGGGGGCGCCAAATTGATGATATGATATTTTAGAATTAAATGTTTTCCATTCTTAAATGCACTAAAAAGTAAATAAAAAACATTTGCATACTCAGTCCATCACTCCATCAGTATAAGGATATCTTTTTCCTATGTTTTTTGTCTCTTTCTGATTTCGAAGCACGTATTAGTTCTATATACTCAACAGACAATAATTTATCCCCTCCACTACTCTAACATGCTTGACTCCCACCCAAAAAGATTTTTGACGTTATTAAACAGGTTGTGCGACTGACATAAGGCATTAATGTATCATTGTCTAAGTTGTTGCAAACGCCATTTCTGTGTGCCAAGTGATTTATGTTTATGTGTTTGATAGAAAATTGATTGGGCTGTGGTGAAGTATTCTAGTAGATGGCTGCAAAAGTCTAGACGTTTCCACATCATATTTTTGTATGAATAAATTGTAAGTAATCCAGTTTTTATAAATATACTAGCAAAATACCCGCGCTTCGCATCGGCGAAGTACTGCATTAAAATTTTTATTAAGAAGAAAATTAAATCTTTTTAAACTGAGGGGAAATATGCCAATAATTATTTGTTAAGGATCTCTTTGTATACCATGTTGTCAGTTCGGCCCTCTGATTGTAACATGACCAAGCTGTGCGCTGAGCTTACTCTTGAGCATGCAATGTACAGTTGGCCATGTGAACAGTAATCTCACAGCTTGGATTGCTGCTGTCATAATCGGTTTGAGTTTCATGGTTTGTTTCAATTACGACAGTATTTGCAGGATTTGTTGTGTTGAAGTGACATTCGGCATCTGTCAAGCGCTGTAAACACACAACCGGTTTCATCGATAAAATCACATCCAGCTTTTAAGAGTTTAAACATTCATAAACATCAAAGTGTCCACTACTGAAATCGTCACCTGTGAATCTAAGATGTTTAAGAGGCATTGGCGGTTGTCGAAAGGTGTAAAATATTTGGCCATTTCGGTACACTTGAAAGCGACAACCGAACAATTCAGCCGTCAACTCACATGCAGAACCATAGGTGAAGAACTTAAACATTTCATAGTGTTCCTGTGTAGTATAATTATCTCCTGTACCGTCATCAGTCCACACCTTGAACCTGTCCCAGTCATTCAATACATAAGACACAATGTTCCTCCGGATATCAAAAGTGAGCCTGATATGGCCGTGCAATATGTAACAAAGAGAATGGAAAAGGTAGGTGCCATCTCCGGGCATGGAAACCACTCAGTAAGTGACAGTTCTTTGATCGATTGTGATCACCTTGATAGACATGTTAATGGGGGTACGGTTGGAACGATAAAGGAAATGGGTACCTGAACAATGTAAAGTAAGTCTAAAATACCTACACAATAACTATAATTGTAATAAACAAACAATAAAACAGCGGAGAAGCCGTGGATTAATAAAAAAGGCTATAGTTATCAGTAGGGAGACGTGAATCCCGTGGCGAAGCAAGGAAGGGAATGTAGAGACCGGAGCGAAGGACGGTCTTATATAGGCAAGCAGCCAACAACGTGGGAAGCGTTGGGATGGGTGACCCAACGCCACCTCACACAGTGACCGAGCTGCAGGCTATGGACGTATATATGTACGTAAGTAGGATTCAGTTAGCGTTGGGAACCTGTGTACCAAATTTCTTGAAGATGGGCCCATAAGTAACAAAGACTGTTGAAAAGTTTGATATGGCGGCCGACAGTGGCATCATACCACTGAAATAAGTACGTACATTGGTTTCGGTTAGTGCAGGGAAGCCACCTACCAAATATCGAGAAGATCGGGCCATAAATAAGAAAGTTCAACATGGCGGATGTTGTTGACCGTTATGACCATTACGCGTAGAATTTCAAAATGAAACCTGCTTAACTTTTGTAAGTAAGCTGTAAGGGATGAGCCTGCCAAATTTCAGCCTTCTACCTACACAGGCAGTTGGAGAATTAGTGACGTTGGAAAGTTCAATATGGCGGCCGACAGTGGTGTCATACCAACGAAATAAGTACGTACATCGCTTTCCGTTAAAAGTTCAATATGGCGGCCGACAGTGGCATTATACCACCGAAATAAGTACCAAATTTCAGCCTTCTACCTACACGGGAAGTTGGAGAATTAATGACTGTTGGAAAGTTCAATATGGCAGCTGACAGTGGCGTCATATCACCGAAATAAGTATATACATTGGTTTCGGTTAGTGCAGGGAAGCCGCCTACCAAATTTCGTGAAGATGGGGCCATGAATAATAAAGTTCAATATGGCGGACATTGTTGACCGTTATGACCGTTACACGTAGAATTTCGAAATGAAACCTGCTTAACTTTTTTAAGTAAGCTGTAAGGAATGGGCCTGTCAAATTTCAGCCTTCTACCTACACGGGAAGTTGTAGAATTAGTGATGTTTGGAAAATTTAATATGGCGGCCGACAGTGGCGTCATACCCCCGAAATAAGTACGTACATCGGTTTTGGTTAGCGCAGGGAAGCCACCTACCAAATTTCGTGAAGATGGGGTCAGCCTTCTACCTACACAGGAAGTTGGAAAATTGGTGACGTTGGAAAGTTCAATATGGCAGCCGACAGTGGCGTCATACCATCGAAATAAATAAGTACATCGATTTCGGTTAGCGCAGGGAAGCCGCCTACCAAATTTCGTGAAGATAGGGCCATAAATAAGAAAGTTCAACATGGCGGACGTTGTCGACCGTTATTGACCGTTATGACCGTTACATGTAGAATTTCGAAATGAAACCTGCTTAACTTTTGTAAGTAAGCTGTAAGAAATAAGCCTGCCAAATTTCAGCTTTCTACCTACATGGGAAGTTAGAGAATTAGTGATGAGTCAGTGAGTGAGTCAGTCAGTCAGTGAGGGCTTTGCCTTTTATTCCATCCATCCATCCTCTTCCGCTTATCCGAGGTCGGGTCGCGGGGGCAGCAGCTTAAGCAGAGAGGCCCAGACTTCCCTCTCCCCGGCCACTTCTTCCAGCTCTTCCGGGAGAATCCCAAGGTGTTCCCAGGCCAGCTGGGAGACATAGTCCCTCCAGTGTGTCCTGGGTCTTCCCTGGAGCCTCCTCCCGGTTGGACATGCCCAGAACACCTCACCAGGGAGGTGCCCAGGAGGCATCCTGATCAGCTGCCCGAGCCACCTCATCTGACTCCTCTCGATGCGGAGGAGCAACGGCTCTACTCTGAGCCCCTCCCGGATGACTGAGCTTCTCACCCTATCTTTAAGGGAAAGCCCATACACCCTGCGGAGAAAACTCATTTCAGTCGCTTGTATTCACGATCTCACTACCCATAGCTCATGACCATAGGTGAGGGTAGGAGCGTAGATTGACTGGTAAATTGAGAGCTTTGCCTTACGGCTCAGTTCCTTTTTCACCACGACAGACCGATGCAGAGCCCGCATCACTGCAGATGCCGCACCGATCCGCCTGTCGATCTCACGCTCTATTCTTCCCTCACTCGTGAACAAGACCCCGAGATACTTGAACTCCTCCACTTGGGGCAGGATTTCTCCCCCAACCCTAAGAGGGCACTCCACCCTTTTCTGGCTGAGGACCATGGTCTCGGATTTGGAGGTGCTGATTCTCATTCCAGCCGCTTCAACACTCAGCTGCAAACCGATCCAGAGAGAGCTGAAGATCACAGCCTGATGAAGCAAACAGGACAACATCATCTGCAAAAAGCAGTGACCCAATCCTGAGTCCACCAAACCGGACCCCTTCAACACCCTGGCTGCGCCTAGAAATTCTGTCCATAAAAGTTCTGAACAGAATCGGTGACAAAGGGCAGCCCTGGCGGAGTCCAGTTTTCACTGGAAACGGGCTCGACTTACTGCCGGCAATGCGGACCAAGCTCTGACACCGGTTGTACAGGTACCGAACAGCCCTTATCAGGGGGTCCGGTACCCCATACTCCTGGAGCACCACCCACAGGATTCCCCGAGGGACACGGTCGAACGCCTTTTCCAGGTCCACAAAACACATGTAGACTGGTTGGGCAAACTCCCATGCACCTTCCAGGACTCTGCTAATGGTGAAGAGCTGGTCCGCTGTTCCGCTACCAGGACGAAACCCACACTGTTCCTCCTGAATCCGAGGTTCGACTATCCGACGGACCCTCCTCTCCAGAACCCCCGAATAGACTTTTCCAGGGAGGCTGAGGAGTGTGATCCCTCTATAGTTGGAACACACCCTCCGGTCCCCCTTTTTAAAGATGGGGACCACCACCCCGGTCTGCCAATCCAGAGGCACTGTTCCCGATGTCCATGCGATGTTGTAGAGACGTATCAACCAAGACAGTCCTACAACATCCAGAGACTTAAGGAACTCCGGGCGTATCTCATCCACCCCCGGGGCCCTGCCACCAAGGAGTTTTTTGACCACCTCGGTAACTTCAGTCCCAGAGATGGGAGAGCCCACCTCAGAATCCCCAGGCTCTGCTTCCTCATTGGAGTGCATCGAGGTGAGTCCGACTATATCTAGCCAGAACCTCTTGACCTCACGCACTAGCTCAGGCTCCTTCCCCTTCAGAGAGGTGACATTCCACGTCCCAAGAGCCAGTTTCTGTAGCCGAGGATCAGACCGCCAAGGTCCCCGCCTTCGACCACCACCCAACTCACACTGAACTGCCTTTTATTAGTATAGATAATTATTTTGCTTTATAATTTGCTATATACTTTCTTTAAAATCATTTTTAAATGTGGAAAACAATTTTTTTCTTACAAAAACTGACAGATTTAGATTTTAAAGAACATTAGGCAGCGTTATCATTTTCGGAGACTTATATGAAATTTTTTTCTTAAAATGCTATCATTTTAAATACATTTTGTAAAATTTTCTTTCCCTTCCCCATTGCATTTTGGCAAACAGAAGGGGGCGCAAAATCTTCAGTTGTCCCCGGGCGCTGAAAACCCTAGCTACGCCTCTGTTCAAGACCCGACTTATATGCAGGTATATATGGTGCACGCCTGAAGAAAACATCTGAACTTTTCATAAACAGTGATTGGCCTAGGATTGAAACCCAGAAATCTAGAGCGGTGTGAGATAGCTGAGCTAGCCACTGTGTTTTGCTTTGATAATACCTGTAGTGTATATTTATAAGACTAAAACTAAAACACACCACTTCCACCTTCCAGCTCCAGAATTCTATTTGTTGCTGTCTCTATTTCTTTTCTAGAATTGTACTTAAAAAAGGTAGTTTAGATATTGGTCTAAAATTGTCAAAAACAGAGGAGTCCAGATTATTTTTCTTGAGATGCATCTTAGATTGACATTTAGGTTGACACTTAAACAATTCAATACATTCTACTGATCTGATTGTCGGTGGAAAACTGTTCCATAACCTTGGAGCAATGGACTGGAAAGTCCGACCCCCACATGTCTTTAGTGTGGTACAAGGAACCGAAAGGAGAATTAATTGAGCAGATCCCAAAGCATGACCTAAGGTGTAGTGCTTAAAGAGGTTGGTGATATATTGAGGATCCTGACCATGCAGAAAAAGTGAGTAGCAAAATTTGGAACCGGATCCTAAATTCCACCGGTATCCAATGTAGAGAGTGTAAAATTGGGGAGGTGTGGTTCCATTTGGCATGAACATGTTAAAAGCCCTTTAGCTGAATTTTGGAACAGTCTGAAGACAAGGCAAACCAGCTTTATTCAGACATGTAAAAAGGGAATTGCGATCATCCAAATGTGATGAGATTAAAGCATGGATAAGCATTTCCATCAAGGCCATGGTAACAACAGATATCAGTTTGGATAAGCTGAATAAGTGCTGAAAACAATGCAAAGGAACACAATTATAATAATGGAACATGAAAATTATAAATAAAAAATAAAACAAGACTAAAGAGGTAATTATTGTCCTTTGATTTTTTTGCTAGTTCCCTTTCTCCCTTATCAACCCTTTTCAATTTACCTTCAACTCTGAATTTGCCTTATCCCACACTGTGCTTTCATCTCACATACTTCTGCTCTTTTTTTAAGGCCCTAGGAGCACTTTCCATTTGATACTGCTCCTAACTGCACTCTGAACATTACTAGCAAATTAATGTCTCAACTAATGGCAAAAAAGAAATATTTTAGGGAACACCTGACTTCTAATCATTTTTTGACTTTCTGACTTTCTTCTAGGTCTTTCTTGGCATAAATGAAAAACTGTATGGACTTTACATGTAACAGACCCTGGTTTGTTTCCTGAACCTCCCTTTTCCAGTTCCTTTAATTAAATTTTCACTAACCGCACACACTCTAAAAACAGGATATTCATCCAATCGGATAACTCCATCTGTCTAAATCAAACTGGGCACAGCAAAGTGAATAAACATTACTAAAACTGAATTCATTTCATTTATGTTGCCATGCGCATGAGCGTTGGGAGTTCCTCACAGGCTTTGCTTTGTATAAAAATACAGGACACTGCCACTGACACAATTTCCGTTTTGTTTTGAATGAAAAAGAACACCCAAGAAGATTAATGATGTAATGTCTGCGCCCAACATCACTGGCTCCGCCCCCTCTGCTTCCTGAACTATAAAACCTCTCGCAGAAAATAGAAATCCTTGTTTATTCTGGACCTTGCTTTCCAGGAAGACACAACTCTTATCAAATCATAGCACTTTGACATCTGCTGGAGCTGTAACCTACACCTTGAACCTGGTACTGTTGAGAATTTCGATTAAGGGTTGTCACAGGTGGCTGGGTGTTGTCGACAATCAGCCGCCTATTTAAGGAGCAATCGACCCGGGGCATGTGTGTGACATGGCTTTCTGGAGCGGTGCAGACCTCAAGACCCCGACCGGTCTTAGGTGCGGATTGTCTCTGGTGACAGGAGGGCCGGGGGAATCGCCGTTCATACCGGTGCAGCTGAACAGTACTGTTCATTGGAGCGATGCGGTGCTAATGACACCGTCTCCTAATAAATGTGAATCAACGGGCGTGCAAACGGCAAAGGGGCTCTCTTTTCCCAATAAAGAGACTGAAGCTGTGCACCGGCCCCAGAATAAGCAGGAGATCCCCAAAAGACATCGAGGGTCTTCTGACAAGATGGACAAAAGGGCAGAGACGGCCAGTAAACCTCCCTTGGCGGAGGAAAGGGTGGAGATGACGGAGTTTCCCCGGTGTTTTCAGCTTTGTGGAGGAAGGCCACCAGGAGGGCTGCGTCGGTGCTACAATTGTCGTCAGATGGGACACGTGTGGCGATGCTGTCCTCAGAGGATAGGAGTTTGGGGGGACAGAAGGTGCACCGTTCCCCCACGGTTCTCTGGGGGACCTAGACAGAAGAGCCAAGCTCCAACCAACGCATTCTCCTGGAGGAGAATGGCCCTCACAGGGCTGGACGCTCCGCCCGAGTGGGCTTCGCTTAGGGGGGAGAACTGTGGTGGATGGCCGGCTTCAAGTTCCGGTCCTCACCCCCAGGCCGCCAGGAGGAGCTCTCCCGACAGTGTGGAAGGGCCCCAAATTCCAGTAGGGCCTTATGGACTTTGTAGTCTTTATGCACAGCCCTGCTGGATACCGTGGAGGCCACTGGGAGTCGCTATAGGAGGGCCCGTGGACTTGTATGTGCCCTATACCTCGGAAGTGTGTCACAATCCCAGGACAGGAAGAGACGGCGTGCTTCCGGGGTGAAGATATGGATTGTTTACCCTGACCCAGAAGGAATAAGGACTTGTGGACTGTTGAGAAGGAACACCTCCGGGTCAGGGGATATAAAAGGACACAGAGAAAATCCAGATGCTGAGCTGAGCTGGGAGGTAGAGGGGTGAAGTTTCAGTTTGAGGAGGAGTGATAACTGAAATTGTGTTTAATAGTTTATTTGAGGTATGAATAGTGTGCAGAGGAGGGTGCTTGGTGCACGTAAAAGAAAACTAGTAATATCTGCACCTAGAGTCCAGCGTGATACCTGAGGGTTCAAGAGGTGGATCAGAGCCTCACTGTCACAGGGTCAATATGCTTAATTATTAGTTTTAGTGCTATTAGCTATGAAAAGTCTAGGCCTAAGGCCACTTTAAAGCAACACCATTTATTTTAGCCGAAAAGCCTAGCTTGCCTGTCTTTTTGCTTGCTTTGTTTTGAATTTCTGTGATTCAAGGTCATTATGTTCTCTGAAGAGGCAAGCAGGCAGATTTTGCTTTGAGAATGCAAGTACTGAGCTTCTCACTGACAGAAGACTGAACAAACTGCATTCAGGGCCTTTGCCTGTGTGAGTACTAGGCATGTTCTTAGGCTAGTGCATAAAACATATAAGCACTTAAATGGCATTTAGATTTATTAGGGCTCATCAATACTTTGTGCAATAAAGCAATAAAGTTAAAATAACATGCATTACGATATCTAGTCTGAGCTATAGAGGGGCTAATGAGTTGATTGTTGAAGGTTAGGGACCTTTCCCTGTGCATAGATGCCATGAAGTAAGCAGTAGTTTAGCCTCTGTCAGACAAGTGCACAGCTGCACACCACGACTTAACAGCACTGCTGTCTGCATTCGCAGGTTTTTACATTAAGTTTATATGTCAATGCTTCTTTGCATATTCTAAAAATAATAACGTTGCAGCAGAACACATTAGTTAGCTAATAGAATCAATTGTTAAAGGCTTGTCTTTTTCGATTCTTTCAAGTAGCCAGAAAGCACCATGTCAGGGGTCTCCGCAGCTTGACCCTTATCAGTGAAGCAGTGCCCTGCCACTTACTGGCACAGCTGCCTATTGTTCTAGCCATAAGGGATGCTAGTGCAACAAGTAATCATTAATTGAAATATTACTTGAGCAGTTCGGTTTTCATGTGGGTCCTTCTGATTCCAATTTGATTGTAAGATCTGATTGACTCCACTGGAGGGTGGGGTAAGCAAGTGATGCTCACCTCCAGGCGAAAAATATGTCCTTCGGGCCAATGTAGTTGTTATGAGAAGGTCTACTGGGAAGAAGATTGTTGTGGAGAAATCCATAGAGGCAAGGGTATTGTTATTAGAAGGTCTGCACCACCAGGTGATTGTTATGAGAAAAGGTGCTGAGCGAGGTCATCATCATGAGAAAACCTATACAGTAGATGTTGGGAAACTGGCATGAAAAGGGGGGCATTTTGTGATAAGAATTGTAATAAATTTGGGTCTCACCGAATGTTCAGGTCTCACTTCATGAACTGAGACAGGCTTTATGTGCTCTGCAATTGTTTCCTATGCTGTGCAATAAAGTCTAAATTCTGACTGCCTTTCTGCCTTTGGTTTTTTACTGAAGATTTCTCCACAAAAGTACAATACCTGTTTTTGTTTCTTTTCAGTTTTTACAACCTGGAAATTAAACAGGGAGTCCCCTGGAACTGCAAACATGATTCTTTGTTTTCATCTTTATTTTCACAGTTTCCTGTTATAATGTTTTTTTTGTGATGGCTAGAAATATATACAACTTGATAACTTGTAATTCACAATAATGGAGTACTCGCAAGTGCTGGAAGTCATTAACCAAACAGCAAGGCACTGCATCTAGTTTTCGTACGAAGTGGATGCATGAAGATCAAACATGTTTTTTCCAACAAAAATAGGCAATTTGCAGCAGTATCCAGTTCTCCTAATGTAATCGGAGGAATTTACTGTGCTCAAATGTTATACGGGTTGGAGACGGTGGCAATGACAAGAAAGCAGGAGGTGGCAGAGTTAAAGATGCTAAGATTTGCACTGGGTGTGACAAGGATGAATAGGATTAGAAATGAGTACATTAGAGGGTCAGCTCAAGTTGGACGGTTGGGAGACAAAGTCAGAGAGATGAGATTACATTGGTTTGGACATGTGCAGAGGAGAGGTGCTGAGTATATTGGGAGAAGGATGTTAACGATAGAAAAGAGAAAAAGAGGAAAGCCTAAGACAAGGTTTATAGATGGGGTGAGAGAGGACATGCAGGTGATGGGTGTAACAGAACAAGATGCAGAAGATATGGAAAAAGATGATCTGCTGTGGCAACCCATAACTGGAGCAGCCGAAAGAAGAAGAAGAAGAAATTGCAATAAGAGCACCTATCGAGAATGAAGCTGCTTTTGCTAACCGTGAACAGTGACATTCCATTAATGCACAAGTCATATATTATGCCAAGATGAGACCAACAATCATTGTGGCACTATGGCTTGGGTCAGCCCATGATTCATTTAGTTTGAGGGACAGTAGCTTTAATAGACATGATGGTATTGTAAGCAGTGGCTGGCTTGTTGCAAAGGTAACTGACTGAACCCTTACTTATGGGGTGTGTGGTAGAAATTTAACATCTTATTAAAGAAAGAAATATCCTGTAACAGGACAAATTAGTAATCAGGCAGGAGAAAAGCTGTTCATTGTATCTTTTGTTTACTCCTCAGCAAAATGTCTTAAGAGGGAGCATTCTTCAAATTCAGTCTGTTACAGCATGGTCAGAATGGTCGGAGAAACAAAGAATAGAGGTTCATTTTATAAACTGCTAAATTTACATACAATGTCAATCAATGTACACATTTTACTCTGGTTGGTTCATTGGTTTATAACCAAATGATTTATTTAAAATGAAAGTCTATTATATTATATTCTGGCTCTTCTTATACATTTGAGTTGCACCACCACCCTTGAAATTTCTCTGCATATAACAATTGTCTATTCTCATTTATAGGATATCTGCTGATTTCTTAGTCATTCGTCAGTACATTTTATTTCTGGTACATTCTTTATTTACTTCGCCATCTCAGTATTTTTCCTAAACCAATTCTTGTATTTCAGTGTATATTTTGTTGTTCACTTGACCTTTATCTGGTTTCTGACATTAATAACCCATTATGCTATTTCTTAAAAGTGAATGCAAAGTTACCCTAAAATTATTCTTCCACACGTGTTCTATTAATTTTAACAGTGATCATCTCATTATATGAGCCAGGTTATACTGGCTACCCGCTAAAGCATTTCCCTGACCTGCAGAATGCAGAGAAGAGGTGCTATAGTACTGTGTATGATCTTGTGCTTTAAGTTGCAGAGCACAGCCAGAAATTTTTTAATTTTGATGCATCAGGTGGCTGGCTGTTCTACCAGCCAATGAAGTTCTGCAGCATTGTGATTGCATATGTATGAGGTGATTAGCATGCTCCATGTATGGATGTTTCTGAGTGGCATTTGAGGAGCATTCCCTTAAGCATATTTACATTGTGACTGTGATTTCTAAAGGGTAAGTTGTGTAAAAATGTGAATGTGTCAGGTTTTATAAATGTGACTTTTATCAGCGTATACATTTTCATGGATTTTTGGCATGTACATATATTCACTCTGGAATCCAAGCAAAGATTTATAAATGAGGTCCCTGATCTTTTCAAAAGCCTAAAACTTAGTGACATATTGTTAGTATAGGAAATCACCCAACATGCGGTTTTCTATATGTATATGAACTTTTAACCCTCATTAGTCATGCCGCAATTGCTTCTACTTATTAGCTTCTCTAACATGCACTCACTTATTCTCTGAGCAGTATTGTGTCATGACACCTCAAATTGGCCACTCAACCTTGTGATGACAGATATTTCAGGCCCTAATAAACCTTTATTGTTCACAAGAATGACAAACACAGAACTTCAGCATTCTTGGTGTTTTGTTGTGGCAGTATGAACACCCTAAACATACCATGACCTGAACCTGTCCAGGTACTGCATTTTATAGAAAGACCAAGCCTTTTACTGATGATTGAGACTATAATAAATGTGCAACCCTAACTGTGTTTATCTGTGTCCATGATGATCTCCCATTTCGATTTCCATACAAATGCAGCCTCTGAAATGCTGTATTCTATGATAGGATAATAGATAACTATGGTATAACTTCAGTGTTAACAAATGTAATAACAGACTGCCATGATGTTTTTGGAAAATGCTGTTAATTAACAAGTTAATCAAACAGAAAAACTGGGTGAAGTTATGATGAATCTCAGAAGGAGGTTTACAGAAAAGAAGTAGCATGAAGGCTTAACAGCCTGAATATCATGTCTCCAACATTTTACTTATTTTTGATTTTGAAATTATCTTTATTATTAATTCTAGCTTATTACTAAGGCTAGGATTTGCTAAGGAGCAAATCCCACCTGTTACAATTGCATCTCCATTTTTGTGTTTTCTATTTTTTGCAAATTTCCCCATTCCTTTGTTTACCATCTGTTTATATTTATTCTTATATATGTAGTTTTTATTTTGGTCCATGGGTTTTCATAGGCTCCCAGATACCTCTTCTGGAATGTAGGATTTTGGCTGTTTTTGGATGTGCAGGCAGCAAAGCCTGTTCCTAAGTTTTATAGCCTGATCTACTTTATTTCTACTTTGTTTCACTGGAGTTTTGAGGCCTAATTTTGACTTTGAAGGTTTTTTTTTTTTAGATTGGGGACTCAAATATCATAACAAATTGGAAAAACAACAGTAAATTAAAAAACTGAAGGAAAGATGGTAGACAAATAGAATGTGTAGCAGAAGAGTTTGCTTATATGGTGCACATATTTACTTTATCTGAGATGACCACTGTAAAGACACCATGTTGTACTTACCAAAATATCAACATAAATACAGTAAGAAGTCTATCGTCCAGTGTTGTACTGATACAGGTTTAGTACATGTCCTTCAAGTTTTGAAACAGTCGACAATGCATAGCTCAACGTCATAATTGGGACAGTAGACACATTTCTTTGCACACTTTACTTATAACATTTTTTCTGTTGGTTGCGCATGAGAGGGTAGAATGCCAGTGCCTGATCCACATGATGCCATGCCTATTGTGTTATTGTACACTACCATAGTGCAAGATTTAATCACTTCCACATTTCCCCTAACACAAACATTGACAATTTGTTGTACTTGTTGTCATTCTATTTGATTGCAGTCAATTTTGCTTTTCTACCACATTTAAGTTTCATGTGACCAAATTCACCAGGCATATTACGTTGTATGCATCAATTTGACAATCTGTGTCAACATCTGATGACCAATTATGGAAAATAAAAATCTATGTATTAGCATAAAAGTAATTAACAGCTTCTGAAGCATTAGATTTAACATAAATTAGACATGTTAAGCAAATAAGATATGTCAAGCAAATAGTTAAATAAAAAATGTTAGTCATATTGGATTTCTAGTTTAGGCTTGAAGCTAAATTATCAATATTGGGAAAGGAAGGACAAAATAAGAAGAGAATGACACACAGAAACTATCAAGGACAGAAGAAGGGGGAATAAGAACACCTGTTGTTTGAAGGCTAGGAAGCAAGGAACATACCAATGACATAATACAGAAAAATGCTCATGGTAGGCCCGTGAGAAGCCAGCTGGAATAGTGAGTCAGCAGAACCACAAAGGCATTGATAACAACAAGGTCAAGATGATGTAATATATGAAAAATCAAATTAGTATATTCATGTATTAGCATAAATAAATGTAGAAAAAAATATATATAAGCATTAACCTTAGTGCAGATATTAATGCAAGTCAGGCCTGCCAAGCAAATGCTTAAATAAAGGCACAAGCCATATCGGTGGGGGGATGGAATAGCCGGCTGCTTCCAGTTTGTTTTTATCGGCACATTTACAGGACAAAGGAGGCTGGCGGAGAGGTGAGAACGGTTTTAAGAAGCGATTTAAGGTGGGACGGATCTACGAGTTTTTTCGTAGGCTCTGGTAATTCTAGTGTTAAAGCTTAGCTTTAGCCACCAAATATAAAATAGCTTGAAGGCCAAGGAAAAGGAAATGATAAGAGAAAGCCCAAAAATGGAAGAAGAGAACATCTGCCTGGCCGAGACCAATCAAAATAAGCAAAACAGAAAATAAAGATGAACAATAGGCAGTAAAAATACCAGTGACCAGCTGCAGAAGGAAGTCAGGAGATAATAATGGTTCCCATGAGAACTTAAAATATTGGCTGGACAGGTACAGAGGGGAGTCAGAGAGAACAGCGAATTAGCTCATTTGAGCAAGGTCAAGTTGATAAGGAATAATTATATAAACTTTGATTTCTGAACTGTTCGGGGCTCAGTCTGATTTGGCTGAATTGGGTTGAGTCTGTGTTATTGTTTTATTGCAATAAAGCTATATACTCTGTTTGCCTATCCTCTGAATCCTAATAGCCTTCATTTCAGGTAAAAACCTTTTGGGGACAATTTTTTGCCAAAACATCACTTTCTCATCACTATCACTTGATTCAACTAATAGTTCAGTTTAAGTTTGTTCTAAAACTGGCTTTACATTTTTTCATTTACTTACCATTGTGTATTTTGGTTGAAGGATCTAAATCATTCATTAATATTGATGAGTTACCGTAGAATGGCAAAATAAGTAACAACATTCATGATTGTTTTTGCAGGATGATGTTATTGTATCCAATAGATGGCAGCAGGATACTGTCCTGAGTGTTGTTCAAGCTTAACACCATGCATGCAATCAATACAGGTTAGCCTGTGAGGCACTTGGACCTAACCACATTTACATAGAATTCCAAGTCTGAGAGGGTAAACACCAAGAAGGTAAAACCAGGAAATGGATCCTTTAGTCACAAAACAAAGGGAGGTTAAAAGTGGGCAGTGGTCAAAACTAGAAAAGAAACAAAAAAAAAAACAATAATCAAGATGTTACAAATCTGGCAAAAACCGAGAGTCATAGAAACAAGCACAACCCTGGCTACGTGGAGGTCCCTTGACTAAATCCACAGAAAGATGTGTTTATGCATCAACATCTTAAATAGTTGTGACATTAAAGACATCAAAAACCTTGTTCACAAGAACATTGTGAATCTAAAAAACACAAGAATAAGGTCATCAAAGAAAATAAGAATATTAGTTCTTACCCATAAATCAAAAATAATGTGGCAGAATTATTCCTTACAACATCAAAATCTGAATTAGCAACAGCCTCCTTCTATTCAGTACTTCCACCGCTTCACTCAGTTTTCATGTCATGCCCCCTAATATGCCCAATCACAGACCACAACCTAGTTAATTAGTTCTATGACGATCATAAATTGGGTTTCCCATAATTTCCTGTTTAAGTAAGCAGGTAAGGATGGGCATGTGGTATTGGGGTTTGCACCACTCATCAAAGGGAGTATTGGAGTAGAAATTAGGTTCTTTTTAAACATGTAGGATGGAGTTCGACCTTATTGTAACCCCAGGACACAGTGGCCGCAGTATGCATTATGATTACTACAGAAACATTGCTTAAGCATTTTTGTTGAAAGTATAAGGCTGTATACTGCAACAGTTTCAGTACCTATACCATCCATTTTCTTAATGAAAGTCAAGGCTCAAGAGTTAATGAGTTAACTGATCTGCATTTATGATGTGCTAGGAAACAATATATTTCTGGAGAAAACCTATGTGGAAAAAGGGAAGAACATGCAAACTCTCTGCAGTGTCCAGGTCATGATTCAAACCTTGTCTCTTGGAGATATAATGTGGCAGTGCTAGCTAACACATCTTTGTACCAACTTGTGTGCCAATGTGTGCCTGGAGAACTGTTGTGGGTCATGCACTTCCATGAAATCAGTAATAAAATTAGGCCTGCTTCTGTTTATTATTAAACGCTTTGTATTGTCCCATTCTTTTCACTAGTAATGACACCTGAATCTGAGCTTGAATAATATTTAACCAGATTAGCAAACACAAGAAAAAAAAAAAACTAAAGGTAGAAAATAATCCAAGGTGGAAATAGATTTATTGACATTAAAACTATTGTTAGTAATACATTCTGTATTTGCTAAAAAATAAAGCAGAAGTATACAAGTGAGTATTTTTGAGTGTGCAGATTGAAGTCAGACAATAATGTTGTGTTTAATTAAAAATATTTTATTGTGAGGACAAACTGTGATCTACAATATAAAACAAACACCCTTTATGTCATACCAGTAACAGCGCACTGCATGATAACGTGCAGTGAATACACTTGACTTGAACACTCATACTTTTCATACTCTTTCTCCGTCGTTTAGCATTCGTTTGCTCAGCGGCTGATGCGCTTGCTGCTTCCTGAGCAGCTCCTCTTTTCTCCACCCTAGCAGCCCACTTCTTCTCTTCTTTCGTCGACATCTTTTCGCGTTAAAATTGATTAAGTCAGTGTTTCTGTTGCAATTACTTAATATGTTTTCTTAAATTTTTCACTTAAGCTGGCGCTGAAGTCTCCAATCTGCCTCAAGAATGATTTAAGATATGAAGAGGTAGAGGAAGGTGGTAGGGATGAGAACGGCACCCATACACATGCGCTGCATGGCTGCCCTGCTGGCCACTGCCAAAAGTTGATTCTACAATAAAAAAACTAAAAATAAAAAAGAGGAATAACCTTGGAGGTCAATCATCACCTCGAAAGCGGATAGTAGACGTCACGTAGTATATTTGTATTTCAAGTCAAACGGTTTGTGAGTTATAGGTGATTTAAAATCCTGGACAGACAAGCAAACAGAAATGGTAGTGTATTATACTGTGTATAAAGATATCACATTTATATCACAAAAAACATTCCAACAGCTCCTGTTTACATGTAATTTCTATGTTTACAACAGCTTCAGGTTAAGTGACCATAATCACAAAATCAGTGATTAAAATGGCCAGTATAGGACCTGAATGTCTGAAGCAGACAACCTGAAAACTAGTTCTGCTAAAAACAAGTGGTTATGGAGTTTTGCCAGGACAATGCTCTGGGCTCAACTTTTGCTGATACCACACTGTAGATCGAAGGCCTATTATTGCCCAAGCACTACACTGCCCATGTCCAGGCTGCCCAAAGCCACAGAATGCCAGGATGTTTCACAGTTACTTGCCTACTTCTGTGTGGTTTTAGTACTAGGGTGTTGTATCGTGTTAGCCATTATGGATGTACTGAGACGTTAAGCAAAAATACACCTTATTCAGCAATTGGATTCCATGGAATTTGGATATTTCACTGCAATACACAATGAACAGTATGAACAATTAAGAATAATGCTGCAGAATTTCTCTGTGACACACTATCCTTGAGTACTTCTAGCCATCAAATTATTGAGTGGAAGTGTGACAAGAAACACTGCTTGGGCTATTTTATATTAAAGGCAATACTTAGATGGTGACTGATCTTTTTACCTAAAGCCAAGACAGACATTTTCTTTTTCGTTTAATAATTCTGGTATGTATTATTTACTTTTTGAGCATTATTCCTTGTTTTCCACTGTAAATGTTTGAACAGATGGATTGGTGTCCAGGTCAGCTATCTTCACTTATAATATGTTTTCAATGTGTGAGCGCGTGTGCCTTTGTGTGCCTCTGTGTGTGTGTACACGTAATTGAAATAAACTATGTATCTCAAAAACTACTTGTGCAAAAAGTTTGCAAATCAATAGGCCTAGTCTTATGATTGAGCAGAAAAGAATTATAAAATCCTGGTTAAATTAAACAATTTCTTTGTCAGGTATCATTTGACATTTTTGAAGGATAGAGAGATAAGTACGGGACCAGACAGGACCAAAAACAACAGGTCTGGAGCCTGTAACAAGACAGACATGTTTGAAAAAGGTAGGTCCATTTTTTCAGAAGTTATCATTGTTCATAAGTTTCGACAGGCGCACACACCATGCTAAAATCAACTTTTCTCAATGTTTTGAACATCATAGAATCAGAATCTGACAGCAAATGTTTGAACCCATTATCAAAGTTCAATTTGCATGGAATTAAAAATTAAGCACGGAAGGTTCTTCAAAATGAAACAATAAAAACTAAAATAACTAATACAGCAAATGATCAATAATATGATGCTAATTAAACCAATTAATACCTGTGCAAGGAAAAATGAAAGGAATGTCCCACCCAAAAAAGGCAAGTACTGTTTTTTCTGTTTTTCACGGCTGTGCATGTGAGAACTTTACTTAACAATGTTCTGCCCTACTGTTATTTCTTGAACTGTGCCCCCCCTTTGTCTTGTCATTTACTAACACACCTATCAGTCACATCCCACACTCATAGTGGTGTTATAAATGCCGATAAAGAACATATAAAGTATGTAGGTCCCATAATTAACATTTAAATAAAATGCACCCCTTGTGTCTCACTTAGGCACCCCCTTTATCTTCTATTTCAGTCACGTCCAAAACGTATTTTTAAGGTATGTTTACCCCTTCCCTGCGTAGAGTTTGTATGTTCTCCTCGTGTCTGCGTGGGTTCCCTCCTGGTGCTCCTGTTTCCTCCATACTCCAAAGACATGCAGGTTAGGTGCATTGGCGATTCTAAATTATCCCTAGTTTGTGCTTGGTGTGTGTGTGTGTGTGTGTGTGCCCTGTGGTGGGCTGGCACCCTGCCCAGGGTTTGTTTCCTGCCTTGCGCTCTGTGTTGGCTGGGATTGGCCCCAGCAAACCCCCGTGGCCCTGTAATTAGTATATAGCGGGTTGGATGATGGATGGATGTTTACCCCTGGGTCCGTTTAGTCGTGGTACGCAGCAATCTGAATCTCTGTTTATGCACAACTCTCTCTCTCGTCACGGTCCATCCCTGGAAATCTTTGTAAGTGTCTTATTGTTAAATGCATACTGTCTGCTCTGAACTGTTTTGTAAATCATTACTTCTTATTTATTGTCTTGATTTTACACCTGTAAGTTTCCTTTGTGCATATTTCAGTTTACAACAAGGCACATCCAATAAAGTCTTTCAAGAAATCTCACCCTTTTTATTCTATCATGGATGTGCCAAGTTGCTTAAGCTCCCTAGAGCCACACTGTTGGCAGGAAAAAAAAACAATATTTTACTAAAACCATATTACTGAATATCTAATATTTTGGACTATGCAGCTTGATTAATTTTGGCAATTTAATATTATTTGCTGTTGTTCAAGTTGGGTATTCATTCAAACTCATGCTGTCAGGAATTTTGTTATGTCCATTCTTCACGAATGATGCAAAAAGGATCATTTTTAGGTGCACCACTCTTTTCATGAAAACGTTAAGACCAAAATACATCACAGAATAAAACAAAGAAATAATGAATTAACAAAAGCCAAAACATTGATCCCAACAACATAAACCAAGATACAAGAGTAAAGACCAAAGGAGAAATCCTAATATAAGGTATTTCAAAGAGAAAAGCTCAATTAACTTCAGTTTTACAAAATCTCTCCAGAATTCAAGTCTAAAAGAGACAAGTGCAAAGAAAGAGGCAGAAAGTACAGAAAGTAAGCTTACAAATGCCACAGTCAAGAGCTATGGACCACCCCAAACACCTACACCACCTCAGAGCCTGACTGTACTTACAGTCCTAATCCTGCTAGCTCTGGTTTAAATTGAAAATATTTAACAAAAAAAGGGAGAAAGCATACAAATACAGCTGGGGTGAGGCACACTCTTGACATTCAAAGCCTGTGTCATCTTCCAAATCTTTAACAGAGCACAACCACCTCAAAGCAGGTTATAGAAGAACATCATACAGTAGCAAACCAGCCTAGAAAATGACCAGAGACAAATTGCAAAGGGAAAACAAAAATACATCAGATGGATAGATAGATAGATAGATAGATAGATAGATAGATAGATAGATAGATAGATAGATAGATAGACTATATTTAAATTCTGTATACTTCAGATACTTTAACAATTCCTCTTATCCCCAGAGTAAAGAAAGAGGGAAGAGTTTAGATAGATAGATAGATAGATAGATAGATAGATAGATAGATAGATAGATAGATAGATAGATAGATAGATAGATAGATAGATACTTTATTAATCCCAATGGGAAATTCACATACTCCAGCAGCAGCATACTGATTAAAAACAATATTAAAGAGTGATAAAAATGCAGGTATAACAGACAATAACTTTGTATAATGTTAACGTTTACCCCCCAGGGTGGAATTGAGAGTCGCATAGTGGGGGGAGGAACGACCTCCTCAGTCTGTCAGTGGAGCAGGACAGTGACAGCTGTCTGTCGCTGAAGCTGCTCCTCTGTCTGGAGATGATCCTGTTCAGTGGATGCAGTGGATTCTCCATGATTGACAGGAGCCTGCTCAGTGCCCGTCACTCTGCCACCGATGTCAAACTGTCCAACTCCGTGCCTACAATAGAGCCTGCCTTCCTCACCAGTTTGTTCAGGCGTGAGGCGTCCTTCTTCTCTATGCTGCCTCCCGAGCACACCACCGTGTAGAAGAGGGCGCACGCCACAACCGTCTGATAGAACATCTGCAGCATCTTATTGCAGATGTTGAAGGATGCCAGCCTTCTAAGGAAGTATAAGGTCATTGTTAGGAATAGCAATGACCAAAATAAGAGGATTTTTTTTAAAGAATTTAAAGTTATTAAATATGATATTTTTGTTAATGAAAGTGTTTTTGTTGATTTCTTTCTTTTTGTCTTTAATTGTTTTTCATTAAATATTTTCTGTTTAAGTTTTGAAATGCTCTTCTGGTGTTTTTATCATATCAAACTTATTTGCTATTTATCCTATTTTCATTTTTTTTTAATTTTGAGTTCCTGGTAACCTCCTGATAGTGCAGCTAAGCTGACTGCTTGTGTAGGCCTATTTTAAAAGCCAGTGTTCTATTTCAGCCAGGTATCTTCCCCTGGCTGGGGTTCAAATTTTTCTTTTGTGCATTTTTAATTTCACTTTTGAGTCTTTGTTTTATATTAATGTTGCTTTAATTTTATTATGGCTTTGTTCTCTATGCCTGTGCAATGTTCCATGTGTCTTTATGGGTAGTCCCCCAAGGGGTCTCCTGCAGATCCTGGCGGTTCATTTTGAATGTGCTTGCAAGTGTTTCTTTGAGTCCAGTGATTCTTCTGTGCTTATTCTAGTTAATGTATTTTGATTCTGCTCTGCTTTTTGACTTTGCTTTGGATATACAGTACTGTTTTAGGACTTTGTTCATTTTGGTTTGCCACACTGTTTCAGGCAGTTCCTTTGCCCTTTGTGCTCTACGAATCTTGCCTTTGTTTTAGAGCATTTTTTCAAACATGTTTTTTTTTAAAGATTCATCAAAGCCCTTTTTGTCTAGCCTGGGCTTTATGATTAGGTTTTCTCCCAGTGGGCATTTTTGTATCTGTCATGTTTGGGACTCTGAGTGCTCATAACAGTCATTGATGCCTCCAGTGTATCCGGAGTTAATTTTTTTTTCATCCTCTGTTTATTGATAATAGTGTATAATCAAAATCTTTTCCAGATTTGTTTTTTTACCAATGTGGAAGAATAATTTTAGGGTAACATGGCATTCATCTTAAAGAAATAGCATAAAGAGTTAATAGATATTAAATATTTATTTAATAAATATCAGTAACCTATTACAACACACCAGGAAACCAGATATAGGTCAAGTGAACTACAAAATGTACACTGAAATATAAGTATTGGTTTAGGAAAAATACTGGGATGGTCAAGTAAATAAAGAATGTACCAGAAGAAAGATTGATGTAATATACAAAATATACTGAAGGATGACTAAGAGATGACTAAGAAATCAACAGATGTCCTATAAAAGAAAATGGACAGTTTTTGTATGCACAGAAATTTCAAAGGTGATGGCTCATCTCAAAGGGTATAAGAAGAATATAATATAACAGACTTTTATTTTATATAAATCATTTGGGTGTAAACCAATGAACCAACCAGAGTAAAATGAATGCATTGATTGACACTGTATGTAAATTCAACAGTTTATAAAATAAATCTCTATTCTTTGTTTCTCTGACCATTATGATCATGCTGTAACAGACTGCTTTTGAAGAATACTCCCTCTACGGCATTTTGCTGAGGAGTAATTAATATTAAATTATAACTATTTAAATAAAATTATTAGATATTATAGTAAAAGACACATTGAACAGCTTTTCTCCTGCCTGATAATTGATTTGTCCTGTGAGCGGACGTTTCTTTCTTTAATAAGATATTGAATTTCTACCACACCAAGGAATCTATTTCTCTTATCAATATTATGTTTCAACATTTTACTTGGATTTTATCATTTTATTTTGAACCATTACTGCTGCTCATCATCAAGTCCTTCCGTGAGAACCCTAAATCCAAAGAGGACTGTTTCATTGATGTTAGGTAGAATGCCCAGAGGGGACTGGGTGGTCTCATGATCTGGAACCCCTGCAGATTTTATTTTTTTCTCCAGCCGTCTGGAGATTTTGTTTGTTTTTTCTGTCCTCCCTGGCCATCGGACTTTACTCTTATTCTATGTTAATTAATGTTGACTTATTTTATTTTCATACTGTGTCTTTTATTTTTCTATTCTTCATTATGTAAAGCACTTTGAGCTACATTTTTTGTATGAAAATGTGCTATATAAATAAATGTTGTTGTTGTTGTAGTTTGCCTTTTGTGGAACTTGCTATTCTGTGTACCTGTCATCTGGGATACCATCATGATTGCTGAGGGCATGGTTACATAATCTGTGATCCCTGTGCTAATTCTCAATGGGTTAAAAAGTCTCCGTTTCTACACTTACTGTATGTATCCCTGTTGTGGATAAACTCTATCTTTGCATGCATTTTTGCTGTTTAAGAAATTATTTTGAAATTCTTGGTATCAATCTAGTTTTCTGAACTTTTTGACCTTGAGTTTTGACTCGCATCTAAGCTTCAGTTGCCAATCTCCCAGTTTTTTTTTGCTATTTTTTGACCGTTTTATTTCTGATCAGTCTCATAAAAATTTCTATCTATCTATCTATCTATCTATCTATCTATCTATCTATCTATCTATCTATCTATCTATCTATCTATCTAAAAACTACCTCTGCTATCTAAAGGCAGAATAAAGTGAGTGCTATTGTAAGTTTTTTAATTATGAATTTTCTTTGTTTCTTTTGTGGTTTGTCTATAGTTGATATCATAGCATAACATTCTCAAACTTATTTAATCCAAGTGAGATTTGCAGTCTATCCTGGAGGCATTGGGCTCAAGTCAGAAACCAACTAATGTTGGAGGGATGCCAGTCTATCACAAGGCCCAAACAAAAACACACACTCACAAGGGACCAATTTATTATCAGCAGTTAATCTAACATGCACATTTAGATTTGGGAGAACCTCAAAGGGTCTCAGAGAAAAAACACTGCAGACATGGGGAGAACATGAAACGTCCAAACAGACAACAAATTTTGAACTGAAATCACTGGATCTGTGTGGCAACACTGCTAACAACTGGACCATCCCATTAACCACCATAGCAGGTGTATCAAAAGCCTTTAAATGTACCATCTTTTGGGAAACAACTTCTACATCTAAGTGTTGGATAAGTCCATTACCAAATGATATCCAACATCTAAAATTTCATCTGTTACAATTGTAAGAGACTTTGGAGAAGATGCATACTAGAGATGCTCAAAGCTGAATGCCAGTTATTTTGAGAATATGCCTCTGTTAATCATAGGTCGTGGCACTCTCCTGAAAATTGTGGCTTACTTTCTCCAGTGAAGGAGTTCAGGTACCAAAGGGTATTGATCATGAGTGAGAGTACAGTTGATCATGCGATTAACCAACAATATCTATGGATATCATAGCAGTTGGTGGTGAAGAAGTAGGAGCTAAGTCCTCTGACAATCCTTTGAATCTAATACTCTCTAATCTCATCTTCAACTGGATTCATGAGCTCTTCACAATGCTTGAACTAATGAGACGACAAGTTCAAGTTCCCAAAAGTTCTCTACATATTTGTTGGACTCATCCTTTTTTATTGGATGTGCAGCATGTTGCCGCACCCACTACATGACGAAACAGCTTGGGATCCCAGTTGGCCACCCCATAGAAATGATTTTCTATCTGCCTCAGCCAAGTGTTATGTGGGTGTCCCCTTGGCCTGGTCCAGCCACTTGGGACCTCAACAATGAGGTTCCTGTGAGCCAGATCACCCTTGGGGAATCACGGCACATGGCCATAGTGCTGCAGCTGATGCCCCCTCACAATGCAGGTAGTGTGTCTCATTTGGGATTCTGTGATCAACCACTCATTAGACACAAAATCAAACCAGCAACAAGGATTCTCCAAAGAGACACAGTGCTGAAGGAGTCTAGTCTATGTCCACACACAATCAAGAAGAGCCAACTGAGATGGTTTGATCATTGTTAGTTAGTATTTAACAAGCTCACTTTCCACAAGGGTTGTACTTATTACAGCCCACTGGGAGCAGACAGAGGAGTAGACCAAGAATTTAGAGATTATATCTCTTGACTGACCTGTTTGTAACTGGAAATTCTCCAAAAAGATTTTGGGCTAATCAATGCAGCTCAGCATGCTATCACTATACTACCAGGAAAAATATACTGGAAGTGAGTGAGCAAGTGAATATCCTGTTTGAGAAATGACCACGTACACATTTGATAAATCTACTTTTATCAGTACTGGGTCATGAAAAGTTAAAGCCAACCCTAGAAAGGCAAAGTGCAAGGCAGAAACCAGTCCTAAATGGGACACCTTTCAATGGCTGTATTCATTCATTGCCATTTTAAAGTAATCAGGTAACTTAAAATGCATAGCCTGGCATATGAATGGAAATTATAGTATTCAAAATGAGCTCTTTTGGATACAAGGAGAACATGAAATCTCCACAAATATGGTAATCAGACCAGGAACTGAACCCAGTGGCCATATTTTTAAGGCAATAGTAAACCGTTCTGATTATTTTTAAGGCAATAGTAAACCGTTCTGATTTTATGTCCACAAAACACTTAACAGTATGAGTAATTATTGACCATCCATTTGTATTCTTAACAGAAGTAAATTGCCTTCTGTAGAGTGAAGCTTTAATATAATTATGGATGTGTTTTTTCAGACTTATATCATTTAATTTCCTCCTTTGAACGCTCTGTTTACATTTACCATGAAATAAATAAACTTTGTGTCCATAGCCAGCTTGATCTTCTGTTTAGTAAAATGTAAAATAGCATAGTGCAGCGGTTCTGCCTCCAGGATCCAAAATCCTTAGTTTGTGCCATCTGTGTGGAGTTTACACATTCTTTTAAATTCGTTTAGATACCCCAGTTTCTCCCCCACAGCCCAAAAAGACATGCTGGTTAAATTAATTATTGCTTTTAAATTTGTCCAATGGGTTTTTATGTGAGTGGACACTGAGATGAACTGGCACCCAGCACTGTGACCTTCAATTGGATTAACTGTATTAGAGAAAGCAACATTACGCAAGATACAGCAATACAGTATATGTTAAAGTAAAGCATTGCAACACAATGGAGTGAAACTGTCTGAAGATCAAGCTGTCAATAAAACAATTCCAACAACATCCAGCACAAGGTGGAATGCACCCCCGGAAGGAATGCCAGGCCATCACAGCACCATACAACCTGCACCAAGAGCTTTACAAGAAAACACCAGTAAACTCAGAATGGCATGGAACACAGACAAAGATACCAGCCTGGGAATTAAACCGTGATAAAGCAGCACTAACCATTTACACAACTCTGTGACCCTGGCTGAGGAGCTAATTCCAGTCGTTGTTTTAACGGAGGAGTTTAGAAATATAACCTACAGATTTTGGCCTTATTCGTTTTAAAGCACAACATCTATGAAATTTACTACTATTTGATCAAATCTACTACATGTTGCAGCTTCACAGGCATTTTATTTAAACAACAAATATATTAACAACACACCAAAAAACTTACAGAGCCACAGAAATCCAGAAAGCAAACAATGGCAACAGCCCCAATGATTTTCATTTTGCTTAATTATCACTTTCCCTGAAAAGCAGAAGAGAAAAATAATGAAATGTTTGCTTGATTTGCTTCAAAATTCCTGTCTTTCATTTTGGTTGACTGAACATTACTTCACATACCTCAAAGAAGCCTTCACCCCAGAGCTGCAGTGGATCTTTTAACTTCAGTGTCGAGAGAACCTGTTAACAGTTAAGTCTGACTTGACCCTCTTAAATCCTTCAGTATTTAGCCTCGCTGCTGTGATTGTGAGTCACTCAAAAGGAATGTCTTTGGATTTGTCCTAAAAAGATGATAGAAAACACCAAAACAGAATTTCAGCAAAACAATGACTGGAGCCCACAGTGAGATGCATTAAAAGTATTTGATATTGCACGTGGTGTCATTGTAATAAATAAATAAATGAAGAATGAATTCAAAAATGCATGAATAAATAAGAAACACGTAACATATATTTCATAACTCATTTAATTTATGTACACATATCATTCTTGTATTGTTATATATCATTTATTTATTGTCACATTTTGCAATACATTTAAGTATTTGCATTTTTATATTTGTGTATTTTGTCCAAAATATTCATTCATATGGTGTTATCGGTTCTTTATCATGGAGGAGGGAGAAACATAAGTGTGCAGATTACACAATGGATAAGTTCTTCTGTTATAGCAGCATTTGCCCTTCTGACGTCAAAGTTCTTCTAGGGATTTCTTTTCAGTTCTGAGAACAGATGTTAGTAAAGATGGCACAATCTTATCCATTACCCATATTTTCCTTTTTTTTCAAAGCTTACAAAATGCTTCCCATACTCACGCTTCTGCCAATGTAAAATCTCCATAATATAAACTGGTTTCTGTCCAATTAGGCAGTTGCATTCTTTTGGGCATGTTTGTCATTAATTCTTACAATGTGCCATCTGTTGGAATGAAAATGCAATGCATTAGTAATAATATGCAATGTGTTTTTCATTCCAATAGATGAACCATCACACGCTTTAGCACTGCTGTTGTGAATCCTATAGCAAAATGCCATATAACATTGCAACAGACAAAGTATAACTGAAAACAAAAATATAGTAAATAAAAAGGAATGATAGAGGGAACACTAGTCTCATTCGAGTCCATTAAACATTTGAATAATCTGCCTTAATACAGCAAAATGGGAGCAGGAATAATATGAGTCAAATAAAAAAAGAATTTCCCTTAACAGCTATAAAGAGGGTTTGCTAGCCTCCCAGGACCCGAGTTTGATTCCCCCTCTGTCAGCTTCTTTCCTGATTCTGTTAAAATTTTTCTTCATTATGTTGTACATGCCAACTAGCGAAATGAAAAATACAAGTGATTTAATTTGTACACGTGGCAAACTGCTTGAAATGGGCACGTCAAGAACGGGCATATCAAGTGTGACATCATAGGCACTGTGGACACTCTGTTCAGTTCAGTTCAATTATATGATGCCTTTCTACTTGCTAGACTGTGGGCAAGTGGGCAAGCCTGCATAATATATATTTAATAGCACGTCGAAAGGCACATGGAGGAAAACACGAAACGTACAACGGTAAGTCCATCTGTTTCAATCACATCGTGCATATAGGAACCCCCCCTTCACTGAATACGCTATCTTTTACTTCCGCTTTTCTTTTTGCATCCTGTTGCCTTTGTTCATCAGCCATTCCAGCCCTTACAACCATCTTTATTTGTGCTTGTTGTTGCCTTTTGTAATCTGACATTATAGCCCTCTTGTGGATGCTGAACAACAATACACCCACGCGCAGACACTGGACGCTTTTGGCAACTTCATTTGTGAGTTGGCCTGAATTTTAGCTTGTGATTGCTTGTAGTTGTGATTGCTTCTTACGTTTGACCTGCTGCATGATCAGAAGAATTTCTGTCATGTCAGAATTTTCAAATCAGCTGTCTTGTAGAGTCTCATGAGACGATTTTCTGTTGTCACCATCAAATTTTCCAAAATTCATTTTGTAGCAACTGCAGTACATTGTACGTGTATAGTCTGAGCACCACTTTTTGACATGTCAATCGGACCAAATGTGCTCATGTAATTTGAGCACATATTCAAATGGTGACTCCATCCTGCACTGTGACTGGCCACTTGAACACGATTTCTGAAAATTACACAAAACACTACTGTATTTAGAGGCATTCAGGTAAGCAACAAGGCCAATGCCATAGAAAGCAGCTTTTCTATGCCTGCTATGTCAGAATGTGCTTTCCATCTGTGAAGAGTGACCAGTTAGGGAATTAGATTTTTCAGTGACCAGAATCCAGCCAGGAAAAAGTCATGTAATAAGCACAGACTAACAAGAGCAAGATGGAATCAATGCTTTTAGAAATCTTTGTTTTCGCCCATGAACATTGAAATGCCGTGTCAGCATTTTTTAAAAGTACCTGCATCAGGAGAATGTTTTCAGTAGTATTCATTTTTGTCATTTGGAAATGCTGGTGTAGTGTGGACAAAAGGCGAAAAACGGAGATAAATATCTGTCAGTCAGTCAGTCATCGTCCAACACGCTATATCTGTGTTTATAAATAAAAACATAGTAGTGTGGATGACTGACTTTTTTCAGTTTTGCAGTTACTTATCTTGGTCTTTCTTTCTTGTTGTGGTACTAGAGCCCTGATAATTTAATTGTCCCAAGTGCTCCCATTAAATCCTTGAGGAAGAACATGATGACTACATGAATCACTGGTTGCTCCTATAAGACCAAAGTGACATTAACTGTGTTTCATGTGTGTCAGTGCACTTTGCCCTTGTGTTTTTATAACCGTCTTGTTTAAGATTTTTTGGTTCTTTGACCTTTTATCTCTGTTTAAGTATTTTGAACTGGGATTACTTTTTTGATTGTGTTAGTTCAATAATTTGGCTTGCTGTTATTTCATCATTGGGTCCTCCCTGCGTGGTTTGCATGTTCTACCTGTGTCTGCGTGGGTTTCCTCCGGGTTCTCCAGTTTCCTCCCACAGTCCAAAGATATGTATAGGTGCATTGCTGATCCTAAATTGTCCCTAGTGTGTGCTTGGTGTGTGTGTGTGTGTGTGTCCTGCGGTTTGCTGGCGCTCTGCCCAGGGATTTGTTCCTGCATTGCTCCCTGTGTTGGCTGGGATTGGCTCCAACAGACCCACGCTGTGACCCTGTGTTAGGATATAATGGGTTGGATAATGGATGGATGTCTGGGCAATAGCAACTTAAGGATCTGTAAGTGAAAGGAATGAAGCGAGGCAGAATGGAAAGGAAGGACAGGAATCTGAGTGCTTTTTAAAGTATGAATGAAAGAGAATTATTATGTAAATGAAAATGAAGACCCCCAACCAGTACTATTTTAAAAATAATACCTGATAGGTATGAATTTCTCACATATAAACATTTATGATAAAAATGATGTTTATGCAGCAGTAAACTGAAACTGAGATGCTAAATATAATTGACCAGCAGAGCAATTGCCTATAAATGGAAATGACTCTAATACAGCCAATGTTTGTTGTGGAAACAAGATAGATAGATAGATAGATAGATAGATAGATAGATAGATAGATAGATAGATAGATAGATAGATAGATAGATAGATAGATAGATAGATAGATAGATAGATAGATAGATAGATAGATAGATAGATAGATAGTGTCACACATGTGTGAATGGGAGGCAGCTAAAGGGCGTAACTGTAATGCTACATCAGACCAGGGGGTGGAGGAGTGTGCTGACTGTCTTTCTCAGTTCCTTGCAGACCATTCCTGGGAAATCCCGTCAGGTTCCAGGGCCTCTGATGACATCACTGGTTCTGGCATAAACAACATAATTTCCTCCACCAGCCTTTAAAACTTCCATCTTACCTCCACATAATCAGTTGTGTGATAGATAGATAGATAGATAGATAGATAGATAGATAGATAGGGGGTGCTGTCGTCCCCTTGAACCCTCAGACTATACGCCAGACACCAAATAAAAGTCCAAATAATGGATTTATTATAATAATAATGTGCACAATGCCCCCTCCTTTCAACAATACTCATACAAATACCAATAATCACAAATCAATACAATCCTCCACTCCCAGATGTGTTGCCACCCTTCCACCCAGCTCAGCTCAACTCTGGAATCTCCCGCAGTTCTTTATATAGTCTGTGACCCAGAAGTGCTCCTGAACCTCTGTCCATGTGACTTCTTAGCACTTCCGGGTCAGATCCAAAAGTCTTCTTTTCATCCCGGAAGTACGTCGGTCTTTTTGTTCATGTGACTATGACGCACTTCCGAGTTGTATGCAAAAGTCTCACTGCGCCTTCTAGGGGCTCCTGTGGTATCCACCAGGGCTGTGGATGAAAACTCCAATGTCCATAGTTCCCTGCTGGCATTCCGGGCACCTCCATGCTGCAGGGAGGGCTCCATCTGGCGGTCTGGGGGTATTGGCCATAGTCCACAATAGATAGATAGATAGATAGATAGATAGATAGATAGATAGATAGATAGATAGATAGATAGATAGATAGATAGACTTCTGAACAACTTACTCTATTTCAACCTTTTTGCAGCCAGGACATAATATGTGTGTGGCTGCCCTAAACCTTTGCATTTGTCTGGAGTCATTTTCTGATAGATAGATAGATAGATAGATAGATAGATAGATAGATAGATAGATAGATAGATAGATAGATAGATAGATAGTGATCAACATGGCGCACTACAGAGCCCCAAACCCCAGACACGATTGCACCAATACAGTCCCAGATTCAAAACACAAAGTTTTATTCAACAGAATAATATTCAGCAATATCATTACATCTTTTTCTTTCTCTTCTCCTCTGCTCCTCCCAGGCGAGTGTTGCCTGTCTCCTCTCCTGGCTCCAACTTTCTTGGATGAGGCAGTACACTGAAGGATCTAACCTGCCAAGGTATTCTGAGGTAATTAAACCACTTATTTTTAAACCTGCAGTGTCTAGGAGTCATTGTGTTGTGCTGTTTGGGGCTCAGTGGTCACAGTAAGGAAGCCATATTGTCTATAGGGATATATTTGCTCTGTTCCATTCTTTTTGTTTCTACTGTTTTATTTCTAGACTGTGTACTTTAACCTGTCTTGTCTGTTTGTTTTGTTTCATTTCTTTCTGTCCTGTTATTAGATGTAACTGAGAACAACAACAACAACATTTATTTATATAGCACATGTTCATACACATAATGTAGCTCAAATTTCTTTACATGATGAAGAAAGAGAAAAGAGACAAAGTAAGAATTACAATCAGAGAACACTAATTAACATACCGTAGAATAAAAGTAAGGTCCGATGGCCAGGGAGGACAGAAAAAACAAAAAAACTCCAGATGGCTGGAAAAAAAATAAAATCTGCAGGGGTTCCAGGCCACGAGACCACCAGCCCCCTCTAGGCATTCTACCTAACATAAATGACCTCAATCAGTCCTCATTGTATTCAGGGGTCTCATGGAAGGACTTGATGATGACGGTCGTGTGGACTTCTGGCCTTTACTCCATCAGTGTAGGGACATCACGGTGCTTTGTCGCCACCACAGAAAACCTGAAGGCAAATTTCATGCTTTCTTGTGTAAAGATGACCAAATAAAGCAACTTTGAACCTTGAAGCTTCTTTTGTTAGTAAGCATCATTTTCTGTGAAGTTTAGGTCTAATTGGGCTTGTTTGGCTAATTTTGAGCTTGGCTTGCCTCTGTGTGGGTGATATGGGTGTGTTTAAAGGAGTGCATGTATTTGTATCTTTATTCACTGCAAAATATCACATGCATGAATAAACTGTAAAACAAGACAAGTCAGTCATGTAAGGTAATATCAGAGCAGATTGATTGCTTCCAGCAGTGTGGGTGCAGTGTCTCTTACAAAATGTTAAATGTTAAAACAGTACAACCACAGTCATTTCATGTTAGCATGGATACCCTCATTGCCTCCAAAGAGAGTAATGTCTTTTTTGTAGCACATAATATATTATACTTTGAAATTGAATATGATAAATGAGAAGTGTAAAATATCTTTCATTGTTTCAATGGTGCTGTTTCTGACCTCAAACCATAAGCTTACCACTGAAGCTTTAGTCTCAGTGATCTTATGGCTCAAATTTGTCCCGACATGCTACTTTGTCCCTGATGAAGTTTTATCTGGAAAAATCAAACAGATTCTAGGTGCTGGTATTTTCTGAGAACAGTCTATATTTTTTATGATATTTAAGATCTCAGAGCATGAAAGCATTTTGGTTGTTGTCAACTCTTTTCAGGAGTTTGTCTTTATTTGCTTAGACTAATTAGATCACAGATAGAAATAAAGTGAGAGCTATTTGGAAATTCCCTGAAGAATTTAAGCAGAGTCATGTGTGCACTTGTCAGGATTTCTTTGTGTGTGGGAAGACTTTAATCTCAGTGTGGAGACTATATGGAAGATCAAAAATTCTGAAGGATTCAAAGAGTCAGCATACTGCATGTCTGCTTTTTTATTGATAAAATGAAGTGTGCCAAGACTTTTATTTCTTTTTTATTTTGAAGAGGTTTGTTTATGTTAAAGTATCAACATAGCCCACACACAGACCCAGATGCAATTACATTAATACCTCTCTTTAGCACTGATTCCTGCCTTGTGCCAAAAGTTGCCAGGATAGGCTCAGGTTCCCTGTGACCCTGAAATAGATTAAGCCAGTTTGAGAATGTTATGTACAACGTTATACTACCTCCATAATGTTTAGGACGAAGACACATTTTTCTTTGATTTACCCTTCTGCCTCACAGTTTAAAATTACAAATCACACAATTCAGACGTGATTAAAGTGCACATTGCAAACTTTCACTTAAGGGTATTTGCATACATTTCGGTCACACCATGTAGTAATGACAACACCTTTTTTTCATTGTTCTCGCTATTCAGGGCACCATAATGTTTGGATCGTAGCAATGATAGTTCCATTATACAGTAGCTGTTGAATTTATATATACTTTGTGGCACATCCCTTGCATGTGCTGCCTGCTTGAAGTGTCCAATTTATTGACATCACCAGGGGCCTCATGTATAACGGCGTGCGTAGAACTTGCACTATAACATGGCGTAAGCACAAAAACTTACGCACAGAAAAATCCAGATGCAGAAATCTGTGCATACTCCAACTTCCACGTTCTTCCGCTACATAAATCCCGATCAGCGTGAACAGTAACGCTCGTGCACACGCTTTATGTAACGCCCCAACTCCTCATAAAATTATGCCTCTTTGAATATGCAAATGAATATAAATCGCCCTTAAGCTCAGCCTTCTGTGAAAAGACAATGGGAAAAGCACGGGGGAAAATATAAGAATTTCAGCGAATACCAAGTGGAGGCAAAGGAAAAACATACTATTTGTTCAAATAAACCGTGGTATAATCAACAAAATGAAGTTGATCGAGTGACATAGCGTGCTGGAGAAACTTGAAAGCTCACGTTCACCTGAAATAAAAAAGAAGTCACATATCAAAGTCGCCGTGAAAAGGCGAGTTGTAGCTCACTGTCTGAGTGTCATATGAAAGCTTATTAGGGTACAGAGAAAAAAAAGGCACACAGTGGGGAAAAAGCACGAAATGTCAACTTCAATCTCGACATTTCCACTTTAATCACGTAGTTTATTTTGTCATTAAAGTAGAACATCATAAACTTCATATTAAAATCGATTAACTAACCAGTTTCTCAAATCACATCGTAATTAAAGTAGCACGTTAAATGCTTTGTTTTGTATTTGATCGTCTATGTGCTCTATGTGTGTGAATCACTACTTGCTTCTTAAACCGGCTCTCTTCCTCCAACTGGACACAGAATCCATTACATTTGTGATATTACAGCTCTCTGAATAACTAAAATACTGAGATGTATACGTGATATCATTTTTATGATGATAGGAGTTAAAGCACGTCATTAAACATGAGTTTCACGGCGCAGTGATTGTGTGCGACCTTCGATGAAATAATTTATTGCAGCAGTACTCAGGGGCATCTCTAGGCTTGTGGTGGCACTGGGTAGAGGAAGAATTGATGGCTCCTTCGCCCACCAATGTCAGTAAGGTAGCTTATGCATGGTGGAAGGCTACGTCAGTTGCAGACACTGCATAGCCGCCTCGTGCTCATGACACAAGCATTTAACTTTTGCCGAAATTTGTCGCTGCGTTTTTAGCTGTGTTGTTATTTTCTCTTTCTGTTTTATATTTAATATATATTGGCGTAGCCGCCACTGCAGTCCTTGCTTTTCTTTCCCCAAATACCCAATCACCATACAATCAGCTCTGTAATAGAAGTTAAGCCGCTCTGTAATAGAAGTTAAGCCTTCTTCAAAACGTTTAAGGAACATTGAAATATCTTCGTAGTACATGTTTAATTATTCTATCCTTCACGACAGTCCCAGTGAAGAATATTGATTATTTAAATGAAGTTAAAGTTTTATCTGTATAATATAATAAACATATTTTGCTGCATTTCACCTTAAAAATGATATTGTCATCATATGTAAATACGCGCTTTATAAAGTGGCTCCGGTTGTGAGATATTTTAACTGTAGTGCAAGTTTACAGCGGGGTGATTGTACTTATAAGTACTAACAGTTCTACAAGGTGCAATTGATTGAGTGCATTTAAAGTTCTTGGGATGAAACTGTTTTTGAACCGCGAGGTCTGTACAGGAAAGGCTTTGAAACGTTTTGCAGTGGCTGAGACAGCGTGTCCTTGAAACTGTATACCGATAATTCTCTTTCCGATCAGCTGCTGCTGAGATTCACACTCAGATACAGTGATATAAATACTCCGAGTGGTGCAGTGAGAGTAATATGGAAAAAGATGATCCACTGTGGCAACTCCTAACGGGAGCAGCTGAAAGAAGAAGAAGGTGCAGTTAGAGTAACAACGCTAAAGCAGTTATGGTATTTGGAATACTATGGCTATTCCCTGGACCATTAAATTGTTACAAGTTACCGTAATTACAATCAGAAGCGTTACACTAATAAACAATATGTGGTGTGGTAGATTGGGGGCGCTCTCGCTCCCTTGAACCCCTGTCCACGACTCCAGACACCAAATAAAAGTCCAAATTCTGACTTTATTAATCTTCCACAGTGCACAAAGTACACTCTCCACCACAATACTCATAAATACAAATACTAATCACAATAAACCAATCCTCCAGCTCCCAGACGCGTTGCCACCCTTCCACCCAGCTCAGCTCGCCGTCTGGGAGCTCTCACAGTCCTTTTATATTCCCTGACCCGGAAGTGTTCCTAATCCCCAGTCCATGTGACTCTCAATCACTTCCAGGTCAGGTACAAGTTCTTTTCTTCATCCCGGAAGCCCGTCGCTCTTCCTATGACGAACTTCCGGTCGTGAGAAAATAGCCATTGTTCCTCCCTGCAGCATCCCCTAGTGGCCCCCACGGCATCCAGCAGGGCTGCGTTAAAAATTACATTGTTCATGATGCCCTGCTGGTCTTCTGGGGACCTCCATACTGCAAGGAGGACTCCACCTGGCGGCTTGGGGGTATTGGCCGGGATAAACGGCCATTCTCCACAGTGGTTAGTTTCAGTGTATTTATAAAGACGCATCAGGAAAATAAGGTGTGACCACACAGGAACAGTGGCACTGCTTTGACACTGGGTGCCGCCAGTCTGCAAAACCGAGTGGAGAACTTGCGTACAACAAGGTATGAGGTACCGTGGAAAAGTGCGTGGCTTTACGCTAAGTGTAGGTTTTATACATCACGATTTGAACGTGGTAAAGTTCTTACGCAACATTTCTATGCGTACGCACCGTTTATACATGAGGCCCCAGGTGCTGAGTATCTTCTCTGTTGATGCTCTGCCAAGCCTCTAATGCAGCCATCTTCAGCTCCTGGTTGTTTCAAGGGTTGTCCCCTTAGGTTTTCTCTTCAGCATATGGCAGGCATGTTCAGTTGAATTTGACATTAATTTTCCAATTTTTTGGCTTTGAAAATCTCCTGTGTTGTCTTAACAGTATGTTTCGTATCATTATAGTGGTGTAGGATGACGCACTATCCACTGAGTTTGGGTGTATTTACAGGAACTTGAGTAGATCAGATGTCTCTATACACCTTAGAGCTCATCAATGAAGATAAATATGCCAGTACCTGTGGCAGCCATACATGCCCAAGCCATAACATCCCCTTGTTTAACAGATGAGGTGGTATGCTTCCTTTTCATCTCTACACTTTGCTCTTTCCATCACTCTGATACAGGATCTGTCCACAAAACCCTTTCCAGAATTCTGCAGTCTCTTTTAAGTACTTTTTCGCAAACTGTAATGTGGCCATCCTGTTTTTGTGGCTAACTAGTGGTTTGCATCTTGCAGTATGGCCTGTTATTTCTGGTCATGAAATCTTCTGCACTTAGTAGTCTTTAACACATACACATCTGCCTCCTGAACAATGTCTCTGATCTTTCATCAGCAGTGGGGGTCTTCCTTGGCCTACCAGTCCCTTTGCAATGTTTTTTTTCTTCTTGATAATAATACAGGCAGTTGAATTAGGTAATCCTAAGATTTCACAGATGTCTCTGTTGATTTTATTCTTGAACTTCAGCCTCATAATGTCTTCTTTGACTTTCATTGGCACAGCTCTTGTCCTCATTTAGAACAACTACAGACTCCAAAGGGAAAATGTAAGCCCAGGTATCTTATGAAGCAATGAAACACACCTGTGATGCCAATTCTTCCAAACATTATGGTGCCCTGAAATGGGGGACCACACATAAAGAGTGTTGCAATTTCTATATGATGTGACAGAATAAATACCATTAAATTAAAGTCAGCATTGTGCAATTTAATCACGGTTGAATTGTTTGGTTTGTACTTGTAAACTGCAAAGCAGAGGGCTAAATCAAGGAAAAATGTGCCAAACAATATGGAGGGCACTGTATAAGATTTATCCTGTGTAACAAAGGAGCTATATAGGCACCTGATACGACACAGACTCACACCGGAGGCATGTATAAAATTAAATAAACTTTTATTTTTCTTCACCTGTGGGGCACATTTTCCCCGTGACCCCCACAGGCACAACACAGTCCCAAGAACACCAACCCAAAACCAAAGAAATATCCTCCACTTCTCCCAGGCAACTTCGTTGTCGTCGTCGTCCTCCTCCTCCCGACTCTGGCGCCTTGATTAGTGGCTGCAGGCTTCTTTTATAGCCCACCCAGAAGTACTCCAGGTGGTAATTGGCCTAATTAGGCTGCACTTCCGCCCACACAGGCTCATTAAGCCATGCAGCTCCCCCTGGCGGTGGCCATGGAGCCCAACAGGGATGAGCTCCAGTGTAACATAATTATGGCCCTGATGCAACCCAGAGGGGCTGCCACCAAGTGTTCCGGGGGACGTCATGTGCATCCCATGGCTGCTCCCCCAGATCCAGTGCCAAAGGGCTGTCCTGGCTGGGCATGGGTCCTGGCCATCCGCCACACCTGATAACACTTGTTTGTGCAAACATTCTCATTTTAGTTAACAACAAAGCAATACCTTTTTCAAGTTGATTCTGTTTAATCAGTCAAAATGGAAAATCAAGAAAGGTGGAATTTCAGATTATTTTGCATTTTTGGTATCACCATAAACATCTGAATAAATGCTTGGTTAAGACATATATAATCAATACACTATATCTCTGTTCTGCATGAGTCACAGAATCAGGACACCGGAAGTGCTTCTGGGTTTTATAAAAGCATATCCATAAAAAGTCCTGGGAAGACCCAGGACACGCTGGGGGAACTATGTCTCCCGGCTGGCCTGGGAACGCCTCGGGATTCCCCGGGAAGAGGCTGGGGAGAGGGATGTCTGGGCATCTCTGCTCAAGCTGCTTCCTCCGCGACCCAACCTCGGAAAAGCAGAAGAGGATGGATGGATGGATCCACAAAAAGGTATACATACCACCTTTAAATTCACATTTACAAGAGGAATTCTACGGTTTATTAAAGAATTAAACACATATTTAATTGAATCACAACTCTTAACTTTTTATAATAAGTAGCTGGTCAGAATACTGTTATTTGCTTTGCGCAAAGAGGTAAATCATTGAAAGAGAGTGAAAATTGTAGGAATGAATTTGCTGGGAGAGTGGGAATCATGTTATTACTGAAAGGCAGTGTCAGATTTACATCTCAAAGTAAGTCCTTGAGCTGTTAGCTTAAGTCAGGGGTGTCCAACTCCAGTCGTTCAGGGCCACAGTGGCTGCAGGTTTTCATTCTAACCATCTTCTGAATTAGTGACCAGTTTTTGCTGCTAATTAAATTATTTTGCTTTATTTATTCTTGAATTGACTCAGACCCTGTAGTTGTTTCTTTTTCCTTAATTAGCAGCCAAACAATAAGGAAACACAAAACCATATGACCAGCTACCTGTGCCCATCACACAGTATCTGAAAATAAAAAAAAAGTGAAGGTCTCAGTAAGGTTGATCTGATCAGGTCAACAAAACATTTTGATGGTGTTCTTAGGAAAAACAGAAAATCAACACTTCTGGAAATGTCTGCTGTGGCAGCAATAAGACATGGAATTAAATAACAGGTTTAATTAACAACACAAATCTGTTTCTGATTAAGAAACTGGTTGGACTGAATCTGGTTGGAGTTTGATGCTCAATTTAGCTGATCGTCTGGTGTCTCTGTTCACATCTCATTTCTGTTTGGCTTCCATTTAATGAAGAAAAGAATCAATTCAGTGGACTGAATCCTTAAAAACATGGCTATTAAAATGAAGGGAAAAGAAGTTAAATAGCAATTGTCACAGACAACCGGGGTCCTTGCTCGACTGGGATGCCTCTTCACAGAGAGGACCGGGGGAGCAAGCATGGGCAGCACAATACCTCCCCCAGGATGCTAGATGGTGGCCCCCATGGGTGGTGCCTCCAACTCCCGCAGGGCTTCATGGGAGATGCATGTAGTTTTGGGATCCAGGGGTGCCACCAGGGGGTGCTGCAGCTGTTCCTGAGCCCTTCTAGGCGGTTATTCTGCCATACCCGGAAGTGCAGCTGGAAGTGGGGTAACAAGCACCTGGAGCACTTCTGGGTGGCTTATATAAGGGGCCAGCAGAGACTACTCAGGGAGCCAGAGTCAGGTGAAAGGTGGATGAAGCTTGCTAAGGAGGAGTGGAGAAGAAAAAAGACTAAGAAGAGGAATTAATTCTATTGTGTGCTATTTTGCTTGTGGGACTATGTTGTGGGCTCGTGGGGATGGGGAAGACGTTCCACATGAGCGGAGTGAAGTAAAAAAACATTTGTGTTTTTATAAGTGTGCCTCTTGCATCTGTCTGTGTCGGGTTGGGTGGCTGGCATGCCCCCTAGTGGCTCTGTCACACAGTGAAAACTGACCACTGATTTAGAAAAGGGTTAGAATGAAAATCTGCAGCCACTGTGGCCCTTCAAGAGGGAGTGTAGAAAGCTGGAGGAGTTTTTGGCAGGTTTCTGTTCAGGTGATCTGCAGAAGACAGGTTACTGCACTTCGTCAATCCCTTTCCTTGTTTTCTGCCCTCAGTTAAGCCCTTAGCCTGCCTCCCCAGCAGCCAGTCAACATAAGACATAAGAACATGAGCTCCAGGCAAAAGCACACACAATAAAAATTATTGCAGTTTTACTGATCAAGGTAATTGAGATTATAGAGACTTTCACATTAGTTTCAATGGTAGGGGAAAGACTAAAATAAAATGGGGAATTTTATATATAAAAGAGGGCTGTTTAATACATTAGGCTCATTTGATTAGCTAGTACATTAGCTGAGCCATCACAATATCACTTCAAGGCATTTTAAAAAGCCATTGCAGAATGCGCTTTAGCTATGTCATTTTGTAAATTATTCAAATAACCTTTTTATTAAGAAATGGTTCCCATTTTCAATCCTGGATCACTTCCCCTTAATTTTCACTGGTATCCTCAAGCAGATGAGTCAACATTTAATTTTCTCCAGACATCCTGCCTTTCATTCCTTATACTAAAGACATGTGCAGTCAGAGATGAGATTGTCACTGTGATTTACTCTTGGTTTTATTGACATAAATGTTCTGTTTTTTGTTTTGCTATTGCAATGGAGGGACTTGTACAGACTGCAGATAGAAATGATTTAATGTAGTGGAAGGGAAGAGTGGGGTTGTAAGACACCCTAAAGGGTTGGCCACTGGCAATAACATTGTGTCATCATCATATAAGAAATTAGCAGCCTCTATGCTTCAGTAAAATGGATGGAGCCCTGGATTTAATTAGTGGTATGTCTGTGATGTTAGTTAGTACAGTATGTGGATTTGTACATTATTATTTTTTATTTGAATTATGTTTGCTCCTTTTACTGTTATTTTGGTCACTGCTATTTTATGATTTGTTGTCTATACTGCAACTACAGCCTGTTCTTGGCATGTATTCAAGTGTTGATGCCACGTATGACACCATCATGTAATCAATATTTAAGATGATAGTGTGGTAAAACATCCAGATTTTGAGCCAAAAGACGTGAAATGGACAAAAAATAACAAAGAGCTGTAAATCAATGAATGACAACTCTGCTGAACAGTATAACCAACCTCTGAGGAAACACTGATTTTGTAGTTGGAAGTGACTTTAATCCACTCAGGAGAAGTGACATATTTCGTTAAAACTAGAAACACTCATCCCACCTGGGAATATTCTCTGGAGAATGTTGGACACTCTCTGGCTCTTTCAGGTGGCTCTCTCAAGAAAACTCTGAGGGAACTTCCGGTAGCTCTGCTCTCACTTTACAAAATGACTGAAAACCTCTGAAACCTGTTCCTAAAAATAAAAAGCTATGAGCCGCTCTTCCTTGAGGAGCTAAAGCTGACACTCTTCTCTTTGTGAACCTGAAAGCTGAGATCCAGTTTGCCAAACCAAAGCTATGGGCCAGTGGGATGAAAATGCTGAGAAGCGTCCATCACTTCAAGATGGGAACTTCAGCATCTAAACTGTTGTATTCTGAAAGAGTAATGATTTTCTTATGAACTTGCAGAAGACACACCAAATGGCCTAACATCATATAGCAAGGTGAGAAAGCAGTATCACAGAACTCCTCAAATAAAGGATCATGCAGCAAAGTGAAAGAGTGTGTTTCAATGCAAGCAGAATTAAGTCAGGTTCGGTAGCATGCACTGGTACAGTGCGTTGCCACACCCACTACACGAAGAAACATCTCGGAATCCCCCCAGGCAGACACATGGTCCATTTCCACCCTCCAGAAATGACCCTCTATCTGCCACAGCCAGGTGTTACGTGGACGACCCCTTGGCCTGGTCCCCAAAAATGAGGATCTTATAAGCTGGATCACTCTGTGGGAAGCACGCCACATGGCCATAGTGCCGTAACTGACGCTCTCTCAGAATGCAGGTAATGTGCCTCATTCGGAGCTCCATGAGCAACCGCTCATTTGACAAAAGTCAAACCAATGGTACCCAAGGATTTTCTGGAGAGACACAGTACCAAAAGACTCCAGTCTTCGTCTTAGATCACTAGATAGTGTCCATGTCTCGCAACCATATAGCAAGACAGGAAGCACCAGGACTCTAAAGACTTGGACCTTCATCCTTTTGCATAGATATCGGGAACGCCACACACCCCTTCCCAGTGACCTCATGACCTCCCCATGCTCTCCCAATCCATCTACTGACTTCATAGGAAGAGTCGCCAGAGACATGAATGTCACTGCCAAGGTAAGTAAACCTCTCAAAAAGGTTGACACTCTCTCCGCAGACAGACATACTACTGATGGCTGTGCCCAAGAGGTCATCAAATTCCTGGATCTTAATTTTTATCCAGGATACTTGCAAGTCCAGACACTCAGACTCCTCTCTCGGTCTCTCGAAAACAATGCTCCACTTGTACTCATAGCAGCAACAAAGCAACAACTCCACACAACATAGGACATGACCTTTAGAGACTAAATTAGAACTCTAAAGAGCTAGTAAATAGCCTCTCTGTGTGATATTTTTGTCTGTCTAGTCTGCCTGCATTCTGTCTTATATGTCAACATAAAGTGCATCCGGAAAGTATTCGCAGTGCATCACTTTTTCCACATTTTGTTATGTGACAGCCTTATTCCAAAATGGATTAAATTAATTTTTTCCTCAGAATTCTACACACAACACCCCATAATGACAATGTGAAAAAAGTTTACTTGAGGTTTTTGCAAATTTATTAAAAATAAAAAAATTGAGAAAACACATGTACCTGTAGACCTCCGAGACAGGATTGTCTCAAGGCACAAATCTGGGGAAGGTTACAGAAAAAATGCTTTGGAGGTCCCAATGAGCAAAGTGGCCTCCATCATCCGTAAGTGGAAGGACTTCGAAACCACCAGGACTCTTCCTAGAGCTGGCTGGCCATCTAAACTGAGCGATCAGGGGAGAAGGGCCTTAGTCAGGGAGGTAAACAAGAACCCGATGGTCACTCTGTCAGGGCTCCAGAGTTCCTCTGTGGAGAGAGGAGAACCTTCCAGAAAGAAAACCATCTCTGCAGCAATCCACCAATCAGGCCTGTATGGTAGAGTGGCCAGACGGAAGCAACTCCTTAGTAAAAGGCACATGGCAGCCCACCTGGAGTTTGCCAAAAGGCACCTGAAGGACTCTCAGACCATGAGAAACAAAATTCTCTGGTCTGATGAGACAAAGATTAAACTCTTTGGTGTGAATGCCAGGCGTCACGTTTGGAGGAAACCAGGCACCACTCATCACCAGGCCAATACCATCCCTACAGTGAAGCATGGTGGTGGCAGCATCATACTGTGGGGATGTTTTTCAGCGGTAGGAATTGGGAGACTAGTCAGGATAAAGGGAAAGATGACTGCAGCAATGTACAGAGACATCCTGGATGAAAAACTGCTCCAGAGCGCTCTTGACCTCAGACTGGGGCGACGGTTCATCTTTCAGCAGGACAACGACCCTGAGCACACAGCCAAGATATCAAAGGAGTGCCTTCAAGACAACTCTGTAAATGTCCTTGAGTGGCCCAGCCAGAGCCCAGACTTGAATCCAATTGAACATCTCTGGAGAGATCTTAAAATGGCTGTGCACCGACGCTTCCCATCCAACCTGATGGAGCTTGAGAAGTGTTGTAAAGAGGAATGGGTGAAACTGGCCAAGGATAGGTGTGCCAAGCTTGTGGCATCATATTCAAAAAGACTTGAGACTGTAATTGCTGCCAAAGGTGCATCAAAAAAGTATTGAGCAAAGGCTGTGAATACTTATGTACATGTGATTTCTCAGTTTTTTTATTTTTAATAAATTTTCAAAAACCTCAAGTAAACTTTTTTCACGTTGTCATTATGGGGTGTTGTGTGTAGAATTCTGAGGAAATAAATGAATTTAATCAATTTTGGAATAAGACTGTAACATAACAAAATGTGGAAAAAGTGATTAGCTATGAATACTTTCTGGAAGCACTGTATATATACATTTATCATATTTCTATAATCCTTGTGTTTGATCAATAGATTGTATTATTCTGTTTTTTAAAATTAGTTATGTTCCAGTTACCTTGATATGCTGTAAGTCTAAAGGCCTGCCTCGTACAACAGAGAAAGTACTGTAGGTAAATAAAGTAGGAGCTTTTGCCAAATCATTTGATTAATTACCAGTATTGCCAAAAGCAAAACTGATGATTAATTAACCAAGTTAATCTTTCCATATCCTTTATTTATTGGTGTTCCTCTGAGTGGACACCATACATCACACTCTTTCCTACACTTCTCAGACTCATTTCGAGGTGCCTTGCTTACGTCCTGTCCACTTTTGTACTTCTTGTCTTTGAAGGTGACTCTTGGCATCTCTTCTAAGTTTCTACTCATCCTCGTAGGTCTCAAACTCGCATTTCCCTTTTCGATTACATCACTAATGCCAAACTGACCATTCACACCAAAGCCAAACTGACCAATCAGACAGCTCAGAGGGACCAGACACACACACATAGACTATTAGTCCATCCATCCATTTTCCAACCCGCTGAATCTGAACACAGGGTCACAGGGGTCTGCTGGAGCCAATCCCAGCCAACACAGGACACAAGGCAGGAACCAATCCCGGGCAGGGTGCCAACCCACCACAGTAGACTATTAGTGTTTTATTATATACAGTAGTAGATAGCACTCTCAGGCTATCAGAGTCTGTCCTGTCTACACTGGGTGCAAGACAGCGAAATACACCTGGACAGAATGTCAGTCCATCACACGGTCTACTCAACCAAATACAGTAACTGTATTGGCCGTTCAGAGTCATCAGTTAACCTGATGCTCACATCTTTGGGAACAAGGAAGAAAAATTATTTCAGACAGTGACAGAACATATAAAGTTCACACCGACAATGAGGCACGGGATTTTAATGCAGGGTAAGTGATTCATGTGGTGAGACTGCTAAAAATCAAGCCTAATCTCATCCAGTTTATTCTTTTTAGGTCTATTTCTTCATATTCACTACTTAAGAACACCATTTGGTATTATTTTTTATATCTGAATTTTTGTATGAAAAACAATTTCCAAATTATAAATGCAAAATGTGTCTTTTTTATATTTCTACAACATGAGTACTAGTGGATTAAGTCTCAGAAAAGACCATCAGCATCATTGATGTTTCTCCTGAAGGCTTTGAAAATCTCTGCTTTTTTCCATGAGCAAAGAATTGCCTTTCTATTATTTTACGTTATGTTCTATAGTGTTGTTTTGATTTCCTTCTTTTTTTATAATTTTATAGGTCTATCTAAGGTGACCTTAGAAAGTTTTCCCTCTTTACACACTTTAAATCTATATAAAATGCCTTTGGACCTTTGGAAAGGTCCCAAATAAAATAAAGGTTGTTTATTTGGATATGTGAGCTAAAAAGAAGTAGATAGTGGAATGGGGTATTCAAAATAGTGAGCACAAATGACCAAAGTTAAGCAAATATCTTACAGGTGATAAAGTTGGAAAGCCAGAGATGAGCTTATGAAGAGTGTTTTAAAAGTGTTTAGCATCTTTCATTAATGACATATCATTTTGTAAAAATAAAGTGGGAGCTCTTAAGGACTTGTGGCAGACCCCAGCTGGGACACCTGAGGAATGGAAAGACCAAAAGAGACAATACGTCCCCCAGGACACCAGAGGGCAACCCCAGTGGTTTGCATTGGGGCCACGGGATTGGAGCTTGGACGCTCAACCCTGTTTTGGACCATGGACACCACCAGGGGGTGCCTGTACAATTGCAGAACCCTGGACGGCAGCACTTCCGCCACACTCAGATTCAGAAATGCTACCAGAAGAAGATCTGGGTCACCTGGAGTACTTCTGGGTGCAGTATAAAAGGGGCCACCTCACTCCATTCAGTGAGCTGGAGTCAGGAGGTAGAGGACAGAGCTTGCAAGGAGAAGAGTGGAGGCGGCAGAAGAATAGAGGAAAGGAAGAGAGAGAGAGAAAAGAAAAGGACTGTGAGCAGTTGTAGTGATTTGTGTAGTGCTGTAAAGCCTAGAAGAAATTAAACATGTGTTCTTTCAGGAATTGTGAGTCGGTATCTGTCTGTGTCGAGGCATTTTCACAGACTTAAATTTCTGTAGCAACATGTGAACTGAAGTGTACCGACACATATGGCTGCCTTAATAACTGCAAGTTAATGACTTCATCGCACAGGAATTTATCTCCCAAAATAAAAAAAAAAAACAGAGCGAGCTCTACCCTGACAGATTTCACGGGTTGTGATTTAGTGTTTGCTGCCACCTTCTGGTGCCAAGAGATATAAGTGAAAATATCAGGCCCTGAATATCAACTAAAAATTAAAAAATTATTTGTCCATCTATCATTTAGTTCTCCTGCCATGATTTTCCTGTTCCCTATTATTTAATGCTTAACACTCTATAAAAGATACTGCATATACAGTAGAATTATAAAATAGCAAATTTAATTTAAAAGTGCAGATTTGGCTGATGGCAGCCTGGTGGTGCAAAGGGGAGAGCTTATACTTCACAGATACAGCACTCTGCATTTGAATCCTACACCGAAATGTTGTCCACGTGGAGCTTGCATGTTCTCCTCAGGGCTGGGTGGGTTTCTTCCCACATCTGCAAAGATGTTCAGGTTAGGTTACTTGCCAGTACCAAACTGCCCTGTATCTTCATGTGAGAGTGGGTTAAAAAAAAATCAGCCCTTTGTGGATTATTCTTGTGTGAGGCCCCGTGACCCGGAATTAGATTAGGTGGTCTTGATGACAGGCACATTCAAGAATTGAAAATTGTAAAGACTGAACAAAATGAATTCTAAAACTGCTCCCAATAGCTTCAGGTTCAAGGCAGATAAACAACTACTCTAACAGTTATTAGTTACCTTAACCTGCACATTTTTGAGAAGTTGGAGAATAAAGAGAGTGTCTAGAGCAAGAGTTCCCAAAGTGGTCAATATCGACCCCCTGGGGTCGATTTGAACTTTCTAGGGGTTGATAGTTTCAATAAAAAATGTGGGGGTCGTCAACAGCAAAAATAGACCCCTTTACTACTGCTATTTGTTTGTTACTTCAAAATATCTATGATTCCAATAGGTATCCAATTAAGAAGTAAAATAATTCAAAAAAACACTTTTTTGATAAAAACACATTACATACCAAACTTGCGAATGAAAAGGTAAAATGTGTCATTAAAAGACCCACACGTAAGAATCCATGAAAATACATGCAGCACAAACATGTCCGTGCATTGTCTTATCGAACGTATTAAAGCAAGTGCGGAGATGAAAAACTGTTGCATGTCCGCACTTGTTCGTGGTGGGATGAGACGACGGATATTCGATTTTAGCAGAATCTATCAGTCTTGTACAGTCATGCTTTCATAAAATACTATAAATTGGTTTATTTGATGTGACATGTACAGTACTTATTTGTGATTTGAACTTTGAATATAATTATTTATTGAGGAGCAGTACTACGAAAAAGAAAATCAGAGGACACAGTTTATTTATTCGAGTTTGAACAAAAATCTTCTGTATCAAGTAAGTACATACTTTATTGTTTTTTTTTTATCATGGGGCTGTCGAAATTGTTTGTTAATAAAAGTTTTTATTTCTTCAGATAATAATATGACTGAACCAAAAAAGAAATGCAGACAGTACAGCTTGGACTATTTGTACTTATTTTGAATTTACATATTTATTTCATAAATGTCAAAAATGTAAAGAAAACTCTGCTCATATTTTTTTGCTTTCATTTTCGTTAGTGCAGGTTTCAATATTAAATGTTGCACAAGATAATACCATATTCCTTAGTCCTTTTATCTTTTTCAATCATTAATTACAAGTGGTTAAAATGAAAAGTTTGATATCTAGTGAAATATTTAATATCGAGTACTGTACAAATGTATTAATTTGAGTAAATAAAGTAAATGACTAGGGGGTAGACGGTTTTAAAGGTTTTTGGTAAAGGGGTCTGCAGCCGAAAAAAGTTTGGGAACTCTTGGTCTAGAGGATGAACTCATCCAAACATGTAGGGGAGTACTGGCAACTCAATGCTGGGAATCAAACATTTGAGCTTTGAGGCAGCTACACAGTCCACTGCTCCACCACACTACTGCTTCAGGTATCATTTGAATATGAAGACTAACTATATTTTTTAGCAAATGTGTTATGAATAACATTGTTTCTTTTGAACTGTTCAGGTACACATGCCAATTCTGAAATTAAATAACCTGTTTTAGAGAGATATGCCTGTGACTACTAAGGGGCATTTGACCACCAAACCTCAGATACCATCATGCAGTCAACAGCCCTGCGTTCAAATAAGTATTCTTTTATTATACAGAATGCCTTTCACAGATTCTTTTTCCACAACACATTCACAGTTCTTAATATTTTTATCCTCCTCCAGTCTCCTCCAGGCAAGTTTTGTCATCTTCCTCTCTGACTCCCTGAAAAATGTGAGGTGGCTCCTTTTTACACCATTGCACAGAGGAAGCAATCCCTGGGTCAGGTGGAAGCCCCACAAAATAAAACAAAATATTCCTCCTTGCAACACCGATGTGACCCAGCAGGGCTGCCCCAGAGGACTACAGTTCTCAGCACACCCTGTGGATGTGTGTATGAGTACACCCAATGAAAGGTTGGTCTGAATTGAATGCAAATGAACTTAAATCTATAACAGCAGTTAAATGTGAAATATCTGTACAACCGTTTAATAAATAAAACATTACATCCTCCTTGATTCAGTTCAGGGACACTGACTACTGGAAGTTATTCTGGCAACATTAGGTCCAAAGCAAGAACAAACTTTATGGATGGTGCAATTTTGTCATGGGACACACTCAGACACACACCGATACAGGTCCAGTTTAAAGCTGGCAATTAACCCAACATGCATATCTTTGGGGTGTGGGGTGAAAATGGGTGTTGACAGTGCCACATGGGTTGGATGGGCATCCTGTCCAGAAAAGGGATGGTTCCTTATTCAGACTGGAGGCTCCGAGCAGGCAGATGGGCATCCCGGCCATCCAGGACAGAGAAAGGAGTCAGACTTAGAAGAGATGACCAGAAGGGATGTTCAGACAGCCCATCAATTGTAAAAGATGCATCAGGGGATAAGTTATTCCCCCAGGATAAGAGATGGTAGCAGCCCTCCATACCAGTGCCCATTTGGAAACAACAGGAAATGATGGGAGATGTAATCCAGCAACACAGCCCTGTTGGGGACCATGAGTGCTTCAAGGGGGCGCTCTTGGGAGATGCATGCCCCAATTTATGGGACTTTCGTATGACATGGAAGTGCTTTCATTGGGCATTTAATAAAAGGGACTGCACTCTCGTATCCAGGCGAGTCAGAGCTGGGAGGATGTGCAACATTCAAATGGAAGAAGGCATTGAGATGGTGAGAGGAGAGTTTATTGTGGAGAGAGAGAGAAAGAAAACCTGTGCTTGTGCTACTTTTGCAGGTATTTTGTAATAAACCTTCCATTATTTGAACGTGAGACTCTTTTTGTGTTCGTGTTTGGGGATTTGGGGCATGCTGAAGACTCAGTTCCACTACAGCGTATTGAGGAAATCCTGATGAAAACATGGGAAGAAGATGCCAACTCCATAAAATCAATGACTAGGCATAGAATTTGATTCTGAAATACTGATTCCATGATGGGTGGCACGGTGGCGCAGTGGTAGCGCTGCTGCCTTGCAGTTAGGAGACCTGGGTTCGCTTCCCGGGTCCTCCCTGCGTGGAGTTTGCATGTTCTCCCCGTGTCTGTGTGGGTTTCCTCCCACAGTCCAAAGACATGCAGGTCAGGTGTATTGGTGATTGTAAATTGGTCCTAGTGTTTGTGTGTTTCCTGCGGTGGGTTGGCACCCTGCCCAGGATTGGTTCTTGCCCTGTGTTGGCTGGGATTGGCTCCCGTGTCCCTATGTTCCGCTTCAGTGGGTTGGAAAATGGATGGATGATTCCAGGAAACAGCACCAATAACAACTGCACCATTGTGCTATCCAAAACATATACAGTATAAATTATTATATTTGCCTGTTTGTCACCCCATAATACAGAGAACAGACTGTGCAGAATTGACTCCTGACTTGCACCCATTATTCAAAGGCTCCAACACATGGTGACTTTGAACTGCATTAGGCAAAGTTTAGAAGTAACGCCAGTGAGCAAAACTCACTTCGGAATGGAGCTTCTACCTTGTGACTGAAATTTTGGGGATTACAAAGCCTGACAGTTTCCCCTTTTAGTTTTAGACCTTTATGCTCCATTTTGTGCCCATAGCAGCCATTTTTGTTTATTTTGTTTGGTTTGGTTAAACAGGGATGACCGGGTTGGTGCCCCAACATTTCCCCATGGAAATCTTTACTTGACCACGGGGCAAATAACAAAAGATTAACATATGTTTATTTAGTTAGTGCTTCAAGTAAACAACTTCTGCTCTACATTTTTTTAGCAACGATTTAGGGTTTTGATTTTCGCTAGATACCAATGCTAAATTGTCATGTCTCTTCTTCTGGTACTTTACATGAAAAAATCTCTTTCACTTTCACGGTATCAGAATAGATGTGTTGTCACCATTTTGGGATTGAGATTTCATCATGAGATTTATTATTCTAGTGTGCTTTTCCGACTCCCGGGTTCACTTCCCAGGTCCTCCCTGCATTGAGTTTGCATGTTCTCCCTGTGTTTGCGTGGGTTTCCTAATTCTAAATTGTCCCTAGTGTGTGCTTGGTGTGTGTGTGTGTGTGTGTGCGAGCTGTGCGGTGTGCTGGTGCCCTGCCCGGGGTTTGTTTCCTGCCTTGTGCGCTGTGTTGGCTGGGATTGGCTCAAGCAGACCCCTGTGACCCTGTAGTTAAGATATAGCGGGTTGGATAATGGATGGATGGATGGATTTTACGACTGTGGTTATTTTGTGTGTAGCAACCATGTACATTACTATCACATGAATGCTGTCGTCACAGCCCAGGATGTCATCAAATCAGCAGTATTTAAGGTGACAATAAGGTATGCTTGGTGTCCAAGTTTATAGAGAAAATTCTAAACAACTTTAATAGTACTTAGCAATAGTTTAAGAGACTGTTCTTTAGATTACCAGGACATTTTCCCTAATTTTTTTGGCTAAGATTTATAAACTCGTAATTTTGAAATTGATCCCAACATTTTGTTCCTTTCGATTCTGAATATTGCCTTATAAATAATCCCCCTTGTCTGATTTTTGTTTAACAAAATCAAGTTTTTTTCCCCTTGGTTTGTGAAGCTTATTACAATTAGCACATATATTTATGTTGTTCTATCTTACATCTACCCTGAACTAGATTAAATAGGTTCGATAATGGATAGATGAATATTTAAAATGTGGGCAGTGTTCTAGACTAGTTAATGGAGGGTCTCCTATATACTGTAGTAATGACATGCACATACTTCATAGTGAGCAGTGGTTCAAGAGATGTGTAGGAGCACTATATGTGACTCTTATGGGACTGCATTTCTGTATTTCTAATTTCATGGTAATTGAAACCTGTGATCTTTGGCCGGCTTATCATCCCGGCCAATACCCCCAGGCTGCCAGATGGAGCCCTCCCTGCAGTATGGAGGTGCCCCGAAGACCAGCAGGGAGACATAGGATATGTAGTTTTTATACAAGACCCTGCTGGATACCACAGGGGCCGCAAGAGGGAGCTGCAGGGAGGACCGAAGACTTCTTTGTGCCCTATAACCCGGAAGTGCGTCAGAGGAAGAGCGACGTGCTTCCGGGGTGAGAAGAAAAGGATTTGTACCTGACCTGGAAGTGATTGAGAGTCACATGGACTGGGGATTGGAACACTTCCGGGTCAGGATATATTAAAGGACTATGAGAGCTCCCAGACGGCGAGCTGAGCTGGGTGGAAGGGTGGCAATGCGTCTGGGAGTTGGAGGATTATATTATTGTAGTTATTATTGTGTTTGTATGAATATAGTGGAGGAGAGGGTGCTTTGGGCACTGTGGCATTTAAATAAAGTTAACTTGTGGACAGGGGTTCAAGGGAGTGATAGCACCCCCTATCTGTCACAGTGCCGGTAGGATACTCCAGCGTCTATTGCGGAGGACCTGTATAATAAATTTCTGTGGGCAGCGAACCCAGTGAAGACTAAGGCGTCAGGACTCATCACAACCACGCCAGAACCAACCTTCAACCAGTCCGATATGGGAAAGAAGAAGGGCAAGCAGAGCAATATCACCAGCGGGAGTGCCCTGTGTGCAATGGCCAAGTTGAGTTAAGGAGCGGCCTTTGTAATAACTCACTTTGTCCTGTGCATGTACCTCGGAGATGATCCCCTGGAGGCTCCACGGGAAAAGGGAAACTGCCCCGTCGACGATGGCACGCTCCGGTTCAAACCAGAGAGCATGGGACTCAACTTCTGCATGTCGGCAGCCAATGAGGGACAGGACAACAAACCCAGTGCTTGCTGGGAAGGAGGAAGTCCGTGTCCCACTGTTTGCGCCTACAATTCCAAAGCAATGGACTTGGACTTACAGAAGGGGAAGGAGGAGGCGAGCAAAGTACCGCTCACCCCACAAAAAGGTAAGGATGGTCGGGAAATGACTAGTCAGGATGTTATTAAATTAAATAAGACAGACCGCAGTCCGCTGAAGGAAGCGACCCGACCCTCGACCACAGCCAAAGAGAACTCCATATCCCTGCAGCCTCCGCGAGACCCGTCAGAACACGTGCCAGAAGTGGGCGTGCTCATTGGCTCCCGGCCGGCAGGTAAGACAAACAAGGAAGTGAGTCTTCTGCCGGCCGAAGTAAATAATGGTATGGATTTACGGGAACTCGAAAGGCTAATTGAGCCCGTAGTAAGTTTCTTACAGGTCCTGACAACCACTGAGAAGATCGTTGAAGAATTGGGAGCAGCAGCCAAAGCGCCGTTGGAGAAGGTGAGAGCCTACGTGCAGCGATTTGGTGGGGAGCCTCCCGCAATAACGAATGCGGAGGTACAGGTGAGTCAAGCCGGTACCGTAAAGAAAGTAATAGGGATGCAGTGTAATCGGGCCCACTTCTAATGAATAGCGGGTGCCAATACACAGTGTGCCCTACAAGAGAGGCCGAATCGTTAACCGAGTGGTCGGGGGAAGGGCTGATCGATCCGGGGCAGCTAGACAGTGCTGACTCTGGGAGCGAGGCGGCTCTAAAGACACCGGCACTGGTCAATTATAAAAATAAAGGGGTGCAGACATTAAAAGGGCTTTCTTTGTTTAATAGAGAGACCCAGACTGTGGACAAGCCTCAGATAAAACAGTAGAGCTCTAAATTAAAGCAGGGGTCTCCTGACAAGGCAGAAAAGGGCCATAAGAATGTAATGGCGGCCGGAGTGTTCTCCTCCGAGGAAAAAGGGGCAGAGCCAGAGGTACCTAGGTGTTTCAAGTCCTGCCGAAAGAGACTACCAAGGGGACCACAGCTTTGTTATGAATGCTGCAGACCTGGACACGAGTGGAGAGGTTGTCCTAGGAGGGCAGAGAAGCAAAACATTTATTTTCACAATGTTCCTCCTAGGTTCACACGGGAGTGGCAACTGCATCACCAGGACCCGGTCTTTGTATCACCTTGGGGGAAAATGTCCCTCGGGGGACACGACGCGAAAAACCCTGGTTTTCCACTGGGGGAGGAGTACTGTGATCTTTGGCCGGCTTATCATCCCGGCCAATACCCCCAGGCTGCCAGGTTTAGCCCTCCCTGCAGTATGCGGGTGCCCCGAAGACCAGCAGGGAGTCATGGGATATGTAGTTTTCATATAAGACCCTGCTGGATACCACAGGGGCCGCAAGAGGGAGCAGCAGGGAGGACCGAAGACTTCTTTGTGCCCTATAACCCGGAAGTGCGTCAGAGGAAGAGTGATGTGCTTCCGGGGTGAGAAGAAAAGGATTTGTACCTGACCCGGAAGTGATTGAGAGTCACATGGACTGGGGATTGGAGCACTTCCGGGTCAGGATATATAAAAGGACTATGAGACTCCCAGACAGCAAGCTGAGCTAGGTGGAAGGGTGGCAACGTGTCTGGGAGTTGGAGGATTGTATTATTGTAGTTATTATTGTGTTTGTATGAGTATAGTGGAAGAGACGGTGCTTTGTGCACTGTGGCATTTAAATAAAGTCAACTTGTGGACTTTTACCTGGTGTCTGGAGTCATGGATAGGGGTTCAAGGGAGCGATAGCGCCCCCTATCTGTCACAAACCTAACCTCAGAAGTATTTCATGATTCACAACATTGTGTCCCTGATTGCTGATTATATTAGACTACACTGCACAATGAACATTTTACTTCATGAACACCTTTACATTTTCCTATCACAAACTATTTATTGCAATCATATATTTTTGTGATTTCAACTCATATTATGAGTATACATTGTCATGGACAGACAAGATGCCCCTGTCAGGACAGACCCTTGTTCCTTTATCTGGCCAGGAGGCCACTACACCAAAAGGTGTGATGTTCCCTCTGCTGGCCAGGAGGTGAGCAAAGACAGGTGCTGTGGAAACTGGTGCACCAGGACTAGCATCCCAGCAGCAATGGAGGGGATGTCCTAAACCAGTTGAGAAGCCAGCATAGTAGATGGATGACCTGGATGGAAAAGCATCCCAACCAGGATGGTTAGCATTCTCTTTCCTGGTTAAGAGTACAGAAGAAATGTTGACCAGTGGGAGATTGCCTCCCATGCTCAGGTCCTCCACTCTGTACACTGGGTGGCATCATCTTTTATGGCAAACCCGTGTTTGGAAACATGGGAAATTTGGTTCCATAGGGCTGCTCTTATGAGTTCTATGGGTGCTACCAGGGGGAGCTGTCAGGGGGATGAATCTCCAGATCCCAAGTGGTTCTCCCTGACCCAGAAGTATTTGCTGGAGACAAAGTTTTAACCACCACAGGTACTCCCAGGTTGGATTAAAAAGGGAGTACTCCACTTAGCCTGGGAGTCGAGTGCAGAAGAGAGGCAAAGCTTGCAAGGGAGTAGTTGAGAAAAATGAGTAGGAAATGAAATTTAGAAGGAGATTGTGAAACTCTAATGGTGTAATTGTAAATAAAAGGGCTGATTTGATCTCAGGACTGCTGCCTGTGTAGTTGTGTTAAGGGGTTGGGGTCCACAACATATACAGTAAAACAACTACAACCAGAACATCTTTAATGATAGTAGCGTAAATGCTACTAGGAATGCAGCTTGGACATACCAAGTACTATGTTTCCTTTGCAAATTGGACAGCAATGCTAAACAGTCTCATTACATTAAATAGAACTGCCATCTCTATAAGCATTGAGGTTTAGGGCAGAAAGGTGTGGCACATAAACCACTTGTTGACCCGACAAACATAATTCTGCCTCCTTATCATATAAAACTTGGACTGATGAAAAATTTCTTGAAAGCAAAGAACAAGGAAGGTGAAGGATTTCAATATTTGAGATGAGGTGTTTCCACAAATAACTGATGCCAAGATTATAAAAGGCATTATGTTGATCAACAAATCAGACGTGTCATCAATGACAAGCGTTTTGACGAAATTGGGTAAGCTTGTGGGGGTAAGACGAAACTGCACAGAAGGCATTCAAGGATGTTGTTGAAAATTTTCTCGCCAACTACAGAACACCAAATTATATTCAGCTGGTTGACGACATGCTTCAGGCATACAAAACCATGAAGTGCAACTTGTTGCTAAAGACTCATTTTATGCATTCGCACTTACTCTTAGTCTTAGACTTACTTAGTCTTTTTGTCCTGCTAATCTTGGTGCATTCAGTGGTGAATAAGGTGAAAGGTTTCATCTGGACATCACAACTGTTAAAAAGTAAAATATGAGAAAGTAGAATCCATCAGTGCTGGTAGACTGGATGCAGAAACAAGAAGCATCAGAGGCCAAGTCCAAACTAAAATCAGTAAAAAATATTTTAGCTCAATTGAACTAGCATAATGTATTGGCATCATTAAAGAATTAAACATTATAAATTATATATAAGTTAATGTCATGTTTTTCCAATTTCCTATTTTATACAATCAATCTGAAATTATATTGGTGTTCATCTTGCAACTTCCTATCAAATTCACCAAATATTCTTCAGGAAGCAAATCCTGTGAAAAAAAATTTGTTTTCCATTGTTATCGGAAAAGACACTACAGCCCCTCTTCTGCACCCACACTTTATCTCCCTTTATGAACACATCTTAACAAGACAAAATGGCAAATGAAAATCATTTCAATCTAGTTACATGAAATAATAAATGGACCTAAGCAGCAAGAATTCATATTAGAGCACATCAAATTCATTTTTTTCCTGTTTAATGTGCCTTCCAAGACTTCACTAGAACTGATCATCTGTACAATAGGTCGCCATTGTTTTTTGTGCGTTAAAACATTCAGCAAGGAAAAATTATTTTTTCATGATCTAGAATTACACTGCAAAAAATGAAATCTAAGCAAGTGGAAAAGTATTTTTTTCATGATGTTAAATCTTGTCTTCCTTATTGTGAGAAGTATTGGCTTATCAAAAAATGTTTATTTATGATTATTTAGCTTACTTTAAGACGTCTTGTCAAATAAATTTTGCTCACCCCATTGGCAGATTTGTTTGCTAAATAAAAGCAAAACAGCTCCCGTTTAAAGTTATTTGGTCTAGTTTTTGCGTATGCATTTTTTTCACTGTACAATGTAAAGTGATTTTACTGTGATATACTGTATATACATGTATTACAATCTGTCAGTCCCAAAAATGTGGTTTGTCAGCTCTTGTTTTTTTAATAAAATTTCCCTTTTAGATCCCATGTTTTAAAAGACTGTGGAGAGAAAGTTGGAAAAATTGAGAAGGGCTTTGAAAAATGCAGGGTTGAAGTTAAATAATAAGAAGAAATCATTTATGAGGTATAGTGATGATCAGGAATCAGAAGTTAGCCAGCAGGGAGAGCTATTGAAAGGAGTGGATACATTTAAATATCTAGGATCAGTTGTAGAAGATGGAGAAGTTGTAAAGATGGAAAATTAGATGCAGAGATAACCCATACAGTGCAGTGCAGATGGAACAACTGGAAGAAGGTATCAGAAATATTGTGTCATCAAAGAATTAGGGAGAAAGTTTAAGGTAAGGTTTTTAAGACAGAGATAAGACAAGCAAAGGTGTATGTAGCTGAGACATGGGCAGTAAATGAAGCACATGAGAAGGAATTAGAATATGGAACAAGATGATCCACTGTGGCAACCCCTAACGGGAGCAGCCAAAGGAAGAAGAAGAAGAATGAAGGAGAAAGAGTTAGATGTGGCAGAAATTAGAATGTTGAGATGGACATGTGGAGTTACAAAAAAGAACAGAATAAGAAATGAGTCCATCGTTAGATGGTGTGAGAGAACAGACTGACCATGATAAAGGGCTGGGTTCATGAACCCTGAAGTTGTCTCACAAGTTCACGTGTGTGAGAACAGAAGGGAAGAAACTTCTATCAGCATGTTTCATTTGAGGACACAACACAATGGACCTGTTCCATTCAAATGTAATGCATTTGAATGCAAACCTGTGGTTACTACTGTGCCGCCCACATCTTATTGTCACCTTAATTATCGTTGATTACTTTTTTCCAATGCTTTTTTTCAAATTACACACGTATATGCTGAAAAAATGTTTAGATTAATTCATGTGATTTTGTATATATTTTTGGATGCTGAATTCAAAAATGAAAACCATTTTACTCTACATAACATTTTTTCAGTAAATACATTTTTGAGCTGTCAATTACAGGTTCTTAATTGTTATCGCACTATACTTTAATCTCTGTATTTTATCTTAATAATATTTTTTTATTTAATATGTTATAATATTAAAATCTATGTTTAAAGCAAAACAGCTCCTTTTTTAAGTTATTAACTACAGTATACTGTAATGATCACTATTTGTTCACATGTGCCGACCTGAAAGTTCTGTATATCTTAATGGGCCAGCAGTCAGGACATATAAAAATTCCCATGGTTTCTCTGTGAAAGGGACAGCAGAGCCAAGAATATGAATTGGGCTCAGAAGGAATGGCCTGCCAGAAAAGAAGCTACAGCTTAGTGCCAAAAACATCAGGCCTAAATTGGTGGATCCAGATAAGGTGCCGCTACTATTGTTTCATATCAAGTTTGATTTAATAAAACAATCTACCAAAGCCCTTGGGACCTGTTTAATGTATTTTGTACTGAAAGTTTCCAGAGGTTAAATTCAAAGAGGGCATTTTTGCCAGAGCTCATATTATAAAATCAATTTCTGATCCAGAATTGAACCTGAAACAAGAGGCTTCAGTATCCTTCAAAAAAGTAATTTCTTAAATTTTTAGGTAACAATAAAGATTTAAATTATAAAGAAATTGTGAAAAATGTACTAATTCAATTTAAGGAATTGTGTTGCAACACTTTTTGGATTCATGATTTTTTCTCTGAAAATCACGTGGTGGTGAGTGAAATTCCATCAGGAGACCAAGGAAATGGAAGGAAGGTACCAGAGATGTTGGCATGTCAGTATGATGGTGGACTATTGCTGGGTGCTTCATAGGAACTCACCAGAAAATGTGTACCAATAACTGACCACCAAACAAAGTTTTGGATCAAAAAAAATAAGAAGTGACAAAAACGAGAGAAGTTATATATAAGTAAATGGATATGTATTGTTTGTTTCTTTACATAAATGTTTAAATATTCTGCTCAGAAAAATGAAGGGAATACTTTAATCACACATTGGATCACAATGAACAAAATATTCAGGTGGAAATTCTTTACTGAGCAATACGGTGTAATTCACTGAGAACAAAATGACGTAACTAAAGTCAACATCACACTGAAAATCAAAGTCAAAAATTTAAATCACAGTCAACTCGTGTAAATTTCATCACAGCAACCCACAATGTGACATTGTAGTGCGTATGGTCCCCACATGCTTGTATGCACTATCAACAATATCTGGCCATGCTTCTGATGAGATGCTGAATGGTGTCCTAGGGGATAAGGGCATCAGTGAACTCCTGGACAGTCTGTGGCACTACTTGGTAGCAAATATACATAACTTCCCAGAGTTTCACAGTTGGATTTAGGTCAGGAGAATGTGTTGACCAGTCATTGGCATCAATGCCTTCGTCATCCAGAAACTGCCTACATACTCTGACCACATGAGGCCGAGCATTGTCCTGCACCAGGAGCAACCCTGGGCCCATTGCACCATTGCAAGTTCTGACAGTGGCTTTGAGGATTTCATCCCTGTACCTAACAGCAGTCAGGGTACTCTGGCCTAACATGTGGAGGTCACTAACCTGCCACCAACCTTGTCATAGTGGATAATGTTGCATAATGTTCACTCTTTCACATCTGTTACATGTGCCAAGTGTGAACCTGCTCTCATCTGTGAAGAGAATGGGGCACCAATGGTGAAGCTGCCAAATGTAGCATTGTCTGGTGAATGCCAATCGAGCTACAAGGTGATGGGCTGTGAGTACAGGTGCCACTAGAGAACTTTAGACCCTCCTGCCATCTCAGAGTCTTTTACTGACAGTTTTCTTCAGAAACACAGTAACCAGCTGGAGGTCATTTTGTAGGGCTCTGGCAGTGCTCACCCTGATCTTCCTCACACAAAGGACCAGATACCTGCTCTGTAGCTGGGTTGATGCCCTTCAACAGCCCTGTCCAGCTCTCTTTTTGTTGTTTCTTCTGGTTTCTCCTTCACGCTCTTGATACAGTGCTGAGAGACACAGCAAACCTTCTTGCAGCAAATAAATGGATATGCCATCCTGGAGGAGACGGACTACCTGTACAACCTGAATCGGCTGCAGGTACCACCTCATGCTACCAGTAGTTTCAAGGACACTAGGAAAACACAAAACTAGAGAAGAATCAGTCAGGAAGGATAAGCAAAGAACAATTGTCTATGGCCACCACCCACAAAATCATTCCCTTTTTGGGGGTTGTCTTGCTGTTGCCTCTTCAGTGCATCTGTTGTCACCTTCATTTGCTCCAAAGCAGGTGAGGTTGATTCACAACTGTTTATACTTCCTAATTGGACAGACTGATATCCCTGAGGCTTAACTGACTTGGTGTTAGACTGTAATGATTAAGTGTTCTCTCAATGTTTTGAGCAGTGTATATTAGACAGACTAAAAATTTTTATGTTAGATTGATTTGGAACAATATTACATCCATAAATAAACTGGGTAACTTGTTAAATGTTATTAAAATTTGTTTTCAATTTTGTACTTAAATGTGATGTCATGGAAATATTATAATTATAATTTTTATTGTGTTCATAAATGCAATCAAAAATAACTATTCACAGTTAAAACAATTTTTATGAGTTTAATTTTGCAGGCCTGTGATTTATTTTGTTTTTATTGTCTCATGGGTCTGGATTCATTACTGTCTAATGTCTTTAATGATTGCAACCAGCTGAACCCTGGCTGTCTCTTTGTGTATGATACTCAACTGACAGCATGGAGTGGCTGCTAATGTTTGGAAGTCCTAAAGTCACTAGTGTAGGCACTACAGTGAGAAGAAATACAGTATCTTAAAGAAGATTTTGGAGTAAACCTGAAGCCAACATGACATCATGCTGCTTATTTATTAAGAGTCAAAGGGCTTAGCTACCATACTTTGAACAGAGGACACTCTTAATGCTTTTGGTTGAGAAATGAGAAGTAACAATGATAGCCGAGAAGGAACCAGATGTGAGGTGTGACACTGAAGAGATAGTGAAATATGACAGCTTAAAAATATTACATCAGACACTGCACTGTCAATGGGTCTGAGGTCACTCAATAAGATTGTGAGAGTGAGCAGTAATGCTTAGGAAGGTGGCAGGAGAGCTGGAGCTTATCCCAGCAAGCATCAGCCACTAGCCAGGAACAATCCTTGGACAGAACACCACACACACACACACACACACACATATCAGGCATCAATTTACCATCACCAGTCCACCTAACCTACATGTCTTTAGAGTATGGGGGAACGAGAGCACCCAGAGGCAACCTATGTGGATATGGAGAGGACATGCAAACTTCAAACAGGAAGCAACTGAGACCTGAACCGCACTCTCCTTGTTCTAAGCCAGTACCATTCACTGCATAGAACTTGTCCTTCAGAGACTAGTGTGTTGTATTATGGTACAGCTTTCTGTAATATTCATCTTAATTACTCTTTACATGATATAGACTATAGGGGATGCAACTGAGCCACTTCATACCCAAATAATAACCAAGGAGTCCAAAAGTACAAAACATAAGGGGTTTAATTGTAAAGAGAGGCTAACAATTAACATAACCAAAAATCTAATGTCCCACAGGGCCTCCCTACACCAATGGAGGTGGTGGTGGCTATTCCACTTACCCATAAATATTCCATGAAATATTCATTGGTCTCCTCCCTCTGTGTGTTAAAAACAAAGACCTTCTCTGCACTCAAGCCTCTCTTTGTCTCTCCCATGGAGTCCTTGCCAAATGTTCAGTTCTCGACTTAAATCTATATGGTAAACTAGGGCTTTTATGCTCGTGCTAGGAAGTACTGGATACACTCCAATAATCACTTACAGGGATGTGCACCATAGATAGTAGTATAATGGGCACAGATAGGTTGTCCACCTGTAATAAACATGAAGCCAACATGACACCATGCTGTTTATTTATCCATGCACATGTAATAGGGAGCTCAGCTTGACATGGCAAGTATGCTACTTGCAGCTTAGATGTTGTCCCATAACAGTAGTGGAGGTGGGGGTGATTTCCTTCTTTCGATTAAGCAAATGTGAGAGTGTCTATCTAACCAGAAGGTCACTGGTTCAAGATTGACAGGGGACATTTAGACATGACACCCCAGAGGAAATTCTCCAATTGAAAGGAATGGCGCTCTGACTCCAATTCATTCTGCAGAGAGGTGAAGTGTAATGGGCCAGGTGCTTGTAGATGTAGGGGGCTGGGAGAAAGCTTAGCCAGGTGTCACACACAAGGGAGTACGCTTGTGGCTAGAAGTTGTCCCACCCACAGGATTGCGGCAAATGTCCTTCTCTTGGTCTGAGAGGTCACCAAGTCATGACTGGTGAAATGCAATTGGTGGCAACAATAGTCCAAACATGCTGTTCAATCAGATCAGTCCAAACATGCCCCTGCCTCGTGAGAAAGGGGATTTTCAACCAATTATCACTTAACTCTTTGATTGAACTCAGGGTTTATCAGGTAATGCCATTTGTTAACTACTCTATAAACAGAGTCAATGCTTGGATTATTTGCACAAAGCTTTCTATACCGGATTTATTTTCTTTATTTTAATTTTTCTGCATGATTTTCATTTTGACTAGTTATCTTCTCCCACATGGACAAGAGTGAAGCTACATTATATTTGATTTCTGAGGAGCACATTGCCAGTAAAGTGTGTCTGCTCCATATCAACTGCAGCAAGCTAATTACTTTGTGCTATGCTATCACAGCACTTTTTCTACCCAGTTCATCTCTCTGCTTTGAGTTACTATTGGTGAAACCTCAGCACATTAGATACCTATCAATAATTAATCATGAGTCTCTTATCTCTATCCTCTTCTTTTTGCATTTCTGGGCATTTGATTTTTGGAAACAGTTTTAGCTAGCAAGTGAATCGGTGCTTTCTGTTTTTAAATCACTTGCAAATTATGTTTTCTCATGAGGTGAACTGTCTAAAATGAGGTATATTAGAGAATAACTATTCTGTTTATCCTTATCTTTTCTACAAATTAGAAATGTAAAAAATATGAGTCTGTTGTAATACTCTCTGCACTTAGGATCTTTAATGAAAGAAAAGCTGAGCAAAAACAGAAATAGGATTAAGATAGAAACAAAATTTAAAGTCCATTGCTGTACATCAATGCTTTTTTTAACACGTAAGTTACTGTTTTTTATTCTTTCTTTTATTGTGTGATATTTTTGCCCTGTACTTGTAATGCAAATGACCAAACTGTTAAGCTCTCTTGTGAGATTAAGCTGAATAGAATCAAAGTGGATTAGAAAGAACTATAACTAACATCTTGTTGAAAGTGCCCTTTAACGTCCTCTGTGCTAATACAGGGGTTCTCAAAGTCGGTCCTGGGGGCCCACTGTGGCTTCAGGTTTTTGCTTCAACCAAATTCGTAATCAATGACAACTGATAACACTGATCTCAATTAATTAGCTGGTATTTTTTTCTCTTCTCTTATTCTATATTAAGAAAGCACAGCAGCATGATTTTTACATTTATAAGACATTTAGAAATATTTCTGATTTTCTGATTTACTGGGGTGGGGGTTGATTTGTTTTCAATCCTATTTTTTGTAAAAATTGATCTATTTGTATGGAATGATTACAATAAAATCAATAAAATTAAAAAAAAATATTTCTGATTTTACTATAGATTTAAATGCTTAACTCACTTTTGTTGCTTTCATTATATTTTACCCTTTCTCTGTGCAGTTTTTCCTCTTCATTGTATCTTATTAATAACAATTAAAAATGAGCAGAGCAGACACACAGGCAAACAACACTGAATCATGAAAGACTGCGACTACTTTAGTGTTTCACCCACTAAATAGAAAACAATGGCCTAAATAAACACCTGAAAAAAATAGAATGAACATCAAGATGAAAGTATTGTTAAAAAGAAAAAAAAACATGATTCCCGTATAATTGCATTTTAATACATTTTTTTTTTACCAAACCTAGTTTTCTAATTTCTATATTGCTCCCAAAACACAGAATCTGGGCAATAACAGTTCAGTTAATTAGCCCAGGATTCTAATTAAAAACAGAAGCTGGTTGGAACAAAAATCTGCAGCCACAGGGGGTCCCCAGGACCGACGTTGAGAACCCCTGTGCTAATAAAGTGTTTGAAAGAGAGTGCCTACAAGTAGATGAGACTAATGTAGTGTTCATGTGCTTTGGGACAGACAGGAAATACGAGCTGCCCACTGGGAAATTTCACATAAACGCACTTTGAATTGGGAAATCCCAGTGGGACAATTCAGAAAAAGCAGTGCTACCTGAAATAGCCAAGTTGTTACATAATGCTGACCTTTCACCTCAGTCAATAACGTAAAAATAAATAAATAATAACTTGGTCAACTAGAAATAGCACTTCTGGGATCAAATTGTGTTTGGAGTGATGAGACACCCCATGCTTTTCTTTAATTAGTTTTGGCTCAACACACAGCAGTAAATCCAGGGGTTGGCACAGTCAGATAACACTTTCTCTCTTTCCTCCTCTGCAGACCATCAGAAGGAAGTCACACCTGATGCTCCTGACCACACTTCCGGTCCCAGCACTCCTAACATCACTTCCTCTCAAGAACTTATATAGACACCATTTTGTTAGACAAAAATCAGTTCTGCATTGAGCTTGATCTGAAAAGATATATTCGACTTCAGTCTTTACATCTATTTTCAAGTATACTGGGTGGATACCCCGAACCTTTGTTGTGGCCTTTGGTGATTTCTTCACAATGAGTAACCTATGATGTTAATAATCATACTTTTTATTTCAAGGCGCCTTTCTAAACATCCAAGGACACTGTACAGATAATAAAATCATAAAACCAACAAGAACATGCATGTACACATACACATCTATGGAACTGAAAATACAGCAATAAGAATCCATCCTAAGGTCATGTAGTGTAAGCTAATCTAAACAGATAAGTCTTAAGATGAGATTTGAAAATAGGTATGGAATCCGTGTTCTGAGTATTTTGTGGAAGTGAGTTCCAGAGACGAGGATCACTACGACTAAATGCCCTGGAATCCATGGTGATCAGGCATGCATGTTATCATTTCTGTTGGTCAGATTTGTCTGAGGGATGTACATGTAGGACCTCTTGTGGGCTGGCATGGTAGAGCACCTGTGACTTTCTCAAAATGAGATTCACTTACTCTTAGTGTGTGGTTTTCTTTTCATTAAACGCATGTGAGCTCTCCAGCCTGAACAGACCCTAATTTGCTTGTGTCTTCCACACTCATAACACAAGTCATTATGTTTTTTCTTTCACTGTGTGTTGCCACTTTTAAAGTGAAAGCATGATGACAGCATGTGCTACGATACTGGTAATTTCATGGTAGCAACAGGTGTCATCGGCATAAACAATATAGCTAAGCAATACAATCATAAAGTGGCACTGTTGAGGTAAATTCAATATCATAATAATAAAATACATTACCAGGAACTAATGAAAAAACTTTGAATAGAGGAAAAGGATTTCCAGGGGGTCCTTATCTGAGAATTGTAACATAAGTCATTTTTTCATGTTGAGTTCTTCACAAATAGTGAAGTTGCTAACATTACAGTAACCACAGAGAGTGTTAAATAGATTACTTATCTTGGAGCTTATGAAGAGTGAAGTGCTTGTGGCAGTCTGGGTTGGCCGAGGCCCAAATGAACCCAGGACCGCTGATAATCAAGATGAGCCAGAGCAATAAGGACACACACCCAGCAAGACTAAAATGCAAGGTGCATTTGTTCTTTTGTTAAACTAAAGTCACATTAAACTGGGATTCATATCTCCAAAGTGCAGAAAGTTTGGTGGTCTTCAAATTAATAAACAAATACTCCATTAAAATGTGTTCAACCGTGAAAGTTAAAACCCACAATAAAATACATAAATATTCTATTAAAAACTGCGCAGTTATCTGGCTTTTTGTTTCTCTCTCTCTCTGTCTCTCTCTTCTCAGCACATCTTCTACTCTTTTCCCTTCAGCTCAACCAACTAGTCTTCTCAAATGAAGGAGACACAAGCAGCTGAGGTTCTAAGCTCTGGCTCTCGTCACAGCAACCGTGATTCTCAGAGCCGGTCCACCCATCTTCCTTATGTCCTTTTGGCGTCCACTGGATCCCTAGGTGTACTCTTCAAACCCCTGCTCCTCTATCCTGCCTAGCACATAACAATCAGACCCTGGAGTGCTCTTGCTTCTCTGGTCCACTGATCACCTACTTTTCCATTACTGTTCTGGCTTAAGCATTCTGCCTTCTTTTATCATCTCTTTGTCTATTTTTTGTCTATCTCACTCTCTTTCTTTTCCTTTTTTTCCTGTTTCCTGCCCAGGTTCCTTCAATCCTTCATTTGGGCGCAGGTGCTGTGATCATGGACCCCAGGGTGCCACACACATCTGCACGTGAAGGAATTGCAAGCCAATTATCACCAGCGCCCTGGAGCCACTCCAACATGCTACTGTTTGCACCCACATCATTCCACATCTGAGCTCACATTTATTCATTTTTAAACTGCTCGGCACCACGGACCCTAATGTGCAGTACCAGAGTGCTATAAACAGTCAAAAGACTAAAAACTTTAATATACCATATACAGTGTCATTATATAGCAAATAGAAACTGGAGAAATTTATATATAGTTGTTTTTTACAGTTTTTATAAAATTTACATATAGAAATAGACAAACAATAATCGGGTAGGACAGTAGTATGCTAGCATACAGTCAGCTCAAGTTTAGAGTGGAAAGACTAATCATTATTTTATACTGTATTGTAAGCAACAAAGCAATACACAAATTCAAACAGGCCTACTCTATGGGAACAAAAGTTTACCTTGAAGAATGTGGAGAAGTAAAAATTGGAACCAGGAAGAATTGAAATTAACCCCAAATAAACATACAAAATGGAAAATGATTTAAAGTAAAATAAAAAGTACAGCAAAATGCAAAACCTAACCTTAAAGTACACAATACGTACAGATCCTACAACAGCAGCAAGCCAACTGGACTAAACTTTGCTTCATGATTTTTTTCAGTCATAAATTTATTTTTGAGAGTACCTCTATTAATTTGTTCACAGGAGAAGGAGAATGCACTACTATAGCATTATTATTAGTTTTTTCTTATTTTATTAATATGCCTTTAACTGTGAAGGTCATAACCAGGCAATAAAGTTTTAATACTAAATCATGTTATCCTTTAACATGTACATGGTCTATGCAATGAATTTAACATTTAAAGCATTGTATGGTGAAAAGAAATGATACTGTTAGCTACATGCAGCATAAACTGTGAAAAGCATCTACAGTTGGAGGGAGGGTGAAGGCACAGTGAGAGGACAGAGTGATGTTGGTGTGAAAGAGATTGCAGTAGAATTTCATATTACAGGACACCTTGAAAAGCAGTATTGAATAAAGATGATTTAAAGTTGATTCACTCAGTGCTAAAAACCTCAACTGTTTATTGGCATCAAAGTGTAAAATTAGTACTGCCTCAACATACGGTGGGTTTGAATTAAGGTTTATCTTCTACTTCTTTCGGCTGCTCCTGTTAGGGGTCGCCACAGCGGATCATCTTCTTCCATATCTTTCTGTCCTCTGCGTCTTGTTCTGTTACACCAGGGGTGGGCAAAGTCATTCCTGGAGGGCCGCAGTGGCTGCAGGTTTTTGTTCCAATCCAATTGCTTAATAAGAAGCACTTATTGCTCTAGAAACACTTCTGCTTCATTTTAGTTATCTCCCTCGTTAAGATTTTGAACCCTTATTGCTTATTTAAGTCTTAAACAGCTGCATTCTTCGTTTTTAATTGCTCCTTATTAGCAATAAGATGCAAATGACAAAAGAAACCAGCAGTTATCCATTTTGCTAGTTACCCTTTACACCTGTGTGTATTTATCGTGCACTGTTTGGTTTAATTAAATACTTGGAAGGAAAGAGAAGAGAAAAAAGTGAGGATTGAGAATTACCCATCCGTTTTACACTTCAAAGTATTTGGATGATATCCTTAGAATGGAAAAAAAAATCTAGGATACAAGAATGACTTAACATAGCAGAGTTAAAGCACTAAGAAGCCATGAAATGTAATTATTGGCAAGGATTGTTTTCTAATTATTCAACCGGTCGAACAAAACCAGGCCACTCGCCCTCCAGGAATGACTTTGCCCACCCCTGTGTTACACCCATCACCTGCATGTCCTCTCTCACCACATCTATAAACTTTCGCTTAGGCCTCCCTCTTTTTCTCTTACCTGGCAGCTCTATCCTTAACATCCTTCTCTCAATATACTTAACATCTCTTAAGTTGCTAATAACTTTTACTCAGTCAAAAGCTCTATCCCACTTTTTTGTCATTCTAAAAAAATCAGCTATAGAAAAAAATCATGCTTTAATCTAATCCATTGTGGTATGGCTCCATCAGTTAATTTGCAGTTTTCTTTTTTGCACCCCTCTGTGTTTTTTTTTTATTGTTGATTGGTAATAAGCTTCTGTTGGGAATGGTATTGCAAACTTAATGATGATATTCAGGTGGACAAAAATATTGAATTTATCAAAAACATAACCATTGATTAAAAAAATGCAGCGTGACTAGTTAATTTCTGATTTATTGCCATGTGTGGTGTACAAAGTAAAATGAAGAGCATGCTTGCCCAAGTTCATCACATCGCCCCCTTCCAGCTGCCTAAATCCTACTTCATACTGTGATGTGTGACACGGTGTCTTGTACCCCAATGACGAGGCTAAGTCTCAGTATTTTAGCAAAAACAGCTTTATTCAACTTGAAACAGGAACAGCAAGGTTTTTCTCTGCTGTTCTTTTTCCACTTTTCTGCGGTGGTGATCTGCACCACCACCACCTGTTTAAGGCACCATGCAGTCCTTACATTGATGGATCGAAGGACAGATGTCCACATGACCATCATCATTTAATTCTTCTATGTGAAGCCTGAAAACCATGAAGACTGATTGAGATTATTGATGTTAGGTAGAATGCCCAGGAGGGGTTGGATGGTCTAAAGACCTCAGAACCCCTGCAGATTTTTTTTTTTTCTCCAGCCCCCTGGAGTTTTTTTTTTGTTTGTTTTTTCTGTCCTCCTGGCCATCAGACCTTACTTTATTCTTTGTTACTTAGTATTGCTTTTTTATATTTTTTCCTTTTCTTTCTTCATCTTGTAAAACACTTTGATCTACATAATTTGTATGAAAATGCTATATAAATAATTGTTGTTGTTGTTACTTATTGTAGCAGGATCTACCATTCTACTATACACAGACACAGCAAACAGGCAGGATCGGGGACAGGTCACTGGCCAAGTTATAATGTTCCCTGCATCATCCATCAGGCGACCAATGCTTTGTGTGTGGCAGTGGTCAGCTTGTAGTTGTTTCTCTGGCTCTGTGAATCTGCCTCAGCGATGGACAATGTAGTAAATGGCCGGCCGTCTATCCTGACTAATACCCCCGAGCCGAGAGGTGGAGCCCTCCCTGCAGTATGGCAGTTCCCCAAAGATCAGCAAGGCATCATGGACATTGCAGTTTTTATACACAGCCCTGCTGGATGCCATGGAGGCCACTAGGTGACCCTGCAGGGAGGAACAACGGTTATTTACCCTATGCCCCAGAAGTACGTCTGAGTCACATGGACAAGGGGAATGAAGTGCTTCCGGGGTGAAGAAAAGGACTTTTTATCTGACCCGGAAGTGATAAAGGTCACATGGACTGGGGATTGAAATACTTCTGGGTCAGGGACTATAAAAGGACTCTGGGAGCTCCCAGACGGCAAGCTGAGCTGGGTGGTAGGAGGGCAACGCGTCTGGGAGTGGTGGAGAGTATTATTGTTATTATTATCGGCTCGTTTATGAGTATTGTGGAGGAGAGGGTGCTTTGTGCACTGTACTGTGAGAATAAAGTCAATTATTGGACTTTTATCTGGTGTCTGGAGTCTTGGACAGGGGTTCAAGGGAGCAATAGCGCCCCCTATCTGTCACAACAAGCAACCCACAACAGACGCAACAGTTGCACTTCTGTGTGTCGTCCCTTTGGGGAGGATCTCAAAAGAGTTCAGAAGTCTCACAGTAGATTATGTCAAACATAACATTACAATAGGTAATTATAAGTTTCCTTTTGAATACATTAGGTTTCACATGCAATTTTGAAATTGTGAAACTTGCTAAAAACAGGTATTTGAGTTTGTGAGTTTTTAAAGTTTATTGAAAGGGGTCTAAAAAGAATAGGAGGTTGTTCTCTAAGCATTTGGAAACTCTGCACAAACCGTGGTAACATTTAAACTGACACAAGTAATTCACTTCCTGCTGTATCTCCCTTCCTGCTGCTCTTCACATACTCCCCCATCAGTTCTACAGCTGCATACACCGGCAAGTCACATTGCTCTGTGTGTTCACTGCACTTTAGAAAAAGGACGCCATGCCTTTGTACAGTGCCCCATTATAGCATTATCATAAACCAATGCCTGAAAATCAGTAAAAGCATTTTTGAGATTTCGGGGTATTTCATTTATTTGTTGTAGGTAGGCTTTTAATGACCTCTTGGGCGCAGCCATCAGCAGTGTGTCTGTTTGCAGAGAGTGTCGACCTTGTCGAGAGGTTTACTTACCTTGGCAGTAACATTCATGTCTCTGGTGACTGTTCCTGTAAAGTCAGTAGACGGATTAGCTGAGCATGGGGGGTCATGAGGTCGCTGGAAAGGGGTTTGTGGTGCTCCTGATATCTATGCAAAAGGACGAAGGTCCAAGTCTTTAGAGTCTTGGTGCTTCCTGTCTTGCTATATGGTTGCGAGACATGGATGCTATCCAGTGACCTGAGACAAAGACTGGACTCCTTTGGTACTGTGTCTCTCTGGAAAATCCTTGGGTACCGCTGGTTTGACTTTGTGTCGAATGAGCGGTTGCTCATGGAGTGCCAAATGAAGCAGATTACCGGCATTGTGAAGGAGCATCAGTTACGGCACTACAGCCCTGAGGGTGATCCGGCTCATAAGATCCTCATTTTTGGGAACCCGAGTGGCTGGACCAGGCCAAGGTATCGCCCACGTAACATCTGGCTGCGACAGATAGAGTGTCATTTCCTGACGGGTTGGACTGGACCGCGTGTCTGCCTGGGGGGTTGCCAACTGGGATCCTGAGTTGTTTCGTCATGTAGTGGGTTTGCAGCAACTCACTGTACTAGTGAATGCTCCCCAACTTGACTTGATCTGACTTGTTGTAGGGGATTACCCCTAATTATTAATATATAGAAATGTCCTTTCTTAGCAGATACATACTGATCTAGATGTTGTGATGCATTTATCTTAGTGGATCACCCTCTGGGCTCATCTGAGGTATGAGAGGGGGTGCTGGTGCTAATCATGAATTAATATAATTATATTATATATATATATATATATATATATATATATATATATATATATATATATATATATATTTATATATATAAAATTAATAATCAGGAATTAGAAAGCTATTAAGTCAAAGAAGAAACAAGGCTGTTCAAAAAGCAAATAAATTACAATTGAGTAGCAGGACAGTTTGAATAAAAAAAACAAATAGTTGATGCTGCAGGCCAGTCTTTAAATGTGATATCTCAAATGTAGAGACAGTATTTTTGAAAAGCGGAGGAACAGAGAATGAAAGATCAAAACCACACTTTCAACAAGCCAGAAAACAAAATCCAAAACTCATGGTCAAATCAGTTTCTTTATTAATCAAAATGATTAGGTCTTGCAGGCATTTCCTCATGTTGAGCTTGAAGCAAACTAGGTAAAGAAATAGTGATTGATATTAGTAGATGTGTTTTTGACATGAAATTTTTGGTGGGGCCATACCACAATTTTCCTTTATGTGTGTAGACTTCTCTGAAGTTAACATAAACTTACCTAACTAATAAAATCTATCCCTCATACACCATTCACATCACATTCACTTCATAACAAAATCAATCAACCAATAGCAATCAAACAATGCTGCCTTCATCTGTCTTGTTTGGCATTAGATTTTTTCAATCATTATAATACTCTCTGACATTGCCATGGATTTAAACATTAAATAAACTGCACATTACTTTTGTCAGTGTAGCATTTCTTCCTTTGTAACTTTCTTTCCAGAAAGGCATATGGCCACTGATTTACATTCTTGTCCAACAGTTTCTTTTAGCCATGATTCTATTAGTGTAAAGTCATGCTCCCAAGCCAATATTTTTTCCTCCAGATCTTGGGGTTTGTTTCTAACACTCCTTGTATTAAGAAGTAATATTTTAGCAGTGAAATATTACATTTAATTTTCATTATGTTTTCTTTTAGCAGGATTAGTTGGTCTTGCATACCTATATATTGTTTTCCCTCTACATGGTCTAGTTTAAAACATTGCATCTCAAAAGATCTTCACTGCCAGAATATTTGTCTTTTTTCCTTATGGATGCACTCTGTCCAATTGGCAAAAAACATTTTGGTTGACAGACTGTGCTCCTTCCATGGATGTGTGCACTTATATTTGCAATGTTGTTTGTCCCAAACTTTGTTATGCCCAGAGGGGTCTTCTCCACCATGACAGGCAGTGGACAACTTTTTTTTGCCTCAGCACATCCTTGTTTGCTCCACTAATGAAGTCTTCAACAGGGTATTTTCAGAAGTGTTCCCAACCAGTCCTGAAATGTATGGGATAGCTCCTCGGAAAGCAACACTTGAACTTAGGTAGTCACTAGCCATTTCAAGTATGCACTCACTACTCACTTGGGATTTCCCGGTGTATTCAGCAGATGCTCAGACCCTTTAATCCATATTACCACTAAGTGGTGATCATTTGACATCTCAGTATCTCTCTTTACCAAAGAGGTGTGCACAGCATTTCACTTCAAATCAAAGAAAAGGTGAACATAGTCCCAAAATACTCTAGTCCCATAGTCCCAAAATACTCTGATAGATGCAGTCTCAGAGGTGAAAAGGTGCAGCTACACAAAAAAAGACAAGGAAAGAGAGAGAGAGAGAGACTGTCTATGTGGATTTCAAGTCACTGCTCCAATTGAAGTGATTTGGAACAAATGGACTGCGAGTTAGAAATACTGGAGCTGACCGCACCACTAATTCTAGCAGCAGATAGTTCATGAAACATAAAGCCGAAAAAAGAGGATTTCTAAAAATAAATAAAAGAATATATGGTAAACTCAAAGCTAGGGCTAACTTTGCAGCAGTTATGCCCAAATATAACAATCTCTGTTGGAAAGATGATAAAGAAAGAGCAGAAAGAGGAGTAAAGGAGTAAAAGGGATATTACTGGAGAGAACAGAAGAACAGAAGAAAGAAACTGTGACAAAGCCTAACAAAACACTGAGACTTTGGGACATTTTCAATATTCATGTTAAAAAGCACTAAAATGTTTAAAAGAATAAAGAAAACAAAAGGGATCTTTAGAAATGCCTGTAGCAAAACATTTACTGGGGTTAAAATTGAGTGTCATACACGAGCATGTTGGGGACAGCTTAATGGCTCTGGTGGTGGTAATTCAACACCAGTTCACCAGGTGGTGGTGCATACTAATGCGTCTTCTGTTTCTCCCCCTACCAATAAAATGATCGACAGCCCAACCACCTCTGACATCACTTCCGGTGTCCATCCCCTTAAATTTGACTCTTGCTGCCTGGCCTGCACTTAATAGGAAGTCCCGTCCTCTTTGCCAGTCTGGTCTTAGACTCATGTCCAGAAGGACATACTTTTTTGTTGAAAAGCATTTAAACTTTGCATTTATAATATACAGGGACACGGTGTCACCCCAAATCTTTTTCATTTGTCCTTGTTTCTTTTTACAATCGGAAATGTGAAAGGTTAAATTGGTATTTTGATTATTGTGATTTTTAGAAGCAAAAGCAATATTTTTAAAAATCCAGTTCCTATCAAGAGGACTAGACAGTGATAGATCCTGTTTCCAGACTTAGTGTAATGAGTTGTGATAAAATGGGTCCTAACATATTATCATTATCCAAAGCTAAAATTTCATATTCTATCAAGAGTGATAATACCATTAATTAATTAAAATTAAACTAAATTATTAAAAACTAAATTATCAGACTTCACTAAAAATGGTCCGAATCTTACTGTATTATAATCACAGGATATTAAAAAAAAACAAGAGAATTTATAGTAAAAATTCTTTATTTCAGAAGTGGGAGGCTCTCAAAATGCAAACATAAGCTATTTTGAGAAGATGAAGTGAATGTGTAGGGTGAATTTTATAGGCTGTGTGGTCTGCATAGCATTTCTAATATCCTCTCTCTCTGTGTGTGTATATATATACTGTGTATATATATATATATATATATATATATATATATATATATATATATATATATATATATATATACTAATAAAAGGCAAAGCCCTCACTCACTCACTCACTCACTCACTCACTCACTGACTCATCACTAATTCTCCAACTTCCCGTGTAGGTAGAAGGCTGAAATTTGGCAGGCTCATTCCTTACAGCTTACTTACAAAAGTTGGGCAGGTTTCATTTCGAAATTCTACGCCTAATGGTCATAACTGGAAGGTATTTTTCTCCATTAACTGTAATGGAGTTGAGCTGGAATGACGTGGGGGCGGAGTTTCGTGTGACATCATCACGCCTCCGCGTAATCACGTGAACTGATGTCAGCGCAGTGTGTAGAAAACCAGGAAGACCTCCAAAAAGCGCTTAAGAAAACATGCACTATATAATTGAGAAGGCAGCGAAAAACAATAAGAAGCGAGCGAGTGACATATACTACCATATTCATGAGTGTTGCTGCCTCGGAAAGAAAGCAAGGTGTAAACCTAAACTTTAAATTAAGTTCATAGACAGGCTACGCTGGCGTTTCACATGCCCACAGGTAATGCGGGATACAAGTTTAATGAGAGGGCGCGGGATATAAGCGAGTTTTGATCACTTTGTAACTAAGTTAAAATTGTAGGTGAAGGGGTGTGCTTATGCAAATTCGAGACTGTGTTTGTGGGGATTGACAGTTAAAGGCGGGTGGGGAGTCACGTCATCATCTCCCCTCCCATTCATCTAATTTCGGTCTGAGCTGAGCTCTGCGGCTAATGCTGTCTTTCGAAGCAACTTCGTCAGACTGCCACCAAATACTCACAGAAAAATCCACAAGTTAATACACACGCTATCTCTAGAGTTTCTCCACACTGAATCCTCCAGGCACTACTTACAAAAGGTCACATTGACAATCGTGTTACGTTATTTTTAAAATCTTTCCTTTTCTTAGCACAAGCACAGCTGAGAAGCTTCGATGCATGTGCTCCATAACGTTAAAAATAATGCATTTAATCACACTTTGCATTACAAGCAAAGGGAGCTTTTGTCAATGCATGATTTCCTGGTACTGTACACGATTACATTGATCAGCATCCCGATTCATTTTACCCTCGCACCACCTTAGTTTGAGAAGAAGTCTGAAAAATATAGGTTAACACAGAAAAACATCACCAATTCAAGCTTTATGAATAATCGATTAAGCCATCAATAATTGTTTTGGTAAAGCCATCCTCCTTCCATTTTATAATTTTTCCGCCAATAGCCATGATTAAATGAGCGGTAAATAAAGTAAGAGCAAAGCGAGGGTGACTTATTTAGGCAGGCATATATATGACAGCAACACTCATGACAATGTCAATCATGTTACGTTATTATTAAAATGTTTCCTTTTCTTTTCATTACTTCTTTAACACACTACTTCTCCTGGTAGCGGGATTTTGCTATATATATAATATATGAATGACCTCCAAAGAGCGCTGAGACTTTTGATATCATGAGCGTGTGTGCAAAAACTGTGGTCTCCTGCCCAGCAAAAGTCGAGCAGCCAGCGCGTGCATAGCTGTGCCGGCCTTTGAGGCGCTGACTGCGCTTCTGCCTTAAGTCAAAGTGAGCACTTTTAATTTTTTCATCCTCCCCTGCGCTATAGCCCAGACAAGTGCAAACACGGGACCCCTTTTCTACACCACGGAAAAATAATATTAAGGCGATTCACACTTTCTTTTGCACGTATCGATTATGAGGTCCTCACCTCGGATTATGAAACACGCACACGAGTGGAGGACTGACAGTGCCATCACAGCTGATTAATGGCAGGGACGTCTCACCAGTCTACACAAGACCCACGCGACTGTCCCCAAAAGGCGATCATAGCGTCAGCGAACACATCTCTCTATACTATATAAAAGAAAAAGGCAACTTTCCTTTCTTTACACCTTTTTCCTTTTATCCCAAACCAAAGCCTTTCTCTCTTAACACTGCAGAGGACACAAAACTAATTTTCTTTAAATGCGGTAAGGCACATTACCAGAGGCACAAATTTGAGCGTTCACATAGAAAATGTAATTTCTATACCACAGCCGTCGTGTAGCGCCTTTCAAAAGGGATCTACTACCGAGAGATGATCCATATACATTTTAGCTGCTGTTAGTTACTTACCTGTTGTGTTACACAGTCTTTAAAATGTAGTTTACCTGAAACCACTCCAGTAGTGCTCAATGTACCTGTACTTCTTAAAACGTTAATGTTTTACTGTTTAATAACTTATAGACTATATTTTATTATTTTTCCCTTGCACTCAGTGACCAAAGCTATACACACACATATAGACACATACAAACATACACACAAGTATATGTATGTGTATATATATGTATGTATGTATATATATATATATATATAACACACACACACCCTATCTACATTATATATATATATATATATATATATATATATATATATATATATACATACACACACACACACATAATTTGTGTGTGTGTATGTATGTGTGTGTATATATGAAGTAGATAGGTATGTATATATATATGTGTATATGTAGATATGTATATAGATATGTAGATATGAAGATATGTATGTGTATATATATGTATGTATGTGTGTGTGTGTGTGTGTGTGTGTGTGTATATATATGACAGCAGCAATCCAAGCTGTGAGAAAACACTAAAAAGGAGGCATGTCAGGCGTTGTGGTACATTTTCTGATGCAGCTAGACGAAAAAACTTTGTGGCGCTGCCGCCAAATACACAAAACAATTACTTTGACAATCATGTTACATTATTTTTAAAATGTTTCCTTTTCTTTTCATAACTTCTTTAAAACATGACATCTCAAGCTGGGTATTTTGCTATATATATATATATCACAGCGACACTCATAACAGTGACAAAACAATTACATTGACAATCATGTTACGTTATTTTCAAAATGTTTCCTTTTCTTTCTCTTTCCTTCTTTAACACACTACTTTTCGCTGCCAAGCGGTATATATATATATATATATATATATATATATATATATATATATATATATATATATATATATATATATATATATAGATAGATAAAGAGATATATATATAGATAGATATGAGAACAACATATATATATATAGATAGATAGATAGATAGATAGATAGATATATATATATATATATAGATAGATAGATATGAGAACAACACTCATATCAATGACAAAACAATTACATTAACAATCAAGTTACGTTGTTTTTCAAATTTTTCCTTTTCTTTTTCGTACCTTCTTTAACACACTACTTCTCGCTGCTGGCTGGTATTCTGCTAGTATATATATATAGTGGAAGTTGACCCGGACACAGACAGGCAGACACGTTCATGTCACCCACAAACGCGTTTATTTACAATATGTACAATAATAAGTGCACCACAAACCCCCAAAGTCCTGGCCACACAATGCCTTCCTTTTTTTCTTCAGGCCGCCTCCTTGCCTTCTCCAGCTCAGTCCTCTCCGCTCCCGACTCTCGTGCCGAATGAAGGGAGGCAGCCCCTTTTTTCCGCACCCGGATGAGCTCCAGGTGCTCCCCGGCAATCTCCCGCTGACACGCCCCAGTGTGGCGGAAGTGCCGGTTGTTCTCCTGGAAGCTCTCCGGGTGTCTCTGCTTCTCTTCCCCCCAGCACTTTCTGGTGTGGCGGAAGTGCTGAGGTCCAGGGTCCCCAAGGCATTGGAGCGCCTTGTGGCGGTGACCACGGGCCCCTACAGGGTGGGGCTTCCATGCCCTGAACCCGTGGCCCACAAAGCAACCAGGAAGGCGGCCCCCACGTGATCCCAGATGGGCACACGCCCGCTTCCGGTCCTCCAAGGCTTCCCGGCCGGGTCATGGCCCCTGGCATCCTCGACAATATATATATACTCAGCAAAAAAAGAACTGTCCTCTGACTTTCAACTGTTTTTACTTTCAGTAAACTTAATGTGTAAATATTTGTATGAACACTAAAAGAGTCAACACCATAAGACATAAACTAAAAATGTTTCACAATGATAGATAGATAGATAGATAGATAGATAGATAGATAGATAGATAGATAGATAGATAGATAGATAGATAGATACTTTATTAATCCCAAGGGGAAATTCACATAATCCAGCAGCAGTATACTGATACAAAGAAACAATATTAAATTAAATAGTAATAAAATGAAAAGAATTAAAATAAAATTAATGTTCGCATTTACTCCCCCGGGTGGAATTGAAGAGTCGCATAGTGTGGGGAGGAACGATCTCCTCAGTCTGTCAGTGGAACAGGACAGTGACAAAAGTCTGTCACTGAAGCTACTCCTCTGCCTGGAGATGATCCTGTTCAGTGGATGCAGTGGATTATTCATGATTGACAGGAGTTTGCTTAGTGCCCGTCGCTCTGCCACAGATGTTAAACTGTCCAACTTTAAAACTACAATGGAGCCTGCCTTCTTAACAAGTTTGTCCAGGCGTAAGGCGTCTTTCATCTTTATGCACACCACCGCGTAGAAGAGGGCACTCGCCACAACCGTCTGGTAGAACATCTGCAGCATCTTACTGCAGATGTTGAAGGATGCCAACCTTCTCAGAAAGTATAGTCTGCTCTGAGCTTTCTTACATAGAGCATCAGTATTGGCAGTCCAGTCCAATTTGTCATCCAGCTGCACTCCCAGATATTTATAGGTCTGCACCCTCTGCACACAGTCACCTCTGATGATCACAGGGTCCATGAGGGGCCTGGGCCTCCTAAAATCCACCACCAGCTCCTTGGTCTTGCTGGTGTTAAGGTGTAAGTGGTTTGAGTCGCACCATTTAACAAAGTCCTTGATTAGTTTCCTATACTCCTCCTCCTGCCCACTCCTGATGCAGCCCACAATAGCAGTGTCATCAACGAACTTTTGCACGTGGCAGGACTCCGAGTCATATTGGAAGTCTGATGTATATAGATTGAACAGGACCGGAGAAAGTACAGTCTCCTGCGGCGCCCCTGTATTGCTGCACACAATGTCAGACCTGCAGTTCCCAAGACGCACATATTGAGGTCTGTCTGTAAGATAGTCCACAATCCATGCCACAAGGTGTGAATCTACTCCCATCTCAGTCAGCTTATCCCTAAGGAGCAGAGGTTGGATGGTGTTAAAGGCGCTAGAGAAGTCCAAAAACATAATTCTTGCAGCACCACTGCCTCTGTCCAGGTGGGAGAGGGATCGATGAAGCATATAGATGATGGCATCCTCCGCTCCCACCTTCTCCTGGTATGCGAACTGCAGAGGGTCGAGGGCGTGACAGACCTGTGGCCTCAGGTGGTGAAGCAGCAGCCGCTCCATGGTCTTCATCAGATGTGACGTCAGAGCAACAGGCCGGAAGTCATTCAGCTCACTAGGACGTGACACCTTTGGGACAGGAGTGATACAAGATGTTTTCCAAAGCCTCGGGACTCTCCCCTGTTTCAGGCTCAGGTTGAAGATGCGCTGTAGAGGACTCCCCAATTCCAACGCACAGGCCTTCAGCAATCGTGGCGATACACCATCTGGACCCGCTGCTTTGCTGGCACAAAGTCTTTTCAGCTCTCTGCTCACCAGGGCTGCTGTAATTGTGGGTCGGGATGTCTCACCTATGTGTCCCTGAATGAAGGGAGGCTCAAAATCAAAAGTACCAGTCAGTATCTGGTGTGGCCACCAGCTGCTTGAAGTACGGCAATGCATCTCCTCCTCATGGACTGGACCACATTTGTCAGTTCTTGCTGTGAGATGTTACCCCACTCTTCCACCAAGGCACCTGCAAGTTCCTGGACATTTCTGGGGGGAATGGCTCTAGCTCTCACCCTGCGATCCAACAGGGCCCAGACGTGCTCAATTCCTTCGACGATAAACACGAATCCGTCCATCACCCCTGGAGAGACAAAACCGTGACTCATCAGTGAAGAGCACTTTTTGCCACTCCTGTCTGGTCCAGCGAAGGTGGGTTTATGCCCATAGGCGTCGTTGTTGCTGGTGATGTCTGGTAAGGACCTGCCTTACAACAGGCCTACAAGCCCTCAGTCCAGCCTCTCTCAGCCTATTGCGGACAGTCTGAGCACTGATGGAGGGATTGTGTGTTCCTGGTGTGACTCAGGCATTTGTTGTGGCCATCCTGTACCTGTCATGCAGGTGTGATATTCGGATGTACCGATCCTGTGCAGGTGTTGTTACACGTGGTCTTCCACTGCGAGGATGATCAGCTGTCCTTCCTGTCTCCCTGTAGCGCTGTCTTAGGCGTCTCACAGTGCGGACATGGCAATTTATTGCCCTAGCCACATCAGCAGTCCTCATGCCTCCCTGCAGCATGCCTAATGCACGTTCACGCAGATGAGCTGGGACCCTGGGCATCTTTCTTTGGGTGTTTTTCACAGTCGGTAGACAAGTCTCTTTAGTGTCCTGCGTTTTTAGAACTGTGACCTTAAATGCCTACTTTCTGTAAGCTGTTAAGGTCTTAACGACCATTCCACAGGTGCATGTTAATTAATTGATTATGGTTAATTGAACATGCATGGAAAACATTGTTTAAACCCTTTACAATGAAGATCTGTAAAGTTATTTGGATTTTTAAAACATTATTGTTGAAATACACAGTCCTGAAAAAGGGACGTTTCTTTTTTTGCTGAGTATATATATATATATATTTCACTGTTGCTGATGACAGTCGTATTTGTCACGTATTTCAGAAAGCAGCCAACTGAAGAACCGTGATGTGTCTGTTTCTCAAAGTAAAGAACCTGATGTACTTAACCTCATGTGCAGTTATGCATCTTGGTCTTTAACTTATTTTTCTGTCTTGATTAGATCCAATTTGGCCTCCACTCTCAAGTGGACATCATTATATAATAAACCATTAGTTTCTTGGCAGTGTGTCATATGCAGTAACGTTCATTTTGCAAAGGAAAAATAAGTGGATGTGATTCTTGAGAAAGGTATTCTATTTTGCACATTTCTGAACCCAGAATTGAACTTTGGTAATGCCAGTACGTGGCAATACAAGAAACAACAATTTACTTGCTTTATTTAACAGAATAACAGGTTTCAACTGTCCTAGCACACATACAAAGGTTTCTCTAATTACCAATTAGCATTTAAACATTAGTAATTAAGGATGAGGTAATACGTGATTAATACATTTCAAGCAATAATAGTCAGTTGCTAAATTAGTGATGTCTTCAATATATTTCAAAACAATTTAATAGTAATTTAATAAAACAAAGTATACATTTATATCAAATATATCAACATTTCTGGGTCATTCAATAATTTTAAAGGCTAAGAGAAAGACAAGACCAGTGTAAAGATCTAGGGTACCACCCTAGTAACTCCATTTAAGTGAAAATAAGCAACAATTGCAGAGATATCTTCAAAGATTTAATTCATAAGACAACTAATTCAAAATGGCTGATTTTCCGTTTTTAAGTCCTTCTGCAGAAAGAGGCGGATCACTGCTGCTGTTACAGCCGTCAATCTTCCAGTCTGCAGAAGGGAGGGAGAGAAAAGGCCTTAGCACACAGATTGACAGATACCCTTCTTGCAAATATCATTACACTTCATACCTAGCCTTGTTAGTCAACACTGGTGGTAATTCATTCTTACCTTAGTCTGTAAATTGTCCGAAGTGGTTAATATAGACCACTGAAAATTACCAAGTAGACAGCATAATTAAAAAAAATACCATATGGATATTAAAAAATGACCGCAATCTCTCCATGCCACTTTAATTACATTTGAGAGCATAAATGACTCTGCCTCTCACTCTGACATTGCTGCAATAGAGTGCAGCTAAGTAATGGTCAGAACAGTTCTTGTATTACCATTAGCTGTGAAGAAGACACAAAGCAGAGTCATTCTGAATTCCACATGGCAGGTTCATTCACTGTGGATGATTGGGGCACAGACAATCCCAAACAAGTTATAAAGGACAAACATCTAACTAAAATATACATCAATAAAAATAAATAAATAAAAAAGCATTCCTTTTCCAGAACCTCTTACAAAAACAAGGACTGGCTTGAATATTCAGGGAAAAAAGATACAGCTGTTCAGTGGAGCACCTTGTGAAACCAGGTGGGAAGAATGGGCTAAATATCTTGATGCTGACTAATCAAAGCAGTTAGCACGTAAGAAATAGCATTTGGCATCCCATTTTCAATGTGCTTGAGTTTTTAGTTATTAATCCATTCCCTGTAAGAAAAAGAATTTGTAGCTTTTTTAGTATAACTGAAGAAAGTTCAGTTGGACTTTTCTACTCATTGTTTGAGTGTATACAATTCATATTACATTACATTCACAGATATTGAATTAGCCAAGATCACCAAAACAATGTCACATAAGGCATGATCCACTGGCTCTAAAAATACAGAATGAGGAACATGATCACTGAAGAAATAGTAAAACAAATAGAATATTAGTGATGCACCATAAAGACTGATGGCATGCATGACCCTAGAAGGCAGGAGAAAGTATCCATAATTTTGTGCTTTGTGGATGAGAATTATGAGGCATTGGAATGTCCGTTGATTATGGTGCCCTCAAAGACAGGCCCTGAGACAATGATGTTACCACATATGAGACAAAAACCTGGACTCAGGTGTGACAAAATCTTGAGTCAAGTTTTTGATAACACATCTTTCATGTCAATAAAACACAGATGAGTTGTAAGAAGAACTGTTATGATTTAAAGACCAGCTACGTTTAAATGTGATTCATGAAGTGTCTGTTACTATTTCAAAGTATGCAGCATGTGGTACAAATATTTGCAGTTCAAGCAAGAGAAGACACACACACTCAACTAGAATCTTTGTGGCTTTTTTTAAAGAAACAAAAAGATGCAGTGTCAAATAAGAATGGACAGAACATAATCAGACTATTATCAAATTTCATTAAAGCTGTTCAGTTGGACATGGAACTGCCTATTAGACAGTGCCAGCTTACGGGTGCTTTGGAAGTGTTAAACCTGGTGCTGAGAGCAAAGGTTTCATGGGTCCATCCAAGGTAAGATCTCTCTTAGAATTATCCAGCAGTGACTTGTTTTAATCACAGCATACAGTAGCTTGGCATTTTTTGGTCAACAATGTGAATGAGAGCTTGATACCACCAAAGGATGGGAATAGATAATAGTCAATGGTCTTAGTACTTTACACACAGCACTCTAGGCCATACCCAATGTCATGACAGCTCTGACCCAACCTATGACTTTGGAAGGTTAAATTGCTGTGTGTTAGAAATCCTTTTCAAATCTCAAGAACATCTTCTCAAAAAACTGGTGCAGTGTGCTGTTCAAACATAAAGCAGATTAAGCTTAGTGAGAGATCTGATACACAAGTTTATGGAATAATAAAGGATGTTTTAATGAAGAGCATCAACCAGGAAAAATTATTATTCAGTTTTACTGAAAAAGCTCGATACAGGCGTTTTTAAAAATTCTTTCAGCTTTGCTGTGAATGAGTGGTTCTTGCATGCACTGTGTTTGTGATGTTTATACACTGTGGAAACAAGGGGTCACAGAGCCGTCCTAACCTGACACAGACAGGCAGAAACACAGGATTTTACAACAAAGCACACAATTTTATTACTCTTCCTCGTGAGAACCACCCAAATTCACTTCCCACCATTACAGCACCAATCTAAATTGCAGTTCAACATACAACAGGTCATGTTCTGCCTCCACTCCCTCTCTCTGGCAAGCTCTGTCCTCTTCCCCCCGACTCTTGCTTCCCATTAGCAGTGAAATGCTCCCTGTAAACAGATCCTGGGAGTGTTTTAGGTGCTTTATCAGTATTACCTGGAATCACTCCCAGGTGTGATGGAAATCCACTGCCAGACTCTGCAGCTCCCCCTGGCATCCCCCACGGAAACCAACAGAACTGTATCGAACTCTCACTTCCAGTCTGCGCTGCAGGAATCCATGGTGCCACAGCCACCCAGGAGGGCTCCCTCCTAGCGTCCCAGGGGAGGTAGTGCCTCATAGGTGGTCTCTCCCTAGGTCCTTCCAAACATTTGGCGTCTCGGCCAGACAATGGCCATGGCCATCTGTCACAACATGTATGTGTTGTTGACTGTTTAAGTGATACTCTATTCAAGTATTGCATATGTGATTAATGCAATTTTTTAGCATTTGATTATTTAATATTTGATTAATATATTATTGAATTGTGTCTGCAGCATCAACTCTGGCTTTCAAAGCCTTAAATATATTTATTGGTTTGCTGCACTGTTGTTTTGGTGGCCTGGGCTAAATGCTGTGCTTCAGCTTTCTCCAATATGGTTTCTAAGTACAAGATTTACTTTATCTTCTGAAGTATAAGATGTATGATCATAAGTGGTAAGAACCTCGTTAGGAACCTTCTCTAGTGCTTGACAGAGTAGTGTGTCAGCTTCACTACTGATCCTTAAAACTCTTATGACATCAATTATTTATTAAAACAGTTCTTAAACCCAAGGCAAAGATTAATTTGATTTTATATTGGAAATTCTTATTATATAGTGATTGTCCACAAAAATTCAAATGCCCCGCATAAGTTTTGGCTAGGGCAGCTCTAACATTAACCTATCTTGTCTCCATAGGTATCATGGCTTATGTAACAAGCACTGTATAAAATAATGCTTGATGGGAGTATATCAGGACAAGATTGCCTGTATATAAAATAATATAAATTTGTGTTCATAAGAAATACTTATGAATGCTTTGAAATCATTTCAGATTTTTTTCTGTCTGGTGCCTCCTGACTCACTGGTAAGAGAAACCCCCCACATATTATATACCATTCGGCACATCTTGATGTCTAGTTATGCAAGACGTCAAGCTTTTTGGGGTTCTAGACCTGAGAATCCCTCACTTTTAGGCCATTGTGGACCATCATTTCCGCAAGAAACAGCACCCTTATGAAGATAAAGAGTAAAACAAATAGGTGCCTTCAACAAAAATGATCAGGATTTGAAGTTGTGAATGCCACGTCAACCAACACCAGGGGTTCACCCTATAATGGGATATGAGGTGTCAAAGTTACTACTTTTCACAAAACTTCAAAAAAATGGGGATCTGTAATATATGAATGTGGAATGTTGTTTTATGCTATTTAGGGGCTACTGATAATAAATATACTATTTTTGTTATTTACTGGTGGTCCAAGTATTCTGAGAGTCACCTCCAGCAGGTTAAAAATGAGAAGTTTCAAAACTAAGCATGTGGAATATAGTTGTAGACCATTCTAAAGTCAGTGATTATGAATATGATGTTATTTTTCATTATTGATCCTTTACTAGGGATCAAGGTCTATATGGTCCTCTATCGGAGGGTGAAAAAAATAACAAATTTCCATTACAACTGAGAATATTTAGACTGTATATATTTAAACTGAAGCACCAGTTTTGAAACCAGAACATTACATTAGCATTCAAAAGATAAAACAGATAATAACAACACACCAGGTACACGCATTCGTTTCAAATTAATTACAATGAAAGAATGGGAAAAAAAATTAAAAACGAAAAACCACAGCAGAAAAAAGCAATAAACAAACAACCACACATTTTAATATTTCGAATTTGATACAACTATTCTTGTGTATTTCATGAAGTATACCATTTCATTTCTTATGAGAACGACGGCATAAGATTATTCTCTATATAACGTTCTTGTGCTTCATGTCATCTATACAGTATTTAAAAGTGACCAGACAATTTTCCCTAATAAATTTCCCTCTCTGTACAAATAATGTACTACTGTATCTATCTGCATACAATTACAGTTATTGAGGTCATTTAAATACGTTTGACGATTCCCATGTATGTCAGTTTAAATACCTGTAGATGCCCATTAAAATATTTTCCTTGTATATTATGATTTGTTAAAGAATTACAGGAACTAGCACAATAAGAAGAAAAACTACGTTTCACAGCAACCGCTTTGTGTTTGGGAAACCGCTCAGTTCTTCCTGTGAGTCCTTAAGTCCCACCTTTGGCATATCCTGATTGGCTGCCCGTCGCTCCAAGTTCTTTATGTTATAGTTCGTCCGCATCCGCACAGACATCTAGTCCCAATCTCCCTCCCGTTAACTCATATACTCGCGGCTCTTCGATGTTATTCTCATCTGTATTCTCATGTAGCTAGGAATAAGAGAGCATCCAAAAATAAAAGCTACGACGAGTGCTTAGATGGCAATGTGTCGTTTTGACAATGCATTCGTGAGGGGAAACGGCGTATCCCTCCGCGTAGTCCGCTTGAACGGGAAAGATGGCGGCAGGTTGTGTTCTGCATTACGGTTCGGTGTCAGTCGGTTGAATTGTCAGCTTTAAAATCGTATCAGACAAGTGTTGGGGGGAGTTCGTTGGAATCTCGGCGATTTGGAGATTTTTGGTTCATAGTTACGGCTGTGTTTGGTGAGTGTTTTTCTTTTTACCGAAACCTAAGAAATGTTGCTGACTCTAATGGTTGTTTTTGTCTACTTTTGTTGTATATCTAATGTTAAGCAACGGTAAACGTCATGTTTTTATCTGATTGAAGCTTGTCAAAGTAAACTTAGCGTTGAAACAAGTTGTTTATGCATACCTTTGTAGTTTCACTTTTATTTCTTTCATGTTAGGTACTCAATAGTAACGCTACTCAAACATTATGTTTATCTCTATCAGAAAGTTTAGTTACTCCACCAGAATGAAACAGGTTCTGTTGCCGTACAGGAGGTTACATAGGTTGTATTCCTTGCTGTATACGGTTATTGAGTGATTCTTATTGGACCGCATATTAGCAAACAGTGGCCTGGTGCCAGCTAAAGAGATATCTTCTTGGCCTGTACCTTTAGGGAAAACTTTAACAAATGACCTGCATGCACGGTCAATTACATTTTAATATATGCACGAAAGTCTGAAGGATCTCCGGAAAACAGACCTTTTTGAGGAGTCTCCGTTCGTCATGTATCTCGAAAATATTATTCTGAAGGCGTGCTACTTTGACAGCATGAACTTTTTTCCTGCGCACTTTTATCTAAGTTGTCGCGTTTCTATGGTGATCGCAGTTACACGGGCGCGTGCGTGTAGCGCAGGAGGACGTTTCATAAAAATGATAGCCCTTCGTCTCTGCCCCCAGCGCTTTGTTTACCTTCCCTTGATACATTTTAATGAAAATCGCAACACAGACCAATGTCTAGTATGCTTATTTTTAATACACATAAAACGCGTGTGTTCCTTAGTGCTAGTCTTACGTTTACTTCCTGGTTGTAGTGACTCCTAAATACTTTTCCACAATAGTAGACAAATCAATCGGTGAATATAAGTTGTCAAGTGATATTGTCTGTTAAGGAGGCAGTATTCGTCTCCACATAATAATGTAGGTTTGTATGCAAATCTCGCGTGCTTTAACGCCGAGATGTACTAAGGGAATCGTGTTGGTAGGAATTTTATTTTGAAATGCCATAGTCCCCACCTGCTCCATGGAATACTTAATTGCTGATGGTTTTGATACTTCCGGATAGCCGTTACAGTGGGTAAAGACAGGATTACAAGAGGGCTGGGGCGCCAAAAAATTAGCCCATGCTGTCGTAGCCGGATCTTTTTAAATGCGCCAAAGAGGGCGCGCTGACTAAGTTACGGCGGGCACTTGCGCGGGATCGCACACGCTGTCTGATTAATACACACATACAAACACCTCGGTCTACACATACTGTTTCATTTGCGACTACAGCTCAGCTCTCTGACTGGACCTTGCCGATCTCGCTTCTTTTGTGTGAGTTTTGTTCGTTGAACAAATGTGGGGTCTTTTTGTGCATATAGCCAGGAAACGATGCTCGTATTTCGGCTGAGAGGCCCACGTATGTTCAGCTGTGAATGAAAGGGGATTACAATTTCTTATATGAAAAAGGCTCATCATTTATTTAGTTTAGTGGTCGAAAAATGATTGCCCTTGTGTCCGGTATAACATGGGCTCCGAATCTTAAAATTCTTTTATTGACTTTGAACTGGACGACCCTGCAGCTGTTGGTTGTACAACCGCTTAAGCAAATTGATTCCGTGACAGCAGCAGTTCTCGACTGTTCATCTGCAGCAGAGTGGGTGATTCCTATTGATTCTCGTGTTTTATCTTTTATTGTTATAGTTGAGAAAAAATGTTTCTTCTAGGTTTTCTACGACATGTTTATCACCCTGTGTAGTCCTGACCGAACTGAAAAACATATACATTAGTATATAGGTGTCGTTAAGTCTATAGCTGTATTATTTTTTGTCTGCAGTAGTCGAGTGTAACGTGCATGCTGTCAAGTGTGCACTTTTTTCTAATGTGGAAAACCTGAAATACTTTAAATGTTTTGTGCTGTAAAAATCCACGGAGGCCTTTCAGCTACTAAACATCAGAGATTTACAAGTCTTGAATTATGCATTGGTGATTATTTTCAATTCCATTCATTCTCCTAATTACAAAACTAGTGTTCCTGTCCTCTCCTGTACTCCAGGTATAATTTGATTCTTCAATATAGCCTAATGCAGTGTGTGTTGCATTCATGCAGAATTATGGACAACAGCAAGTCTAGATTCGCTTTAGTAGAACTTACTGAAATGCTTGATGTACCTGTTAAGTGCACTCAACTGACATAATTTCTAACAAGTACAGTAATTAATTCTGTAGAGCAGGTGCTTGCAAAAATCACTCCTTTTCACATTGTGAGCACTCTATTGTTGATTGCACCTGTTCTATTTCTTTGAATTTAACGTCCTTTGTGAAAGGTGTACTGGATGATTAAGTAATTTGGTAGGTTATATATGTTAATAAGTGTGTCAAAATATAGCATAGCTTGTACTTTATTTTAAAATGCAGCAAATTTCTAGCAAAACAAAGTGATTTTTGAAAGCGCATGTGCTAGTGAAAGCAAGATATACATTTTAAGTAAGATTAGGAAGTAACTACATTGCAGTCCATAAGTATTCAGACAGTGACATAGTTGGTGTTAGAGTGGCTTTCTGTGCAAGCATACTGATACTGAAATGTAGTAAAGGGTACATACCTTTTTAATGTATTACAGTATTAATACATTCATATTAGTATTCAGTATTAAATTGGAGCTATTTGAATTAAAAATGGATCATCTGAAGTTCCTGCTTGTAGGCTTTAGTTTTGTTGTCATGTCCTGTTCTTCTGCATTTTTGGCAGCAGTTTACCAATGCTCATTTTTCCTCCAACATTAAAATCAAGTTCAGTTTAGTTCAGCCTAGGTTAAGGTGGTCATTGTGGCCAGATTAATTTAATAATCTCAGAAAAACACTTAAATCTGCAGCACATTGTGTTCGTAATACATTTTAGTGTGTTTTATGTTTTAAAGCTTGGCAGTATCCAAATATTTATTACAATTTCAAAATAATTTTTGGTAATTGTACATTTTTTGTAGTCAGATTTGTTGTTGTGTACAATTGTGAGAGTTTTGTTCAGCTTGTGTTTAATTTATTTGGCTTGGCTTAATGTTTCCATTAACAACCTATAAAGGTATTGATTGTGTAGTTTCAGGCTTTTGCATTTTAAATGCATGTTGCTTTCATGTGTTGGTCCCATGTTTGCCATCAGCTAAAGGACCCATAGGGTTGTATGCTCAGCCCCTTCGTATGTTCCTTGCTCACTTAAAGCTGTGTGCCTGGACTCGGCTCCAACTTCATCAGTACATTTACTGTGATCACCATCAGCCTGAGCCTTTGCATGAACACCTCAAGTGAGGAGACACCTTATAGAAAAGGGGTTTGCTTTTTTTGATGTGTGATATTTGGGCACTTGGAGCCACATTTTACTTTCCTAGCTTCTGCTACAGATGTTGCTGAGAGATCCAAATGTCAGAGAGCAAGGTCTGGGCTCTGGAGTGGTTGGGGAAATAATCCATTTGTGTAATGTGATTGCTTTCTTTGTTGCATTTTATAGGTTGTGCAGTGTGTTGAAGGAGAATTTGTTTGTGAGGTTGAATTCCCTTTTAATCTTTCTGCAACTTCTTAAAAAAAAAAAATAAATGAGAAATTGAGTTGGCATTATTCTGACTGACTTTTTGTCTTCGGTTCATAGTGATGGAGCCATGTTTCATCTTTTATGATGGACTGTCATACAAACTTTTCACTTCCAGCCTTGTAACAGAAGAGTAAATCTGTTTTTGATCTCTCTCTCTCTCTCTCTGATCAATAATTAGGCATCTTGCAACCCAGTGTACACTAGTGTTGGATTGGTACTAAAGTTTTGATTTGTAGGTATTAATATCAGATTTCAGACCCAAATACCGATATTGAAATGGTACTGAAGCAAAATAATGAGTAACTCCCCGCAACCTCTTCCTACCACCAAACTTCGTCACACTCTTGCTAGCTTACCTGGTATATCACACAAACATGTGTTGCGCCTGTTGCACCGCATAAATGCATGCCTTCTTACTTTACTACAGTTTCCCTTTAAATTCTCCGGTGTGTTGAAATTTGCTGTACACAGCTTGAAGAGAAGAAGATGGGTAATGGTATGGTGGTTTGTCCACTGCACAGTGTATAGTGCAACGAAGGGAAAGGAATCGTAGTTCTCAAAAAATTAATGATGTAGACCTTCACCTACACTGGGCATGTACACATATATGGCAAACTCTGCAGAGGGACTGTTGAGTGAAAATCAGATTCTCGTGTGCTTTATGCACTTTCAAAACTATTAACACAGGCAGGACTTTGATGGCATGTTTATAACATAGGAAAACTGAGACATTTTTTTAAGAAACCACAGTGAGCCCCGTGTCACATTAATGGAATAGTCTTCAGGACTGGCAAATGGCATCTTGTCATTAAATAAAAACAAAGCAAATGTTAAAGTGACACAAAAAAGTGTTAAGTTGTACGTTCATTCGCAAGATGATTGATAATAAGCATTCCACTCCAATCAGAGCGCACCTTGTACCAAACATTTGTAAAATTAACTCAGTAGGGAAACATGCATATATACATGTTTACATTCTGATTTTCATGCTCTGAATTTTTCACTACTCTGGTAACACCGCTGACCACAGGATTTATCTTTAAGCTGTACCAATCAGTGAATAATTTGCCTTTTATGCATGTATGAAGCATTCAAACTATAGAAAATGCAATTTAGATACATACAGGTAAGCAGGGGCGGCACGGCATGGTGCCTCACAGTTAGGAGACCTGGGTTTGGTTTCCTGGTCCTCCCTGCATGGAGTTTGCATGTTCTCCCCATGCCTGCATGGGTTTCCTCCGGGTGCTCCGGTTTCCTTCCACGGTCTGAAGACATGCAGGTTAGGTGTGCTTGGTGTGTGCGTGCGTGTGTCCGCGCGTGTGCTCTGTGGTGGGCTGGCGCCCTGCTTGGTGTTTGTTCCTGCCTTGCACCCTGTGCTGGCTGGGATTGCTTCCAGCAGACCCCCGGGACCCTGTGTTAGGATATAGCGGGTAGGATAATAACTGACTGTCTGACAGGTAAGCAGCGCAACAAGCACCATGGAAAGCAACTCTTCTACATATGTCGTTATGTTGGAAAATGTTTTTCTTCCTTGTCAGACTAATGCCACATTGTGGTCGCTTCACAAGCTTGTCTATCAGTTCCTCTTCTATATTTCTTTCTTACACATTTCTTTGTTGTTAAATCTTCTTAGGTTGTGAGATGAAAGTTGAGCAAAACTTGCTGTTTTTGTGCTACTGAAACGAAAGCTCTCGGTGATGCATCAAATATGCTGTTTTACATACCAACCATATGTGTGTGTGTATATATGTGTATGTGTATGTATATATATATATATATATATATATATATATATATATATATATATATATATATATATATATATATATATATATATATATATATATATATATATATATATATATATATATATATATATATATATATATATAAAAATTCACTAAGGCAAGACACCCATGGAAAGCACGTCAGAAGGGGCGTGGATTTACTACGCCGCCGACAAGTAAGACGCCCATGGTGCACGCAGGAAGGAGCCACGCCTACCAACTCTAAGACCATTGGATACGACGACAACTTGCAGAACCACGCCCACCAACTTGGACGCGATGACACAGAAAAAAACGGCGTCATATGTTCGTCTGTCGTAGAGTCCACATGCAACTCTGAGCCACGTTGACTGTTCATAGAGGCATGTTTCTCGCGGAAGTGAATCGCCATATGCAGCGTGTAAAACAGTTTGCGAGGGGTATCCCATGGGATCATTAAAACAATCCTTTAAAACTGAGGTTAAAACACAATGAAGGAAGCAGTCTTTAAAAACCAGTGCCTCTGTTTTATTACCGTCTTACCTGCTTCACCATTGCAGGCCCTGCAACATTCAAGACACTCTCTCAGCAGCTGACCTTCTCTGTGCCTGACCGGTTCACACAGAGGCAGCGCAAGAGAAAGCTGTGCACACACACAGGCAGCGCCAGAGACAGACACGGGCACACACACAGGCAGCGCTAGAGACAGACAGAGGCACACACACAGGCAGCTGGTGAGTTTCTCTTGCGAGCGGGCACATGACCAGGCGGTGTGTATGCTTCGAGAATGAGGGTGGACGCGGCATGCGACCGGGCACATGACCAGGCAGTGTGTATGCTTAGAGTACGAGGGTGGACGCGACAGGACCATCTAGGAAAATCATGTCGCGGATGTGAATTGCTGTATGCAGTGTGTAAAACGCTGTATTGTATGTTGTCCTCTCCAGAGTTACAGCTTTTCATTCACCTACAGTCGTATCCTCAAAACCAACCCCATTTGGACAACTGTGTTTTTCAGGAGGTGTTCACCCAACAATACATAATTATGCGGCGTATACTACGCCGCGGGTTGGCTAGTAAATAATAACTAAATAATGCTGCTGTGCCCAGAAAATAGTGTGCTACATTTTAGCCATGTATCTTCCATTTGTTACTTAGATATGGAGGAAACATGATCTGATGATGTTTATTGTGGGGAAAATAGAGAGCCATAATTGCTCAAATGCACAAAAACATTTTTAAAACAATTTTCAGACAGCCATAAGTTGGCAAATATGCAACTATAGACCAATTACTTTAGATATTGGACATCTGATACTGAATAAAAATCTCAGAAAATGTGAAGCACCTAACACTAACATTGATAGTTCAAAAGTTATGATTGTTGTTAGGACCACACCTCCTTTTTAAATCCTCCATATCTCAGAAACTAATAAAGAGTTTCTGGCGCATGCTTGCAGTTTTTCAATATAGGTGTTTGGGCTCATTACATTAATTTCAGCAAGTATGAAGCAAATCGGAGTGGGCTAAAATCTGTTGATTTGGCTCAGGTTGATGCAATAATGCATTTAATGTATTTTATTAGATGTATATTAGGATTGCAAAGGTGACACTTTTGAACACCAACACACATACAGAGTACTTGAATGCTGAAGACCATTGTTAGAAAAAGAGGAGAACAATTCACTTTTATTAATAAGCCGTAGTAAATAAAACTGCATTTGTTTAAAATGGAGTAAAAATATATTATTTTTAATAGTATTAATTCAAATTAACAATGACTCTGTAAAATGTTTTTTACATTTATAAGTAGATGGAAACTCTTCAAAAACAAAGAACAAAGGAAATTTCATTTTTTAAAAAAAAAATGCATAATTTAAAATTTTTCCAGCTGAAATAAATTTTGTGACAGTTGTATATCTGTTTGTGTGTATATTTCTGTGTGTGTGCATATAGCATGGACGGGAAGCCCGAGAGGAAGGATGGATGGATTGGCCGGCTAGATGAAAAGATAACTTTGTGCCCAGCAGGTATAACTTGGGAGTGGTTCTAAGCCCCATTGGTCCTTGTATGGGTGTTAGGCCTTGTTCACACGGGCGTTAAGTTTTTGGATAAACAAACTTGCTCTGAACGTCCTAGACGTTTATGTTGCATTTTGTGGTGGCGATCGATTGACTTCTACACCGGCGTTCGTTTGTCTCTGTCTAACGCCAGCCTGCAGCCCAAATTGTAGTTTGTGTGTTAACCTGTGGAGGCAGTGTCAGGAACTGGATATGAAAGCCCTTGTCGTTTTATTTGAGGTGCCTCCTTTCAATATGGTCCATTTTGCTATGTTAGATATTAATCTTGTTGTTTTAAAAATACTCGTAATACGGCGACGTAGCAACAACAACAACAACATTTATTTATATAGCACATTTTCATACAAACAGTAGCTCAAAGTGCTTTACATATTAAAGAATAGAAAAATGAAAGACATAATTATAAAAAATAAATCAACATTAACATCGAATAAGAGTAAGGTTCAATGGCCAGGGGACAGAAAAAAAAAAACTCCAGACGGCTGGAGAAAAATAAAATCTGTAGGGATTCCAGACCATGATACCCCCAGTCCCCTCTGGGCATTCTACCTAACATAAATGAAACAGTCCTCTTTGGATTTAGGGTTCTCACGGAAGGGCTTGATGATGATGATGGTCACGAAGACTTCTTCCTTTTAATCCGTCCATCATTGTTGGAGCATCGTGAAGCTTTGAGTAGGTGGAGGTGGCGCAGGCCACCACCACAAAGAAACCGGAAAAAGAAACAGAAAAGAGAGTAGGGGTCAGTACCGATTTTAGAGCCACCATGAATAGTTGTTATGATGAATTGAACATACAGAGTATCAGGATTAAGTTAAATTACGATTAAAATGAAGTTATAAAAGGCCATGTTAAAGTAATGTGTTTTCAGCAGTGTTTTAAAGTGTTTCTACTGTATCAGCCTGGCTTAATTCCTATTGGCAGGCTATTCCAGATTTTAGGTGCATAACAGCAGAAGGCGCCTCACCACTTCTTTTAAGTTTTGTTCTTGGAATTCTAAGGAGACACTCATTTGAGGATCTGAGGTTACGATTTGGAATATAACGTGTCAGACATTCCGATATATAAGATGGGGCTAGATTATTTAAGGCTTTATAAACCATAAGCAGAATTTTAAAGTCAATTCTGAATGACACAGGTAACCAGTGTAGTGACATCAAAACTGGAGAAATGTGTTCTGATTTTCTTTTCCTAGTTAGGATTCTAGCAGCTGCATTCTGCACTAGTTGCAAACGATTTATATCTTTTTTGGGTAGTCCTGAGAGGAGTGCGTTACAGTAATCTAGTCGACTGAAAACAAACGCGTGAACTAATTTCTCAGCATCTTTCAGTGATCAAAGAGGTCTAACTTTACTTATGTTTCTTAAGTGAAAAGATGCTGTCCTAATGATCTGATTAATATGTGATTTAAAATTCAGATTACAGTCAACAATCACCCCTAAGCTTTTTACCTCCGTCTTGACTTTTAATCCTAATGTATCCAGTTTATTTCTAATAGCCTCATTGTATCCATTATTGCTGATCACTAAAATTTCAGTTTTCTCTTTATTTAACTTGATAAAATTACTATTCATCCATTCTGAGATACTAGTCAGACATTGTGTTAGTGAATCAATAGAATCGGGGTCATCAGGTGCTATTGATAAGTACAGCTGTGTGTCATCAGCATAGCTGTGGTAGCTCACGTGTGGCCCTGAGATAATCTGACCTAACGGAAGCATGTAGATTGAGAATAACAGCGGACCCAGGATAGAGCCTTGTGGAACACCATATTGGATATCATGTGTCTTCGAGTTGTAATTCCCAGGGTAGGGAGAGAAAAAAATCGCCGCTACTGGGTTCATCCTCTGATTGCACAACGTCGGGTTAAAGGAAGTTTTTTTTGTGCTTTATGAAGAAATGCGAAAATTTCAGAGCAAGTTTTTTTAATTACTGTCGGATGTCGGTTTCCACTTTTGATTGTCTGTTGCAGCTGGTGCAATGCCACATTACACGCCGATCAACCAATATGCGACTTGGTGTTAGCCCCGAAGCGAGACTACTTGTCACTTTGAGGTAAGGAAACAGTAGTCGAGTGTGCGCTTACACCGGTGTTATGCACTGAAATGACGCCCCGCTCCTCCGGCGTAAAATAAACGTGCAGAAAACTAACTAGAAGCGGTTTCCTTGCGTCGCTGGGTTTTGAACGCCAAGAAAAGCTGCATGCAACGTTTTTTTGATGCTGTATAAACGCGCAGCCGCACAAACGCACGTCACCAAAGCCCGTGTGAACACTCTCATTGACTCCTACATGTAGAAAACAATCGGCGCTTGATCCGCGCTCACCGGACGCAACGAACGCAAAAAAAATGCTCGATTTTAACGCCTGTATGAACAAGGCCTTAATGTGATGGTGTCCAAAAGTGTAGCCCTGTAGGGGTCCCTTGGAATCGGTAGATGGTACTTTTGGGGGAGGGACACTCTATTTTGTCTATGCCCTGGAAGTGCTTCAGTAAGGAAATGGAATGGCACCAGAAGTATTCCCGGGTCTAGCTTAAAAAGGAGCCCGCTGCTACACATGGAGGAGTCTGAGGCAGCAGGCACACTTGCCGGAGGAGAGAAGGATGAAGAATATTTTTATTTATTGTATTGATTGTAATTGTATTTTTGGCTGATTGTTGGAATGAGGTTTGTGGTAAGGTGCATTGGAAGGATTGAAAGTCCTTATTTTATTCATGTTATGTGTGCTGTATTGCTGTGTCTGTGATTTGGGGGTCTCTGTGGTTATCTATACTAATAAAAGGCAAAGCCCTCACTCACTCACTCACTCACTGACTCATCACTAATTCTCCAACTTCCCGTGTGGGTGGAAGGCTGAAATTTGGCAGGTTCATTCCTTACAGCTTCCTTACAAAAGTTGGGCAGGTTTTATATCGAAATTCTACGCGTAATGGTCATAACTGGAAGCTGTTTTTCCATTTACTGTAATGGAGATGAGCTTGAACGCCGTGGGGCGGAGTTTCGTGACATCATCACGCTTCCCACGTAATCACGCAGTACATAGAAAACCAAGAAGACCTCCAAAAAGCGCTGAAGAAAGCATGCATTATATAATTGAGAAGGCAGCTAAACAATAAGAAGCGGCGAAGTGACATATACAATCATATTCATGAGTTCTGCTACTTCGGAAACAAAGCACGATGTAAACCTACACTTTAAATTAAGTTCATAGACAGGCTGCCGCTGGCGTTTGTAATTTAGTGCCTGCCCATATAAGGCCGTCCGTCAGCGGCAATCCAATAGCAAACTCCACTAAATATTCACGGGTGAAGGACTGTGCTTATGCAGAGGAAGATGAGATGGTCAGGGTGATGTTTGACACAAACTCAGCGAAACTGCGAGAGAAAGTTTTAAGTGCCAGGACTAAGGTAACATTAAATACAGCCATGGACATAGCACAGATGGCACCAGCACAGCTGGGAACCTTCGATGCATGTACACCGAAGGCTCACGTGAACTGACGCAGTGCACAGATAAAAGCAACAGTTCCAAAGAGCTGAACAAAACCGAATTACACAATTGAAAAGGCAGCAAAAATATGAAGCGCCTGACACATACAAGCATATTCATAAATCCAGCTACTGCGGAAACAAAGCACACGGTGGAAAAGTCAATGTCCCGCTAAAGGAAGACAGTGTAAAAAACCGTGCATGCAGTGTGTCAGGTCTCAGATAAAGAAGAAGACGAGCTGTTTATTGATGCAGTAAGAAACGAATCGATGAATGAAACCTGTCATCTTTACAACGATTGACAAACACGGAATGTAACTTGAACACAACACATCCTACAAATACGAACCTGATTGAAAGAAATAATGATAATCAAATCCTTGATGACAGCAACACTCAGTAACACTCACAAAACAAATACTGTATATTGACAGTCATGTTACGTTATTTTTAAAATGTTCCCTTTTCTTTTTTTAGCTTTTTAACACACTACTTCTCCGCTGCGATACACGGGTATATATATATATGTATATATATATATATCCCGATCTACATACTCGAATAATGGATACTTTATTCGCCATCAATGATTGTTTTGGTAAAGCCATACTCAGTGTATTCATTAGATGAACGGTAAAAAAGTAAGAGCGAGGGGAGGATGACTTATTGAGGCATGCAGGCTGTAGTGCGCGTCAACTCTATCTGAATTGCGATCACATTTGAAAAAATATATCTTTTCAAGTTCTATTTAGTCCATATGTGTCAAACTCAAGGGCAGGGCCACATCCGCCCGGCGTGTAATTATATCCGGCCGCGAGATCATTTTATATACTGTATTATTGTTATTAATGGCCCGGTATATGAAGCGCTGGTAACACAATAAACTACAGATCCCATAATGCAGCGCTTCAGCTGCCTTGCGAACACTTACCGCGTTAATCAAGTCTAGCTTATGATGCTGCAAGTTATTGCGAAGCTAGCTCACACGATGCTGAAGAGAAAAGTTGATTCTGAAAATAGAGCCTTTAAAACCGATGGGAGGCTGAGTATATGTTTACTGAACCCGTGTGTCTCATTTGTGGAGCTAATGTGGCTGTAATTACAGAATTTAATCTAAGACGGCACTATGAGACAAAACATCAGGGTAACCTGAATGCAATGCAGAAGATACAGAAAGCAGAAGAATTAAATAAGAATCTGACACTTCAGCGGACGCTTTACCCGTGCACAATCACAAAGTGATTTCAAGTGAAGCTGCTTTTATGGGAGACACAAATGCACCAGTGCAACTTGCCCCACTTTCCCTGTTGCCAAGTAATGTTAAACCAAGTCGTCACTATGGTGTTCCCAAATCGCACTTTGCTGATAAACTGAGCACACTGAGTTTGCCGGCGCTTTGGTGACTTTGAAGAACAAAAAGTCCGTCTACATGCGGCTCGAACCTTGTGCATGTTTGGTAGCACATATCTGTGTGAGAAGCTCTTCTCAGTGATAAAGACTAACAAAACAGCACACAGGAGTCGCCTCACTGATGAGCACCTGCAATCCATCCTGAGAATCTCCACAACACAGAACCTCACACCAAACATAAACGAACTTGTTGCCAAAAAGATGCCAGGCGTCCAGCTCTAAAATGACATATGAGCAAAGACAACTGAATGATTTGATTTGTTATTGCTGAAAGGAACACATTTTATTTATATTTCCAGGTTTTGTTATGCAGCATGTTCATATTTGAATTTGTATAATTTTGACAGGATATATTTTTATGGAGAGCAAAATCTTTTGGGATATTTAAAATCTAAGTTTATTTTTTTATATAAAATTACATAAGAGTAAAGAAATTTGAATGTTTGTTCTTTTAACGTTTACTTTATTTCTAACTTGTATAATTTAGACAGGATATATTTTTATGGAGAGCAAAATATTATAAGTTGTTTAAGGTTTGAGTTGATTTATTCAGGAATAATATTCCTGTCTGTTTTACCATTCCTACCAAAGATATTTCTGTCGACTAAATAAAAATTCCTTCTATTTAAAATTTAAATAGAACTTGAACAAATATGATAGTTCATAATATCCACGCAGACTTGCGCAAGAGCGGAGTTATCCGTTTTAACAAGCAGCGTATTGCACTGATACGAAATAGCTGTGTGTGTATATATGTAGATATGTATGTATATGTGTATATATATATATGTTTATATATGTGTATGTGTGTATATGTATAGATATGTATGTATGTATATATAGATATATATAGATATATATATAGATAGATAGATAGATAGATATATATATATATATATATATATATATAGATAGATAGAGATAGAGATAGAGATAGAGATAGAGATAGAGATAGAGATAGAGATAGAGATAGATATATATAGATATATAGAGATAGAGATAGATATATATAGATATATAGAGATATATCGATATGTATGTATGTATATATATATATATATATATATATATGACAGCAACACTCATCACTCACAACAGTGACAAAACAATTACATTGACAATCATGTTACGTTATTTTCAAAATGTAAGGTATTTTGCTAGTTATATATATATTGACTTGGAGGCTATGCCCCCTGCTCGCTTCGCTCGTCAACCCCCAATGCGGGCCCTACGTGCTAGTCATTTCCCGGATCTGCCGCTTGTGACGAATTGTGCTTTGCTTTTGGATAAACACAAATATCAACTCTGTCTTTGATGTTGGTTTATTATATATGCAAGTGTGATTTTTCAGATTGGTATAGAAATTCAAGAAAACTTCTCTGTTCGTGTTTTTTAGATAAATTTCGTGTCAAGTGCGATACCTTTGGACATATCGATTTGTATCCATTATTGGCTATAGAATTTCTAATACATCCGATCGCTTAACTCTTTCGATACTATGTTGCATCGCTTCTCTGTGATCATAAATATAAACCTGACCAAATTGTGGTTTCTTTGAAATTAAACTTGTAGTAGCTCTGTCATATCACCTATGTCCATATATTTGATTGCTTTTCCCCATTCCCGTTATTTCACTGAGTAATTTCCGTTTGTTAGTGCTAATGCGATCTTTGGTTTTTTGAGACTTTCGAATTTTGGTACTTTAATAATCTCTAACCTGCTCTGCATGTGTATCACGCCAATGTTTTTGAACCTTTTTACGATGTTCTACTTTGTCTTCTACTCTTAGCCTTTTCTTCTTCTACTGTTTTGCCTTTTTATTTTCACCCCTGCTTCGACCGGTTAGGTTTTCAATTCGTCTCTTGGCACAAAGTCTTGTCTTGTGTATATTAAGTGAAAAATGTTAGGTGAACTCTCATTGTTAGTTTCTTTGTGCATGGGAATTGGCTTATTATGTTACAGTTAAGTAAATTAATCTTATTGTTTTATTTAAAGTTTTTTTTTTATTAGCATTAGTATGTAGTGGTTGCTTCATTAGTGGTGTCTGTGTAAAGTTTTCTGTAGCTCAAACACAATTATGCATCTCACTGTATTGATTACAGTAACACAAAGTTGAGTGGATAGCTTTGAAAGTTTGAACTTTATTTCAGGTATTAAAGAGGTGTAAAATAAATTCAGATGCATTCTAAGTAAAATGAGTATGTGACAGCTCTATTGGAGATCAGCTTTGTGCAGAAAAATAACGATGCATGAAAATAAAGATCAAACAGTTAAGGAAATCTCACTAGAATATGAGCACCAGGTGTTTAATGAAAAATGTGCCCCCTCATTCCTCTGGTGAAAAATTGTCTTGTTTAATTTTTTTCACTATTAAGATTCCAGTTACTAATTTACTTCCTTACTACCTGTCACTTAACCGTTCGGATTTTTTTTTTTTTATTTTACACTGAGTCATTCTTTACATTTTCTACTGCCTAACCTTTGAGTCCAGTTTTTGTTTAGCACTTAGAGGTTCTTGCAGCCCAAATCTAAAAGACTTTCTGCCTAATACATTATGCTAATAATCTATTATTTCATGCCAAAAAAGGCCAGTCAAGAGCAATGTCCTTGGGGTTCATTTGCCAAGTAAATTTTTACAAAATCATAAAATATATTAAAATTCTCTCATCCGACAAAAGGAGATTCTCTCTTTTCTCTCTGTCTTTCATGTAACACATTTTACTTGAATAAGCATGGCAACCTAAAATTTAAGGAAAGGTGAAATGAGTATTTTTACTTTGTAACCTGAACCTCAAGGCTCTGCATGTAGCACATCTTAATATAAAACACTCTGCACTCAGTTATACAGATGGTTTATTATAACACTCTTATCACTTATGGCAATTCTTAGCATTAAACTAGTTATAAAAATAATTTAATTGGTATTTGGGTCATTTCTGCACTAAGTTGCCATCTTAGTGTCCTGTGGAAATGCTGAGTGTTGTGTAAAATTGCTTAATGTTCATTCCCCTCAAATCAAAGGACCTGGGACCAGTTCCTACCCCAAGTAGTTCACCTGTTATTTTTTGGTCTTGTGATTTTTTTAAATATGTACCCATTAGGTTAGCTGGTATCTCTAAATTGACCTGGAGTGAATGCTGATATGTACATTAGTGTTGTTTATGATGTACTGGTCTCTTGATTTGCTGAGTTGTTTGGAAAACAAGTAGACATCAAAACTACCCAAAGCTGTCATCCTAAATAGCACAAGGTTGACAAAGTAATGTTTCTGTACAGGTTTGGTGGGCTCAGTTTACATTGTAGTGTGAGGAGCTTGATAATAAGGCAGTACCATTGCATTCTCTGGACCAAGAGTAGGTAGTCATTTTTCCACAGAACGTATGACCATTTTAGTAAAAAAAAATAAAAAATAAAATAAATAAAAAAAAACATAACTGTGAAATAATTATTTAGATTATTTTTTTTCTTCTTTTATTCAGTAGGCAGTTAACTTGTTAATGTAAGGATTCATGTTATGCTAGCATTTACTTCATACAGCTGATAACTATTTTCATTTTCCTGAGAGTAAATTTTCCAATACATAAGTGAATTAAAAAGTTTATACTAGATATATGAGCTTAATGAAATTTTTTGATTTAACAGGAAAGAGAGAACTTGCTAAGTCTTTACAATGGCTACAGGAGGGTTGCCGTTAGAAGATCACCTTGATGATCAAGATTGGGTTGTCAGCAATAGTAGCCTTGAAGACAGACTGAACAACATGGTAAAGTTGTGTTTTATTTCTCCTTTAAGCTTCAGCAGCATGAATATTGCATAAATGAATTGAGGTATTTAGTAGAACATTTTGTTTATTATTAGGGACTTTGGGGGAATAAGCATATACTGTATAATGTGTTTATGCAATGTAAATTAGACACACTTACTCATGAACAAATAACAGTCCAGTATTTCCCATTAGTTAAAAGATGATTTTTTTTAGGATGGTACAACTAAGTCAGTACAGTATGTATACATTAAGAAAAGATATTTCAAGATATCAATGTTTATGGGTAAAAACCCTTCCTACAAAAGAAAAACTAAATATCCCAAAATATCAAAAACGCCTTGACTTGTTTGATTAAAATGTTTTGAGGTTCTAGAGAAAAGAAAATTGGCTGCTTTGTGTTTTGTTTATTTTTACGGTTCAGCGTTTGTCAGTACTAAAACTGTAGTGCTATTGTAGTCCATCCTCCAGGGCACATCCTTGTATTTGACTCTAAAGGTGTAATTGATTACACTATCATTAATTTCTATTTAATTTATCTGATTCAGTATCAATGTAGCTTTCCCTTAATATTAGACACAATAGTAACATTATCCTTACCGACATAGTATAAAAGTTAATAGGGAAAAATAGTGTATGAAGACTACAATTGATATAGATGTTCACATTTTCATTGTAAAAAAATGCAAGCTGACAAAATAATGGAAAAGAGAAAATTAGTTTTAGATCTGAAAAAAGTCAGTTCTGCTATATATACCCACTTTCTGTAGTACTGCCTGTTTTTGGTATATTAGAACTTGTAAAGAACTTGTTAAAATGCTCAGAATGTCATCTTTTATGTGAAATTTGAATTCTTTTGATATATCAGCCTAATCTATCTCTCTATTATAAAAAAAATGTAATATACTCACCAACAAAGTCAAACACCCCAGAAATATTATTATCATTGGATGCAGAAAAAGCATTTGACATGATTGAATGGAAATAATGTTTCACTACATTAGAGAAATTTGGGTTTGGCTTGAACATTTGTGCATGGATCAAACTACTGTAAAGCAATCCAGAAGCTTCAGTTTGTATCAACAACATTTGTTCAGACTACTTTAAACTAGAACGAGGTACCAGACAGGGATGCCCCTTGTCACTGCTGCTATTTGCAATCTCCATTGAACCACTGGCGGTTCACTGTCGAAATGCTGATCAGATAAAGGGGATTATCGGAGAAGGACTGGAACAAAAAATATCTCTATAAGCAGATGATATGGTACTGTATATATCAGACCCACAAAATTCTGTGCCTGCAGTCTTAACAGCACTTAAAGAATTTCAAAAGATCACTGGTCTCAGAATTAATCTGAATAAAAGTGTACTCTTTCCATTGAATTCTCAAGCATATAATACTGTATTAGATTAGACACCCTACCTTTTATCATTGCAGAACAGTTTAAATACCTAGGGGTAAAAATCACAAATAAACATAACATTCTTTATCAACAAAATTTTGCCGTCAGCATGGAAAAGATTAGGCAAGACTTGCATAGATGGTCAACCCTTCATCTCACTCTAGCTGGAAGGATTAACATTGCTAAGATGAATAATCTTCCTAAGCTTCTTTTTTATTTCAAAACATTCAAAATTACATCAATAAATCATTTTTTAAGCAATTAGATTCAACAATAACCTAATTTATTTGGAACTCAAAACATCCACGTATCCAAAGAGCAACCCTACAAAGACCAAAGGCAGAAGGCATGGCTCTACGTAACTTTCAGTTTTATTACTGGACAGCAAACATACAAGCTATAAAAACCTGGACACAAATAGATGAACATACACAGACCTTGTCCACAATAGAAGTAAAATCCTGCAGTACTTCTTTATATTCCCTGCTTTGTGCTCCAGTAAATGCAAGTTATCAGCAATACAGTACATCCGGAACGTATTCACAGCGCATCACTTTTTTCACATTTTGTTATGTTACAGCCTTATTCCAAAATGGATTAAATTCATTTTTGTGAATTTGTACTCATAGCAGCAACAAAGCAACAACTCCACACAACATAGGACATGAGCTTTAAAGACTAAATTAGAACTCTAAAGAGCAAATAAATAAATAGCCTCTCTGTGTGATAATTATGTCTGTCTATTCTGCCTTATATCTCTAGTCCTGTCTTATACGTCAACATACAGTGCATCCGGAAAGTATTCACAGCGCATCACTTTCTCCACATTTTGTTATGTAACAGCCTTATTCCAAAATGGATTAAATTCATTTTTTTTCCTCATAATTCTACACACAACACCCCATAATGACAATGTGAAAAAAGTTTACTTGAGGTTTTTGCAAAATTATTAAAAATAAAAAAACTGAGAAAGCACATGTACATAAGTATTCACAGCCTTTGCCATGAAGCTCCAAATTGAGCTCAGGTACATCATGTTTCCCCTGATCATCCTTGAGATGATTCTGCAGCTTAATTGGAGTCCACCTGTGGTAGATTCAGTTGATTGGACATGATTTGGAAAGACACACACCTGTCTATATAAGGTCCCACAGTTGACAGTTCATGTCAGAGCATAAACCAAGCATGAAGTCAAAGGAGTTGTCTGTAGACCTCCGAGACAGGATTGTCTCAAGGCACAAATCTGGGGAAGGTTACAGAAAAAGTGCTTTGAAGGTCCCAATGAGCAAAGTGGCCTCCATCATCCGTAAGTGGAAGGAGTTCGAAACCACCAGGACTCTTCCTAGAGCTGGCTGGCCATCTAAACTGAGCGATCGGGGGAGAAGGGCCTTAGTCAGGGAGGTAAACAAGAACCCGATGGTCACTCTGTCAGAGCTCCAAAGTTCCTCTGTGGAGAGAGGAGAACCATCTCTGCAGCAATCCATCAATTAGGCCTGTATGGTAGAGAGGCCAGACGGAAGCAACTCCTTAGTAAAAGGCACATGGCAGCCCGCCTGGAGTTTGCCAAAAGGCACCTGAAGGACTCTCAGACCATGAGAAACAAAATTCTCTGGTCTGATGAGACAAAGATTGAACTCTTTGATGCGAATGCCAGGCGTCACGTTTGGAGGAAACCAGGCACCGCTGATCACCAGGCCAATACCATCCCTACAGTGAAGCATGGTGGTGACAGCATCATACTGTGGGGATGTTTTTCAGCGGCAGGAACTGGGAGACTAGTCCGGATGAAGGGAAAGATGACTGCAGCAATGTACAGAGACATCCTGGATGAAAACCTGCTCCAGCGTGCTCTTGACCTCAGACTGGGGCGATGGTTCAACTTTCAGCAGGACAACGACCTTAAGCACACAGCCAAGATATTAAAGGAGTGGCTTCAGGACAACTCTGTGAATGTCCTTGAGTGGCCCAGCCAGAGACCATACTTGAATCCGATTGAACATCTCTGGAGAGATCTTAAAATGGTTGTGCACCGACGCTTCACATCCAACCTGATGAAGCTTGAGAGGTGCTGCAAAGATGAATGGGTGAAACTGGCCAAGGATAGGTGTGCCAAGCTTGTGGCATCATAGTCAAAAAGACTTGAGGCTGTAATTGCTGCCAAAGGTGCATCGAGTATTGAGCAAAGGCTGTGAATACGTATGTACATATGATTTCTCAGTTTTTTTATTTTTAATAAATTTGCAAAAACCTCAAGTAAACTTTTTTTTTAACCTTGTCATTATGGGGTGTTGTGTGTAGAATTCTGAGGGGAAAAAATGAATTAAATCAATTTTGGAATAAGGTTGTAACATAACAAAATGTGGAAAAAGTGATGCACTGTGAATACTTTCTGGATGCACTGTATGCTTTAAGTAGAACTGGCTGTTCTTAAAATGCTCCAACTTTCAACCCAGTTAACGAAGTCCCTGCATACACCTGAATGTTAAACTATGTATACATTTTCTGGTTTATTTTAAGTGAAATGTGTTTTTTTTTTGTGTGCATATTTGTTTTAATTTATAAGTCCATATAAAGTCCAATTTTGGAGCTCTATTTATCAGTACAGAATTTTTCCAGATAGTATCTGTAAAGCATTTTAGAGTCCCTCAAAATAAGAGTGTGACAAATGTTGTGGCTGTGTCACTGCTGACACGGTAGGGCTGAAAGGTAAATGAGCAGTCAAGTGAAAATGGCAGTGAAGTATTTGCTTCTCCTTGACGTTCAATTTTGCTTGCACTTGTGTCTGTGCTGCTCATTTTTAAAAATTAGCTTTTGGATACTATTAATGAAGTAAACGGTACATAAAATGCAAATTAAAAGCGTATGGCAAAAGAAAAAAAGTAGTGTTGAAAGCTATGGTTAGAAGCCAGTACTTGTGCTCTGCTATTTCTGAGGCTTATTAGTTAATATTGTAATTAAAATCCCACATTACTATAGCATTCCCTTCTAAACTTTCTTTGTAAATATTATTAAAAACATGCATTTTGAGACCTGGCTGCAATTAACTATTCTGCTTATTGATTAAGTGGTTGATATACATTTTTTTGATTAATCAATCGTCAGTGTTTAATTGTTTATACAAAATCCCAATATTAAGCTCTTCTCCCCAGAGCTTTTTAGTGAAATCTTTCCTGTGATTTGGCTAATCACACCTTAGATTCAGATTCTCTTTTACATAAATTGCACCTCACAACCCCATACTGTATGTTGTACTCGTACTCATACCCATCTGTTATTTTTGTAATATCATTATGTGCAGCAACATACAACTGAAGTTCTTTTGTTTTATTTTTGATACATTTGGCATAGCTTGTAATAAATTACTTAGTTTATTTCAGCATATTCATTTTATATTACTGATCATAGTTTCTTGCATTAATAATATGAAATATTACCTAAGGAAACTTGTTTTCCCCAGAATGTAGCAATTTTATTAATAGCTGTGCCTCAAAAAAATTATCAAGGGGTATGTTTTTTCCAAGTATTTTTATGTCTCCTTTACTTAATTTTGAGTTTCAATTAAATGTTTTGTGTTCAGAACCTTGTATGCCTAGGTGGAATTCGCGCCTTTCAATCAGGTACAGTATTGCTATCTCTTGCTCTGTCTCTGTTCAATTGACTGTGTTATATAAGGAAACACAAAGCTCTCAGTTCATTACCTTGCCAATCACAGATCATAAAACATGTACACGTGTATATTGTGCAATGTTTTTTATGATTTACAATATTTGTATTGTTTCCAAATTATGGATTTCCATATACAGTATATGCTTTTTCTGACTGATCAGGGAAACTCTGATTAAAGCATAGAGGACGACAGTATATTCCTTTTATTGCCTATTTTCTGGTTCTTCATTCTGATGACATGTATGTATAGTTAAGTCCATAAATATTTGGACAGAGACAACTTTTTTCTAATTTTGGTTCTGTACATTACCACAATGAATTTTAAATGAAACAACTCGGATGCAGTTGAAATGCAGACTTTTGGCTTTAATTCTGTGGGGTGAACAATACGATTGCATAAAAATGTGAGGCAACTAAAGCATTTTTTTAACACAAACCCTTCATTTCAGGGGCTCAAAAGTAATTGGACAATTGTCTCAAAGGCTATCTCATGGGCAGGTGTGGGCAAGTCTGTTGTTATGTTATTATCAATTAAGCAGATAAAAGGCCTCAAGTTGATTTGAGATGTGGTGCTTGCATGTGGAAGATTTTGCTGTGAACAGACAACATGCGGTCAAAGGAGCTCTCCATGCAGGTTTAAGAAGCCGTCCTTAAGCTGCGAAAACAGAAAAAACCCATCTGAGAAATTGCTACAATATTACGGGTGGCAAAATCTACAGTTTGGTACATCTTGAGAAAGAAAGCAAGCACTGGTGAACTCGTCAACGCAAAAAGACATGGACATCCACGAAAGACAGCAGTGGTGGATGATCGCAGAATCATTTCCATGGTGAAGAGAAACCCCTTCACAACAGCCAACCAAATGAACAACACTCTCCAGGGGGTAGGCGTATCGATATCCAAGTCTACCATAAAGAGAAGACTGCATGAAAGTAAATACAGAGGGTGCACTGCAAGGTGCAAGCCACTCGTAAGCCTCAAGAATAGAAAGGCTACATTGGACTTTGCTAAAGAACATCTAAAAAAGCCAGCACAGTTCTGGAAAAACATTCTTTGGACAGATGAAACCAAGATCAACCTATACCAGAATGATGGCAAGAAAGTATGGAGAAGGTGTGGAACAGCTCATTATCCAAAGCATACCACATCATCTAAAACACGGTGGAGGCAGTGTGATGGCTTGGGCATGCATGGCTGCTAGTGGCACTGGGACACTAGTGTTTATTGATGATGTGACACAGGACAGAAGCAGCTAAATGAATTCTGAGGTGTTCAGAGACATACTGTGCTCAAATCCAGCTAAATGTAGTCAAATTGATTGGGTGGCGTTTCATGATACAGATGGACAATGACCCAAAACATACAACCAAAGCAACCCAGGAGTTTATTAAAGCAAAGAAGTGGAAAATTCTTGAATGGCCAAGTCAGTCACGTGATCTTAACCCAATTGAGCATGCATTTCACTTGTTGAAGACTAAACTTTGGACAGAAAGGCCCACAAACAAACAGCAACTGAAAGCCGCTGCAGTAAAAGCCTGGCAGATCATTAAAAAGGAGGAAACCCAGCATCTGGTGATGTCCATGAGTTCAAGACTTCAGGCTATCATTGCCAGCAAAGGGTTTTCAACCACGTATTAGAAATGAACATTTTATTTCCAATTATTTAATTTGTCCAATTACTTTTGAACCCCTGAAATAAAGGGAGTGTGTTAAAAAAATACTTTAGTTTCCTCACATTTTTATGTAATCTTTTTGTTCAACCCACTGAATTAAAGCTGAAAGTCTGCACTTCAACTGCATCTATGTTGTTTCATTTAAAATTCATTATGGTAATGTATAGAACCAAAATTAGAAAAAAAGTTGTCTCTGTCCAAATATTTATGGACCTAACTGTATATCGCTGGACTAAAGTAAATAATGAAACAGAACAGTTAATCTATACCAAATGATGAGAAAAATAAAATCAAACTATTTGCAACCAGCGGCACTTATCCTAACTGTTCTAAATGCTTCCTCTTCTAATCCTCTGCTTTTTCATGCTTAACACCGCCAGAGTATGTGGATGTGTTGACATAGACATCCCTAGAAAGAGTGCTGGAGATTTTGTTGATTTTATTTAAAATTCAGAAGAAGTTTTGGAAAATTTATGTTTTGAGCATAACATTATTGACTTTTGCATATTGATTTTTAATAAATAATCTTTATATATAATACGCTACCGTGGCTGTTCCTTTGTCTGTCCAGGATTTTAAATCACCTGTAGCTCGCAAACCGTTTGAACTATTAACCTGAAATTTAGTACACATATACTACGTGACGGTCTACTATCCTCTTTCGAGGTGATGATTGACCTCCAAGGTTTATATTTTTATTTTATTTTATTGTAGAATCAACTCTTGGCAGCAGCCAGAAGGACGGTCGCACCACTGTTCTCATCCCTACCACCTTTGCCATCACTTCTCTTACCTCTTCATATCTTAAATCATTCTTGAGGCAGATTGAAGACTTAAGTGAAAAATTTAAGAAAACATACCAAGTAATTGCAGCACAACCACTGACCTAATCAGTTTTAATGCAAAAAGATGCCGATGAAAGAAGAGAAGAAGCAGGTCGCTAGGGTGGAGAAAAAAAGAGCTGCTCAGGAAGCAGCAACCGCATCAACCTCTGAGCAAATAAGTGCTAAACGTACAGAGAAACAGGATGAAAACTATGAATGCTCAAGTGTATTCTCTGCACGTTATCGTGCAGTGTGCCGTTACTGGTGTAATAATAATAATAAATAATAAAATGTAACTCGTCATTTATCCAGAAAGTGTCCTAATGTCTCAAACCTATACCCTTCTCTCCTACGCAAAGATTTAAGTAACATTTCAAGACCACCTGACATTTTAAGTTTGAATTGAAGTACTGTTAGTTTTTGTTTTTTAGTTTTTCCCATTCTGAACAATGACATCTAGGTCCACCCTTTCACTGGCTGAGAGCCTGTTCATCCATTTAGGGAGATTTTCCATCTGTGCATCAGGAAGCCAGTAGTGTGTGAGACTTGTCTTTGCGGCAGACCTGAATTTCAGTCCCCCTAGTAGAGTTCCCATTAACACAAATTCTGTGTTTCTGGTGAGTGATTTTGTGGCGATTAGTTTCTTAGGAGAGGTCCTCGTTCCTTCCTTCCTACCACTTCAAAGATGATCTTCCTGGGCAGTGTGCACATCTTATCTTGCGCTTGTATCTAGCCGTGACCAACCTATCTCTACCTGCATACTGGAAGCAGGCTTCTGAAAAGTCCAGCATCATGCTGATTGTGTTGTATGTCCTCATTTTTTGAAATGTGGACAGTGAATTGCTTAGCCCTGCTTCTGTTGTCACACTTTACATTCTACCAGTATGAATTCTTTCCAGCTTGAGCGAAATGAAACTGTAGTAATCTTTGTTTACACTTTAATTCATCTTCTCTAATGAAACACACTTAACTTATTACAATTGGGGGATGACACACTGATTATTTCATTCATGCCTTCTCAGCCTTTGCAGATTGTGCTGTGCAGTTAAACAAAATTCCCCTTTCACCCACCAAGCACTCAATTTTGTTGCTTCTGAGAGGGGAAAAAGCTTATTAGATGGAACTTTTCTAAAAGGAAAGTACAGTATAATAAAATGTACTTTACAGCTGATTATTGCCTACTTTTAAAACAACCTTTTTGGAGAAAATGCTTTATTATTAGATTTTGCACTGAAGTAACATATATAGCACTTAGTTCAGTCTGCCAGTTAAGGATGATGTCGGCACATTACTGCTCTGAATATCAGCAAAGCAAACTTTCTCAGCCACAGCAAATACTCTTAGCAGTAAGTCACCCTCCCATATTTAATTGTGTTGATACTGCAGTTTTGATTTGTGAAACCCCGCAGGGCAGTAGCTATATTTGAATTATGACCAGCAACACAACAGTGCTTTAAACATAGCCTATACATTAGTAGCACATAAATCAGCTTAAGATTGAAATCAGACATTTTTTTTTGCTTATTGTTCAAACCGTTCTGCCAATTTTGTAATGTAAAATGTGTTAAGCTGAAAGTATGGATAGAGCAACCAAAGAGAGTTTTGAAGGAGATGTTTGCACTTCTGAAGTATTTTAAAGTATGTGAAAATGGCAGAACTGTTACCTGTAATATTTGTGATGAAAAAAGTTGTTGTAGAACTAATGCAAAAACACCTGTCATGACTATTGTGAAACTGTTGTAGTCCCCATATTCCAATGTAAAAGATTGGAACATTTTTGCATTTGGAGTGCACACATTTATGCACAGCTACCTAATCTGCCAGACCAGTCTGAAGAGGTGTGTCATCAATAACCCTAAACATATGCAGATAAACAAGTAGAAATGTTTCGGATGTGGGAAGAAACCTGACTACTTTGGGAAACCCACACAAACAATATGTTGGGAAGGATTTAGGTTTGTCTGTTACTGACCATGAGGCAGCCTTGATAAACACTGTGCTCAAAGATAATAGAAATATGTGCAGTAATCAGATGTTAAAATCCAAGAAATTTGATAAACATTTTATATAAAGCATTACTACAACTGAAAATAGGCAGATGTAATGTTCGTCTTATTCTTGGCGAATTCTGTTAGGTTACATGGATCACACTAAACATGGGCGATATGGCCAAAAATCAATATCACGATAAATTGAGCAGTTAACCTCGATAACGATAAATGGACGATAACCACCCCAAGTGCCAAAAAAACAAACTTTTTTTTTTTTCATTTGATGGGGCTGTGGCAGGCAGCATAGTTCCTCCAGTTATTTTGATAATATTATTCCCCCTAGACCTATTCATTGCAATTATATTATTACCACTTTAAAGGACTGTAAAATGTCACTGAAAATAAATGAAGACAATAGTAGTAAGTACTTTTAGTGGTTAAGATTTATTAACTGAACAAAATAAAAAGTGTAGGATACAATATGTAACCATGCTCTCTAAAAAATGTGTATCCCTTGTAAACAAAATAGTTTAATAATAAATATGTTTCACATTGGCTATTCACAAAGTAAACAATGATTGTGCAAATGTAATGCCATCATGGACAAAGGCCTATCTCTGCTAAGGCCTTGAGGTAGCATATCTATCCAAATCTTCACACCCAACATCACCCCAATTCATGGTCTAATTCTCAAATAAAGCAAGCAAAATAAAGTAAGAATTAAATAAGACCTCTCAGACCATATTTACAAAATTAAAAAGGGTTGGCACAGTAATAAAACATTTTAAAAATCATGTATTTTGCTACATTTCACAGCACAACATGATCAACACTGGCTCACAATAAGTCTTCTGTAAAAACTTTCTGGATACACTGCTGCTCAGCAGTCTTAAGTATTTTATGCCTATATAAACATTATTCAAACATTAATACTTTCAATTTTGAATATGACACACAGAATTAAAGTCACTTTAAAACACACCAGATGTCACCACCCAAATATATTAAGATGTACACACTTACCGACTGCCAGGTGCAGCCTGTGCCCAAAACATTGCACCCGTGTCCATTTATTGAGCTTGACAGCTTTCACAATATTTGGGCCATTGTCAGTTGTTATAGCAACAAGGTCCTCTTCACTGATGTCCCATGCAGACAGCATCGCTCTCAACCCCTGTCCAACCATCTCCCCCGTGTGATCAGATGGAAAATAGGCCGCCTCGAGCACTCTGGTACGCAGCTCCCATTTGTTGTCGATGTAATGAACTGTGAGACTAATATACGGCTCCATTGTGCGGCTGGACCAGAGATCGGATGTGGCTGCAACGCGTTTAACGTATCTCAATTCAGCAGCAACCTTTTCCTCTCTGTGCTGTACATGCTGGGAATGATAGTTTTGAAAAATATTTTCGTGATGGGAGTTCGTATCTCTTGTCAATTATTTTCATGAAGTGTCTGAACCCGTTGCGTTCCACTATAGCAATAGGAGCCATGTCTTTTGCTATGTGGTAGCCTATAGCATTTGTGATTTCTTGCCATCTTTTTGAAGTTCGCTCATATAGTTGAGTACTAGCAAATGCTTCGGTTATTGACCGCTGCCTGGTGGAGGAAGACGTTTTTGCTGGTCCTCCTAATCTCTTCTCGCTTTGAGCTTTTTATGTCTTCGAATTGAATCACATGGTTGTGCTGCAGGTGGTGGAAGAGGTTGGTTGTGTTACCTTGACTTGACGCAACAGTCTTTTTGCAGAGTTTACATTTAACAATTTTTTGATCAATATCATCCTTGTTGAATCCAAAATGTTGCCAAACGATTGATGATGCATTTTTTTTGTTAACAAGCGTCTCCTCTTCCTCCTCCACCAGCTCTACCTTCGTCGCTGCTGCTTCAACATTTAAATCGTCCTCCATTTGTTCACCCGTGTCTCGTCTTGTTACAGGTAGTAGAGTCATGTGACTCCACCCCGTCAAGTCTGTAACGTAGCACAGCGTCTTAAAGGGACATGAACATCGCCAACCTGCACATGCCTTTTCTTTTTTTTTAAAATACCGAATTTACCGACATGGGCAAAATGACGTCGATGAGAGTCATAAATTTCGGTAACGATAAATTTTTGATATATCGCCCAGCCCTAGATCACACTATGCCCATAGAATGTAAGGTAGCATTAAACAAAGGCTCTGCAGTTTATTCCAAACTTTGATCAAAATAAATTGCTCCCACAGTTCCTTAGATTGTGATCCTAATCATTGTTCTGTAGTAAAGCTTCTGCTGCAAAATAGTCAGTCCACATTTTAGTCACATGTTAATTTTGCGAAGATTGTAAATAACAAACATTGTCATGTTAACATCAAGAAATCTGGAATACTACTAACTAGAAATACTCTTTTCATCCACCGGTCAGGAGTGCTTTTAGGTTCCAATTTGTGATGTTAAGTCAGTGTTATATTGTCACATGCACATAATGAGAATTTTTGTGTACAAGAATCTACATCTAAAATTGCTCTTTACTAATATACACAGTGTGATCAGTTTTCAGCCTTACCAATTAAGAAAAATGCCAGTCAAACCAAACTTTATTTTTCAAATTAATCCCCATGAACACAGTTACAGTGGTGTGAAAAACTATTTGCCCCCTTCCTGATTTCTTATTCTTTTGCATGTTTGTCACACAAAATGTTTCTGATCATCAAACACATTTAACCATTAGTCAAATATAACACAAGTAAACACAAAATGCAGTTTTTAAATGATGGTTTTATTATTTAGGAGAAAAAATCCAAACCTACATTGCCCTGTGTGAAAAAGTAATTGCCCCCTGAACCTAATAACTGGTTGGGCCACCCTTAGCAGCAATAACTGCAATCAAGTGTTTGCGATAACTTGCAATGAGTATTTTACAGCGCTCTGGAGGAATTTTGGCCCACTCATCTTTGCAGAATTGTTGTAATTCAGCTTTATTTGAGGATTTTCTAGCATGAACCGCCTTTTTAAGGTCATGCTATAGCATCTCAATTGGATTCAGGTCAGGACTTTGACTAGGCCACTCCAAAGTCTTCATTTTGTTTTTCTTCAGCCATTCAGAGGTGGATTTGCTGGTGTGTTTTGGGTCATTGTCCTGTTGCAGCACCCAATATCGCTTCAGCTTGAGTTGACGAACAGATGGCCGGACATTCTCCTTCAGGATATTTTGGTAGACAGTAGAATTCATGGTTCCATCTATCACAGCAAGCCTTCCAGGTCCTGAAGCAAAAACAACCCCAGACCATCACACTACCACCACCATATTTTACTGTTGGTATGATGTTCTTTTCTGAAATGCTGTGTTCCTTTTACGCCAGATGTAACGGGACATTTGCCTTCCAAAAAGTTCAACTTTTGTCTCATCAGTCCACAAGGTATTTTCCCAAAAGTCTTAGCAATCATTGAGATGTTTCTTAGCAATATTGAGACGAGCCCTAATGTTCTTTTTGCTTAACAGTGGTTTGCGTCTTGGAAATCTGCCATGCAGGCCGTTTTTGCCCAGTCTCTTTCTTATGGTGGAGTCGTGAACACTGACCTTAATTGAGGCAAGTGAGGCCTGCAGTTCTTTAGACATTGTCCTGGGGTCTTTTGTGACCTCTCGGATGAGTCGCCTCTGCGCTCTTGTGGTAATTTTGGTCGGCCGCCACTCCTGGGAAGGTTCACCACTGTTCCATGTTTTTGCCATTTGTGGATAATGGCTCTCACTGTGGTTCGCTGGAGTCCCAAAGCTTTAGAAATGGGTTTATAACATTTACCAGACTGATAGATCTCAATTACTTCTGTTCTCATTTGTTCCTGAATTTCTTTGGATCTTGGCATGATGTCTAGCTTTTGAGGTGCTTTTGGTCTACTTCTCTGTGTCAGGCAGCTCCTATGTAAGTGATTTCTTGATTGAAACAGGTGTGGCAGTAATCAGGCCTGGGGGTGGCTACAGATATTGAACTCGGGTGTGATACACCACAGTTAGGTTATTTTTTTAACAAGAGGGCAATTACTTTTTCACACAGGGCCATGTAGGTTTGGATTTTTTTTCTCCCTAAATAATAAAAACCATCATTTAAAAACTGCATTTTGTGTTTACTTGTGTTACATTTGACTAATGGTTAAATGTGTTTGATGATCAGAAACATTTTTTGTGACAAACATGCAAAAGAATAAGAAATCAGGAAGGGGGCAAATAGTTTTTCACACCACTGTAAGTGCTGTAAATGTCAGATTTGTTTATCTTACACTAAAGTAGAAAGCTTTGCTTTGCTGGTTTAATTAGCCTTCTGGTTTAATTAACGTTCTGTATCTCACTTTGTTTTCCGTTGTCAGAATGTGAAAAAAATGGTAGTCCGTCCTATCCAGTCTGGAGAATGGGATGGATGTGGCATGCCTTTGAATCCTCTGTTTCATTGCAGCCTTTCCAAACTTTTATGCCCCCATATAAGGCAAAAATTTTTTGTGAAAAACGGGAATTGTTGACTGTTTTTCTCTGTGCCTTTTCCTGATACAGTGGAACCTCGAGTCACGACCATAATTCGTTCCAAAACTCTGGTCGTAACCCGATTTGGTTGTGACGCGAATTAATTTCCCCTATAGGATTGTATGTAAATACAATTAATCCGTTCCAAACCGTACAAACTGTTTGTAAATATATTTTCTTTAAAGATTTTTAAGCACAAAAATAATTAATTATACTGTTCCATAGAATGCACAGTGTAATAGTAAACTAAATGTAAAACCATTGAATAACACTGAGACAAACACCCAGGCTCCCTGCTCAGCTGCATTCAAGTCTGCGTGCGCTCTTTCTTTCTTTCTCTCTCTCTCAGCTGCACGCGAGCCTGCGCGCGCGCTCTCTCTCTCTCTCACCGGTTTTCTCTTCCTGCTTCCTGCCTTCTCCTGCAACCTCCCTTTTTTCCTGTTCTTTTCTTTTTCCCTTTAGCCGACTCGTGCTTCTATTTATGAAGACGACGTGGCAGTCATGGCAATAAGCACACGGATGCGGACCGCTTCTCACCTGTGCTCTTAGGTGAGAAACGCCCACATCACGAGTTCCTCAGGAACCGCTTCGGCCACACACCACCACGCCCCCTCGCTAAGCCTAGAGTGCGGTGATTATTAATTAAAACTGGCCTTTTTGACGGGAGCGGTTGACCCGCTATACCACAGGAGTAAGCTGGGTTGAGAGGCGGTTACAGTTTTGAGGGAGAGTCCCTCTGCGTGATGCACCGAGAACAATGTACAGTACAGGGAGAGACTGAACACATGCGGAAATCATCGGCGCGTACAAACGTTTTGGTTGTAACCCGATTTGTACGTGTTCAGAAGCGTTTGTGACCCGAGGTTCCACTGTAGGTGCAAAAACCTATGCAAATCAGTGTACTATTGAAGGGTTATATGGCGCATATGATCAGCATGGGCTCTATCTTCAACATTACAAATTGGAACTTGAATTTCTTTGATGTTAGATAATCAACATATTAAGTGTATGCTAAATTTCTCCTGTTTGGAGTTAATTAGCTTGAGAGTATTCATGGAACATTTTATATGTTACTAGCAAAATACCCGCGCTTCACAGCGGAGAAGTAGTGTGTTTAAAGAAGTAATGAAAATGAAAAGGAAACATTTTAATAATAACATAACATGATTGACAATGTAATTGTGTTGTCATTGTTATGAGTGTTGCTGGATATATACACACACACACACACACACACATATATATATATATATATATATATATATATATATCTATATATATACTGTATATACACATATATATATCTACATATATATATTAGGGGTGGGACTCGATAAAAAAAAAATTAATCTAATTAATTAGAGGCTGTGTAATAATTAATCTTGATTAATCGTATGTAATCACACATGAAAATTTGCCCCAAATCGCAAATGTTTATTTTTTTTTTTAATTTAAAAGGGTTTTAGTGGGCGACAGAATCAAATAATAGACATGGATATGAATATTGTAAACTCAAGCTCTTTTAATTTCTGGAAAAAAAAATGCTTTTAAACTGCATTTCAATTCAAAACAGAAACAAAAATATCATCCCTGGCTAAAATTGGGCAGACTTAAAAATAAAGTGGTAGTTTAAGTACTTTAAGTACATTTTCAGAATGGTATTGTCTTTAAATAATAATAACAAAAATTTCAACATAAAGTGCAGTTTTTCTTCTTAAAAAAATAAGGCAGAAACATAAAAGGTAATTTGACCAGCTTCACCTTTAAACTCTGAGTAACCTTAGCCTTATTTTGTACATTAGGCTAAAACAGTGTGATCATTGAACATTTTGTAAGTAGATGTAATTAGAATTACTAACGGTCATGGAAGTCCAATGATCCCCAGTAAGAGCCACAAAGTCCGCTTTCTGTAATGCATCTAATTTTGCTTGCTTTTCAGTGTGCACAAAACCATGCTTTTATCAAGGCTTCCGTCGGGTAGTCTTTTGACATGAAATTTGCCTCTGATCAGTCTTAGGAACGCTCTTTATTCCGACTCTAACATTTTTGTTGCTCTGATGTGTGCTTCAATGTAATCGATGTACCAGGAAATCATACATTGACAAAAGTTCCCCTTTGCTTGGAATTGAAAGTGTGATTAAATGCGTTATTTTTTTTAACGCGTTATGGATTACATGCATCGAAGCTTCTCAGCTGTGCTTGTGCTAAGAAAAGGAAACATTTTAAAAATGACATAACATGATTGTCAAAGTAATAGTTTTGTGACCATTATGAGTGTTGCTGTCATCAAGGATTTGATTATCATTATTTCTTGCAATCAGGTTCGTATTTGGAGGATGTGTTGTGTTCAAGTTATATTCCATGTTTGTCAACCATTGTAAAGATAACAGGTTTCATTCATCGAAGTGTTCACCACCCAAATCGGTACTCTTCAATGTAAGATGTTCAACAGGCATTCCCGGGATTAAGTTGTGGAAATTGCCTGCGAATATTTAGCGGTAGCGTGTGTATGAACTTAATTTAATCTTTTCCAGTCCTGCAAAGTCAGTTGGCGTGAGCGCTCGAGTACACGCGCAAGCTTCTCAGCTGTGCTCGTGCGATCTCGCGATGTCAACGGGTTTATTTAATGTTAGCTAAGACCCGGCACTTAAAAGTTTCTTGCTACAGCAATTTTAACTCCGTTACAAAGTGATCCAAAGTCTCGTTTATACCTCGTGTCTTTTCATTAAACTTGTATATCGCAAATACCACATTCGTCGTAGGCATGACAAACGGAAGTGGGAGTGTGTCTATAAACTTAATTTAAACTTACGGTTCACACCATGCTTTGTTTCCGCAGCAGCTGCAAGTATGAATATGCTTGTATGCATCATTCACTTCATAATCTTTTACTGCCTTCTCAATTGTGAAATGGCATTTTCTGTTCAGCGCTCTTTGGATCTCTTCCTTGTTTTCTACATACTACGTTGAGAGTCATTTCACGTGATTATGTGGGAGGCGTGATGATGTCAGACGCAACTCTGCCCTCCACGGGCATCGAGCTGAAGTCCATTACAGTATATGTAGAAAAATAGGTTCCAGTTATGACCATTACGCGTAGAATTTCAGAATGAAACCTGCCCAACCTTTGTAAGTAAGCTGTAAAGAATGAGCCTGCCAAATTTCAGCCTTCTACCTACACGGGAAGTTGGAGAATTAGTGATGAGCCAGTGAGTGAGTCAGTGAGGGCTTTGCCTTTTATTAGTATAGATTTCAGGAATAAACATTCTGGGCATCCATATACCTTGCTTATGTTTTAATTGTAAAATTCAGCCTCTGTATGATTTGGATTTTCCACTTGTGTATAACTCATTCAGATATATGTCTTTAAACATTGTTGTTGCTGATGTTAACCTCTTCACAATCATCAGGAATCTTGTGGCCCTGAATGATCCATTTTATTAATACATTTCTTTAGTTATCCGGTCTTGTTGATTCTGTATTTAGAGTAATTATGGTATTTGACCCTTCCTTGAAACTTCTGCAGTGCAGTTTTTTTTGTTCAGATTCTTGTCCTACTTCTCTTTTCAGGACTTCCAGCAAATATGAGACAAATTCTCTTACTCATTAACTTTGTACTTTTTAATCTCTTAAATTATATGTAGTATATTTTTACATTTGTAAGTAGTGATGCTTCGATTGATTTGGTTGTCAATCTAGATCAGCGGATTTTTCACTACAAAAGACTATCCGTGATCTATAATTTGGCCGATCACAAAAAACTTTTTTTTTTCCAGAATTTACAGTAATTTAGTTGTAGTGCTCCCTTATGTAAGGGTTTACAGCAGTTGAGTGTGGGCTCGTCTTTTACATACTATAAACAGACAGCAGTAATGCAGACTACTGAAGAGAGAGATTGGAATAAGACATTACATTAAACTTGAAAAAAGGAATCTGAGAAGTCATCCTGTACAATTAGACAAGTGGCAAAAAAAAGCTACTTTAGTGAATTTGGACCTTTTTTATTTGGTCCTCTAAAACGAAAAGTGTTGGTCTAAGTTTGGATGGTATACAAGCTTATGTTAGGTGCAGCAGCTTGGATATTCAATTAGAAAAAAGCTAAAGAAGAAATTTAAATTACTATTTAGTTTAAAAAAAAAAAAAGAAGGCTTTTTTGCAAAATTTGTCTATTTCACTTGGAAACATGTTAAGCTTGTTAGTCTTGTAGCTTCTTAATAAACATCTTATGAACATTTGATAGATCGGGAGCTTTTTAAAACTTTTTTACAGTGTTTGTCATATAGTTTTAAGTTTTGTTGACAAACAAGTACTGCATAATTTAAATGGTAATCTATATTTTAAATTTCATTTCAAGAGATAGGAACTTGTAGCTGGTGCACTGGGGGGGAAAAAGTCACAAAAACTATATCAAAATAGCAAATATATATTTTAATAGCAAAAAAGCTGTAGTACAATTAATGATTAAAACTGATTAAAACCTATAAGTGCATGTTTACTTGTATTTAACCTGTGTTTAGCTGCCAATGTCAATTGAACCAATGTGTGAGAATATTTTTTTTGGTTAGACAATTGAAGAAAAGTACCTTTTTAATTAAACTTTATTTAAAATAAGTAAATTACAGAATAAACAATATGACAATTTGTAATTATGAGAGGCATTTTGCTGTATGCATTTTGGATAAAGTTTCTCTACATATTTTATAAAAAGTAAGTTAACAGAATTGTATTAATTTTAATATTTTTATGGTCACTCAACAAAAGCCTACATGCAGAATTTCACTTTGTTAATAAAATTAACAAGTTCCTGTGGTCTATAATTTAATTATTAAAAAATACCCAAGTTAACACATTAATATAGAACATAAGGCATCTCTCTGTCTGGTTATGCAGGGGTATTGTTTTTTTTTTTTTAAAGAGATTATTTAAAAAAGACCAAATTGGAGTCTGTATCGGAATCGTCCAATCCAGTAACATATCAGTGATAGATATTGGCCCTTCAAAAAACCTCATCAGAGAATATCTATTTATAAGCCACCAAAGTAAAGGAATATGTTAAATAAAGGATAATTATAATAATCTTTGCACTTTTGTTCATCTTTATAACCATCTCTTCATTTGGGATATGATTTATGAAATATTTTATATTGTTAATATTTTAATAACTTGTTCTCCCTTGCCAATTTTTCTCTGTTCTTTAGTGGCTCGCAAGTGCATCTTATTGTTCATAGGATATACTTGAATGCTAATATTGTGTCAAATATCTTTTGCTTTTATAACCTGGGTTTTAGCTTATGTGTGTATATAACATTTCATTTTTTGTCTCCATTTTTCCTCACCAAAAAAAGGATTGGGGACTACAGCATAAAAAAGCTAATAGATCTTCAGAAAAAAATAAGAAGAAGTTTGCTGTTGCAGCTGAAACCAGACTGACCAATGACATTTCTCCAGAGTCTTCACCTGGAGCTGGCCGCAGAAGAGCAAGGACACCTCATTCATTTTCTCATGTGAAATACGCAACTCAGATGTCTGTTCCAGAGCAAGCAGAGTTAGAACGGTTAAAACAGAAAATCAATTTCAGTGACCTTGATGAGGTAGGTCCTCCCCCAATATAGTTTGATAAAAACCTTGTATGTGAACTTGTATCTCAGTACTGGATAATAATAAAAACAATGTCATTTACCGGTTTGTGTAAAAGCAGAAATACTGAATCATGAACTGTGTGATGTAAATGTACAAAATGATTTAATAATGTTTTTGCAGGTATGAGCATTTAAGTAGTATTTTCTTTCCCAACTATGAAATACTGATGAAGAATTTCGCCAAGGAGGTGAAAATGTACTGTAGAAGGGATTTATTATATTAAAATGTCAAGCTGCTCTACAAGTTTGGAAGTGTAACACATTTCTGTACATTTTATTTTTTTTTTTCAAAACTTTTGTATGACTTGCATCTTTATGTGTGTTTTGTGAAATTACATTTTCTTGATCAGTAGTCAATAGTAGACAATACATCTATTCCATGTTGTAATTCTCATTGCGATTCAGGCCTCAAGATAAAACGTTCCTATGATATGAAATCTTCATAAAAGAAATGTACTGTCTGTTTAGTGGTACTTATTAGACATTGATTAATCAAAACATTGCCAAATACATTCAAATCAGTATTCAAATACATAAGCTTTAATGTATATTTTGTAAGGCTTTTGTATTAAAATAAAATAATCTTAAATGTTGTAATAAACCCCAAGATAGAAAAGCGCACACCAAATATCAGCTAAGCATAAGAATATGTTTGTTTATTTAACAATGAAAGGTTGTTCTCTGAGAAGTAGCACCTTCCCAAAGGTATGACAATGGGAAATGGCTCATAAAATACCAGACACCAACTGGCAACCATAAGTGTAGCTGCCATTGTCACATGGTGTATCTTCCTGTAGTCCACTGAAGACCACTTACATTTTGTAACTGCTTTTAATCATGCAATGCTCAGAGAGTCTTTGACTATATCTTTGAACCTTCAGCATTATTAACATTAAATATTTGCTCTGCTGTAACATAACACATGTTGAATGTTGATTAGAACATGCAAGTAAGAATTTCATTATGTTCTTTACACACAATAATGATCCAGTAAAATTATAATCTAAAGTTATTGTACCATGAAAACCTCTAAATTTAAACATATCTTTTTGTTTTCTGAGTTAACATCAAACATTGCTCCAACAGTGACTGCCCTGTTATTTCCTGCTTGAATGCCTTATTGACCCATGAGCGGTGCAGCATGACGGTATCTATGAAGAACTAGCGCTATATTTCGTTTTAAAAGGAATGAGATTGTCAACTTGCAGTATGAAGCCGAGACCTCTGCACTGTGACAAAATCCTATTCATTCACTGGCTACAGTGAAAGCTTAAGCTGAGAGAAACATCTGATTGACCAGAAATGCAAGCGTTGTATATTTTGCTGCTTTTTCTATTTTCCTTGCTAGAGAATTGAGGCCAATTCAAGATCCACTACTGAATCCTCCTTGTTGTAATCTATCTCTATTTCTGAATCTGTATAAGTGAAAGTTATATCATTGTCTTGACCAGTCATTTTCACATGAGGGCTACTGCAAATGCAGCTTGATACTCCCAGTAGCATTTGAGAATATCTTGTTCCAATATGGTAAGTTTGTGCTTTGCTGTTCCAAACAGAGTTCAAGTTGAAATTAAGCCTGTGAATACTGTAGTGCATTTATTAAATTATGTTGATTCGTTGCACCCACCTGAGGATGCGAGTCACTTAATTTATGTGTGTGTGTGTGTGTGAAACACCTGACCTTTGATGTCAGCCCACTTTGTCTATGTTCTGCACCAACAATTTTCACATTCACATTACAGAGGCAGTAAATAACACTTCTGTCAGTGCCGCAAGTTTGTCATGTTATACTTTTAGTCCCAGTTTTTCAATCAGATTTTCAGATTCCCTACTATTGGGGAAAAAAAACCTTTTTAGTTTGCTTTTATTTTTTATTTCAGTCATGTGGTAATGTCCCACAATACATAATATAACATCACATTTTGTATTGGCAGTATTTTGTATAGGATGGTCCAGATCTGATTATGCAATTTTCATTACGCTATGACTTAAGTTTATTACATAGAGAATTCACAAAAACATCAGTGAATTCATAAAAAGTCAGTGAATTAATTCAATGTATGTCCATTTTCGTTTATTACAAGATATTTTGCACAATTCTTTTGTCTTGTATTGTTTTCCTACATTGCATTAAAAGTTGCATAATTAGATCTGGACCACCCTGTATTGTGAAGTTTGATACACCCAAATTTTGTCTTCTGCCTATTGCTTATGCTTGGTCTTGTCTTAATTGCATCTTGCATATATCCATTTGTGGCAGATATTCTTCCACGATAGTTGCAACTAAAGTACCCACATTTTTGATTTAACAGAATACGATGAGAACTCAATTTATATAAGTAAGTTTTGATTTTAACTCTTAAAAGCCTTGGTCTGATCAAGCCATTTGCCTTATTTATGAGTAAGCCTTGAGCATGCTGTCTGAATTTTTTTGGCGAGAGATGTTTTTGTCTGAAATGTCTTAATCAGATTTTACTGCAATAGACTGGATAAAGAAGCCTGTGGTGACCTTTGACAGCTGGCTTTACCTGGTGTGCGAGGAACTATAATATATTTCATTGCAACCAAACAAGCAAATTCCCTGTATATAAGGCCTATTCTATGACAAGTTAAAGTGATTGTAGCCCTGGAAAATTGCTCTGGAATGATGTTTGAAATTAAATGTATGTTAATAAATGCAAGCTGCTATAGCATTAGATAGATTTGCAAGTTGTTTAATTATGATGTGCAGTAATCTGTATTATCATATATATAGAAAAAATGTAATAAAAATATGTTCAGCCTCAAAAGCTTGTATCATCAGTATGGCTTTAAGAGGATATGTTATTCTTTTTGCTAACTACAATTCGGTCCCCCTGTGCTGAAATTGCACAGCAATATGATAAGAAAATTAAGAATAACTGAATATTTCAGTAGTAGTTCAAGAGGTATTCATTTATGAAGTTACTTCTGTGCACTCCAGGTTGTATTCTGTTTCTTTTTCGCACTTCTATAGTCTCTCTACAGTCAAAATTGTCAAGTACAGTTTAATTGATGCAGTTCCTGAATTTGCCTTTTTTTCCCCTCTCTCTCTATCCCTACAGAGAAGTATTGGAAGTGATTCTCAAGGCCGGGCCACAGCTGCTAATAATCAGCGACAATTTGCAGAGAGCAAAAAGCCATTCAACTTTTTACCTCTCCACGTCAACACTAATAAGAGTAAAGAAGTTTCAAAGACACTAAGTAAAGAGACCAAGGAGCAATCATTGAGTAAAGATCATGTAGTTCCTGTGCTGAGCAAAGATTTGCTGGACCATATGCACCAACTTGGAGAGAGCCGAGAAGATCTTCCAGTTGAAACCAGCCAAGTAATTTTTGATTTTCTTTATTCTTAAATACTAACATAAGACATTACTTGGTCAGTTTAAACAATGAGCAAGTCAACATTAAAGATCTTAATAAAATAAATAGGAGTGATTGTAAATTGAAAACTGACCTATGTGGGGCAATCCTAAAACATATGAGCTAATTGTTTACAGTTAGCATCCTGACCGTGATCTTAGGTAGTTTTAAGTTGTGATAGATGTGTGTGATTTACAGTTTTAAGATGAGTAACACAAGGCTTTGCACAGTTCTAGTGTATGATGTAAATGGTTGAATTCCATTCCTTATCTAAATCAGATGTCACATTACATGACTTTATAAACATTGGGTAAGTCAGATTTGTCAAATGCAGTTGCTAATCTGGTCACCGTACCATATACAGTATGTTTAAATGACTGAAAATTGTGTGGAATGTCACATTAAACAACTGTGTGCCAGCCTTCTTATGCAGTCATGCTCACATGCTCGCCCCTTATTTGTGACAGCTAATAATATGCTGTATGAAAAATGAACACACCCAAAATCTCGGCCCCTTTCACCCAACCCCAACTTTTCCCATTCTTTAATGGTACATCAAGTAGTAAATATCAGGCAGACAAATCATCTTTTGTTTGTAAGGTCCAAAACATTTGTGTTTCTTATTCCTTTTTGCTATATTTTATAAATTGCACTGCCTGATGAGCATTTATAGTTTGTAGGGTCTCATGCACACAAAGCTAATCCCTACAACTAAAGAAAAATCAGACCTGTTAAATTTTATCAGAGTGATTCATGGGCATGTTAGAGTGAGTTGCTAGGCATGATGTATTACACATCTGAATTCATAAGCACATGCTGCCTAATGCCTCTTAACTTGCTAAATGAACCACTCTGTTAAGTTAGTAAGATATGCTGTTGTAAGATTTTATATTGGCATTATTAGTCTGTTAATAAATATTACTGAAGAGTAATAAATAAGGGATGAATCAAATTAATTAAAATTTCCAATATCAGATACTCATGGTGCTTTAGTTTTTCAAATCTGTCCCTCCATTTTTTCCATACATTTGCCTCAACTTTTAAGCTTCCTGTGTGAAATCAAACCCATTTTCCATGAATCCTTTATTATAGAACTCCTGTTAAACTGCCATTGTTTTGATGTTTTCAAGGTTTCACACATGAGTAATCACATTTTGTTACTGCTTATGCCTGGGTACAAATCCAGAATTAGAAATATATTTGAGCTGTCGTTACCTGTACTCAGTAAATTTAACTGTGAAGGCCGCATTACATTCTTAAATCTACCATTCAAATATATAACGTATGCTTTTACTTAGGGGGTCATACTAATGCATGTTAGTTTACTTTCAAAACTTAAATGAATGACACAAATTCCTTATTTGCAGATATGCATTTAGCAATGAAGTATGCCGTTTTATTTGTTTTGCTTAATGCGTGTTTTTGGCGATTCTCTGTTAATACAGTACACGTCATATTACTAGGGAGATGTGCCCTGTCCTTTGAATCATTGAAACACTAAATAAGTGCTATTATGGGTTTAACAAATGAAGCAACTCGTATCATTTTTTTTTTTTTTTTTCCATTTTTCATTTTTATTACTATTTAATTTAATATTGTTTTTTTGTATCGGTATACTGCTGCTGGATTATGTGTATTTTCCCCTTGGGATTAATAAAGTATCTCTCTATCGCCAGAGAAGAGAACCAAATAGGTACTTTGAGTCTTGCCTTGATGATTACGTACAACAATTGCTGTTAGCACTCCCAGTGCTCCAACAGACCTATATGAAACTGTGGATGCATGTGAGGTTCACCTCCTCCATCCATGACAGTGAACTGCATGCAAAATGAACAGATATTTGAACTGATGAAAATTTGTAGAAATGATAATTACATTCAGAGAATGAATGCAATTCTTCTGTTCATTTATCGGGACTCTGTGGAACACTAATAACCTAAAAAGTGTTTTATTTTTTTAATTACATTTTTATTAAATCTCAATAATGATATAAGTAATAGTAATGAATAAAATATAAAATGAACTAAAATAATAGTAATAATAATAATACTACTAATGATGCCAAAACAGTATATAATCTCAAAATGAGTCCTTTGTGTGGTAAATCTTACAGATTTTCTTTCCAGATTTATCAGTTTTTGAACCGTACATTGCACATGTATGAGTTGGATTGTTTTTTTGTTTTTTTTTGTTTTTGTTGGCAGGTATTTAATGAATAAAATGTCTACTGATAATATGCTCTGAATTGATCCGTGATGTGCTGTGTCGAATGTATAAGACAAATGCATTCCAAGTGCACTGTTCCACCAGATGACAAAATATCTTTTTTTTTTTTTAGTAATTTTTTTGTTGCCTCTGCATAACGGGATCGAAAGTCAATTCTTGATCTGCACGATTTATGCCGCCCATCGTGCTATTGTAGTTGACCATAGCACAAGGCTTTGTAACCTGCCTTTTGCCTGTACAGTGAATGTAGCTGCATTATGTACTGTGCTAAGAACTCAAACATCTTTCTTGTCCTTCCATTTGTGTGCAAGCACTCTTTCCTTGTGCCAAGCTACTAGCACACCTTGCTGTAATTTAGCTCTTTAGTCTTCAGGCATGCCACAAAGGTTAGGACACACTGTTCCATATGCGTCAGTATTTCTTTGTAGCAAGATGTCAGATAGTTTTGGCAAAGTGTAAAAATTGTCCATGGTTTCACAGTAACCTTGATCCAGCAGAGCATCTATCAGAGTTGGTACCAATGACGTAGCAATGCCGTACTGATTGTATTTTGGATCAGACATTGTCCCTTTCCCTGTGTACAGAACCAAATTCCAAATGTATCCTATTTTAGATTCACAAAGCTCCAGAAGCTTTATGCCAAGTCTTATTTGATGAGACGTACTGTATCCATGACAGTCTGCTCTTATAAGCCATGAGAACGTCATTGATACTGACATTGCAGTCTGGAGTGTAAACAATTGCCTGGTATATCTCCCAAATTTTCTACATTGTTGCAGACTCCGACCCCGACTCCAGGTACCCAAAATTGTGTCTAACTCCACAGCCCTGCACTTGGGACTAATGCTTTTAGCACGTCAGAGTAACACTGAGGTCTAATGCTTTGGAGTTTAAAAGCGATTAATCATGTTATCTTTTCATCTCCTCTATTAAGTTGATGACAATAAAAGGTAAATGATTACACCTCATTTGATTAGTATCATTATTTCACTTTCAAAGCACGCACAAACCTGTTTCTGAACGAATTCCATAATGGGGTAAAAGTGGCAAAAACACCAGTCTGTGTGTATTGTGTTTGTTTTTTTTTTTTTTTCCTTCCTTCCTCAGTTCCTTTAGTTGTGTGCTGCATTTCTCCTGTGTGACCAAAAAGCATTTCCAAACATGACTGCTGATGTTTTTCTTTTCAACATGTGTTGATTCATTGCTTTAGCATCACCATTATGAGCCATTTTCTATGTAGTTTTCACTCACGGGTTTTTCTCATGTATTATGCTAAAGTAATTTGTCTACTTTCAGTCATGTGTGATTGAGTACCGACGTTCCTTGGTAGTACCAGTACTGAAAAACAAACCGGTAGCATTAATTTTTCAGAACTTTGGTACTGCATTAGTACTGACATTTTTGTGACATCTCTTAATGGAACACAGCTTGTTCCATTCCAGACTAGACTTTTGCACTTTGATAATTGCCGGTGGCCAGCCACAAATCTGAAATGCCTAGGTTTTAGGGGTGTTGTAAGTAATTGATCATATACTGTATGAGTGTTGGATTATATAGCTATCTCCTTTATTTATGCACCATTAAGAAAAGTTTCAGGGTAAACAGTTCACTCTGTGGGTATTGCTGTCCCCAGTTGATTGTCCTTTTGATTACAGTGGTGGCTGCATTACCTCTGTGCCATGATAGATTGATTCTCTCTCACTCAAAAGGTTGACAGTTCACTGTAAACACCAATACTGTGATGCGCACTAGCGACCTCTGCATTGCTCAGCAATCTGTATTACTTCTGTGCAAGTTTGTGCTAATCTGCACGTGCTCATGTCTGATGGTTAGGAAGTCCAAAATCAAATGGCCAGAACCAATATTTGGTGGTAAGCTTTGCTGATGCAACAGATTAAGTGCCAAATGTCATCTATAAACAGGATGCTGGCATATAATTTTTATTATTCAGATGTGCCAGAATGATATGAAAGAGAGAGGGTATCTTCTATGGACCAGTTATGCAAACTTGAGGTGATGAAGACTATGTGGAATACTGTATTCTTTTTAATGTGTTCCTGGACCAGTTCACTTCATAGCATTTGGAATGAGTTCCACTGGTTTGCAGTTTTTCAGGTAGTCCACTTTTGTTTTTTTTTTAGGTACAGAAATAATTGTTCTCCTTCTGAAGCAGGCAGGGAATACAGGTTCTCTTAATAAAATACTAACGATGTCACTAATGATCTTGACTAATGTGCTGAAATTCACCTGGGCTGGGTCCCTTATGGACAATACGTTGTTTAGTAGTCCCCCTCTGGTACTTTAGGTTGAGCGAACGCTGGTGGGACTGATCACTGCTGCTCGCCGGTAACTAACTTTTTTATGATTATCTTACGATCTAATGGATTAAGCAACTGTTTTCATTTGGGACGACTTTCTCTTTTTGGGAAGAATTATTTTTCAGTCATTTAAAGCTAGACTGATATTTCTAGCTCAACTGGTGATTTTATTGACACTTCAGTGTGGCTGTGTATGGACTATTTTCTGCCTAACCCTGTTTTGAGACTTACCTGGCTCTGTTCTCCGGACATCTGAGTTGTCTGCGTCCTCGCTTACAATGTGGACCGGTAGGATATTTATTTGGTTTATGTTTATTTGGTCGCTCGCTATCCAACCTGCAATGCTTCTGCTTCAGTACTTGGCTGCTGAGCTCCTCCGACTGTGCATCCACCTGTCCGAGCTTCTGCTGACTGGGCTGTATCTCCACCTGGACATCGTATTCCTCCCCTGTTGGAGATGCATCCACTGTTGGTCCCGCCGGAGTCTCCAGGCTGACACTTCGAAAATAATACACTCCATCTGGTCCAGTTCTCGACGTCCTCCACGTAACTTGGGCAGGGTTGCTAATCACAGTGTGTTAGCCAGACTAGCTTGGTCGGCTAACACTGTTACCAAATGCAGTAACACCATTGTCACCTTCGGTCTGTTGAACATCTGTTCACTTACGAGCAAGGGGCATCTCTTCCAGGATCTCCTCACTGATTGTAAGTTTGACTTTTTCTATCTAACCGAGACATGGCAACAACCCCATGACTTTTCCCAACTTAACAAATCCACTCCCTCGGGGTTTGTTTAAATCTGTCAGCCCCGTGGCTCTGGCTAGGGAGGAGGTCTCGCGATAATACATCGTGAGAAGTGGAAAGTCCTGCTGTTCTCTCTCTTCCTGCCTTCAGCTCTTTTAAATCCATTTAACTGGACCTATTCCTACTATTATTGCAACTGTTTACCGCCCCCTATATCAAATAGTGACTTCTGAATGACTTGGCTGTTTTTCTTGCACACTTATCTACTGTTTCATCAAAAATAATTCTTCTGGGGGATTTCAATATACATATGGATAATATCAATGTCCCTATTAGTAGAGACTTTATATCCTGCCTAGAGAGAGACCCACTCTAAAGGACATATCTTGGACTTCATTTGCTGTTCTGGAGTTGGCCCCCTTGATTGTACTGCAGATGAACTCCCCATAACTGATCATTTTCTTATTTCATTCATTGTTAAACTTGCTCTTTCCAATACTAAGCTTTCCTGTCTCATATCTTTCCATAATATTAAGAATATTAACGTGGATTTTCTTTCCTCTAGTATTGATTCCCCTATGGATATTCATAATTTATCCACTCCTGAAGAACTGGTTTCACAATATTAACACTGCACTCTGTGGTATTCTTATGATATTCTTAATTCTCTCACTCCATTAAAAACTAGATCTGTTTCTCTTTTTCTGCTCCCTGTTTTACGCCTGAACTTCGGCTTTTGAAAGCCAAAGGCCAGCAACTTGAACAGTTGTATAAAAAAACTGGACTCTTTGCTCACAAGGAGAAGTACAAAAACCATATAGTTTATTACAAGGACTGTATTGCTCAAACTAAATCTAACTGTTATACTAACTGTTGTATCTAACTGTTATCTTCCAATAACACCAAGTCATTGTTTTCATTACATAACAATATCACACAACCCCTGGATTCTTTACCTTCTCACTTTTATTCAACTGATTTTTGTAATTCCCTTATGTCATTTTTTTAATGAAAAAATCCAAAGTATACACCAGTCTCTTGGTACGGAATCCTCCACAGGGCTTGCAAAATCGCTAGCCCGACGTCCCGGGGCTATTGTGTCTTTCAGTCGGGCTACCAAAATCTATCTCAGCCCTGCCTGTCGGGCTATCATAGGAAGGAAAAATATATGTCAATGTTTTTGCATTCTTTCGCAAATGTAGCTGGGTAATTATGTCATTTTCAGGCATCGATGAGCCACTGTCAATATGTGAAATATTGAAATCGTGTTTGAATTCGCGCTTGTTTTTTACCTTCACATCTCACGAACTGTGTATAGAGAGCGGCAGTACAGATTAGTCAGTGACGGATTAATTGCGCACCAATTCCTCTGACATCGTCTTATCACTCATTAGCTTACTATTCAAACGTGTTAAGTGAAATCTCCCACAGCAAGCTTAAACATGTGATAAAGGTTGATTGTGCAGAGAATTTTAAAAATCGCTGACCGTTGTGTGTGCGTGTGTAAAAATAGATGGATTTACGCAGGTATTTTAGTTCTGCTGAGCCAAATAAGACGGGTCAGGGTGAAGAAGGGACAGCCAAAGAAAAGCCTACCACAAAGCGGAAAAGTTATGACAAATCAGACCATGAGGCAAAAAGAAAGTGCAGCTTTTTGTTTTAATGTACAAAAGAATTTTAGTGGCTGGAATATGACAAGCTAAATGTTCTGCCGGGTGTGTCGTGAGTTTCCCTCGATTTCTGACTTGACAAGCGCCTTTGTTACTGGGACCAGTAATTTTAGGAAAGACCCCATCAGAACCCATGAGAAATCTCGGCATCACAAGAAATGCATTGGTGCTCAGTCTGCAGCATCTTACCCAGAACAAACACCAATTACAAAAAACATACTAAAAATAAACCAAGCACAACAAGAAGTCCTGAAAAAGCTGTTTAGAACAGCGTACTATGTTGCAAAGAGTGAACTACCATTGGCAAAATGTAGCAGTCTTTGCAAACTTTAAAAAGCAAATGGCCTAGATCTTGGTTCCACTTACCTCAATGACCATGCTTGCAGAGAGTTTATTGGAGCAATAGCACAAACTTCAAGAGACCAGATCGAAAAGGAAATTCAAGAAAGCAGGTTCTTATCCATTCTTGCAGATGGCAGTACAGACACTGGTATAATAGAACAGGAGTTGGTTCATGTCAGGTATGTGAGAGATAATGGTGACATATCCACAAACATGATCAAATGTCAGCCAGTCAAGAGTGCAAATGCTGCAGGTATTTTAGAGGCTATTGATGAAGCAGTGAACACCATGGGTTTCCGAGAAGACACAAGGAAAAAGAAAGTAGTGTTTGCAAATTTTGATGGTGCTGCAGTGATGATGGGTGAGAAAACAGGAGTTGCTGGGAGACTGAAACAGAGGATACCCCACATCATAACTATCCATTGTGTGGCACACAAATTAGAGCTAGCCGTGCTGGATAGCGTGAAAGGCTGTAAGTAACTGGTTAAATTTGAAGATACACTGAAAACCATCTTTAAGATGTACTGCTATTCCCCAAAGAAGCGAAGTGAACTGCTAAATGAGAAACTGGCACATTTCAGTGGCCTGAAGAGCACATGGTGGCTTCCAAGCCAGCTGAAATGTCTGAAGGCTGTGGAAAAAAATTACACTCCCACTGTTGTTCATATGAACATGGCAGGAGGAATTGATGTCAAGTCCGAGGATGCAGCCAAGGCTAAGGGGGTGGTGCAGGAAATGAAGGCTGAGAAATTTGTTCGCTTCCTGCATTTCATGTTGGACTACAGTACCATCTTATCCAAGTGCTGTACTGATTTTCAGCATCATAACCTAAACATCACACGAACAAATCAGTTAGTTGAGAGCACTACATCACGCTTACTCAGCCTAAAAACAAAACCAGGAGAATACCAGAAAACCTTGGACACAAAGTTCACAGCGAACGATTATGGTAGCATTTGCTAATGTGGAACTCCGCTCACAAAAAGACCTTTGATGCAGAGATTCAAAAGATTGACAACACAGTCAAGTACATGGACAACAGATTTAAAAATCTGCGTGAAAAGCTTCTCTCTTGTTTCAAGGTTTTTGACCCTTCCACTCTTCCCTACCCCAGAGAAGAGCTGGCAAATTATGGGGATGAAGATGTGGATTATCTTGTCGCACATTTTGCCAGTTTGCTAGATGAGGAAGAGAAAGAGAAAATTCCACAAGAATGGATGGATCTAAAAATGTGGCTTGCAGAACACCGGGGTAGCAAGGTAGATTGCTTGTATAGAGATCTCCTCTCTGAGAATCCAGAACACCTCTCTCATATCTTGTTGCTGGTGAAATTAATGCTGACACTTAGTCCATCAACAGCCATCTGTGAGAGAGGATTTTCTTGCATGAACAAAGTGAAGACAACACATCGTATCTCTCTACACCCTGAAACACTGAATGATTGCATGCCACTCTCCATTAATGGGGAAACATTTGAATATTTTTGCCCTGACAAGTCAATTAGTTTCTGGTTGCTTTCTGGAAAAGGTTCAAGACACCTGGATCATAAAACCCCGACAAGAACAAAGAGCAGTGAAATGGAGGCCGATGCACAGGAAGAGAAAGCTGATGAAGGAGATGCTATGCCCTCAACATTGAGTGGCATTTTCTCATCCGTGACTTCAATGGAAATTTCAGATTCAGAATCTGACACAGACTGATTCATGTTCTACACAGTTCTTACAAGTTCATAGAAATTTCTATTCAATTAGAACCAAATGTTTGAGTTGATGATTGTAATTTTTATACAGTTGTAATTTGTGTTTTAACAATTTTTTGATTGATGTTTTGTTTCCTTTACAATATTATCCATTAAAAATAATCTCTTTTTATTCAGGCTACTTAAATTTATTTTGGGCTACCAAAAACTGAAGTGTGCATGCCCTAAAGGGCTACCAGGGATTTTGAAATTTTGCGAGCCCTGTTCCAGTATTTTCTTTAAATTTCACCCACCTACTCACCTATTTTCCTCTTTTCAGCTTCCTACTCTCTCAGAAATCTCAGATCTCGTCTGCAAGTCTAAGCCATCCACCTGTTAACTGGATCACCTCCCCACAGTTCTGGTTAAAGCCTGCCTCCCGTCTCTGGTCCCCCTTATTTCTGCTATAATTCACTCCTCTCTCACCACTGTTCCTTCATCTTTTAAAACTGCTGCAATAACCCTAATTCTGAAAAAACCTGGTGCCGATCCTACTAATTTCAGTAATTTTCATCCTATTTCTAATTTACCCTTCATTTCCAAAATTCTTTAAAAAATAGTGGCTATTCAGCTTCATTCTCATTTATTTCAAAATAAATGAACAGTTCCAGTCTGGTTTTCACCCTCTCCATAGTACAGAAACCGCACTTAGGAAAATTACTAGCGACCTCCTTATGGCAGCTGATTCTGGTTTAATCACTATTCTCATCCTTTTTCATCTGAGTGTGGCATTTGACACTATTTGTCACACTACTCTTCTTAATAGATTATCTTCGATTGGCATTACCCACACTCCAGTCTCTTTTAGGCCAAACTCAGTTTGTTCAGCTTAAAACGTTTACATCCCAACCCCGCCTCTGTTACTTAAGGTGTGCCCCAGGGTTTTGTCCTGGGGCCCCTACTTTTCATTATTTACCTCCTTCCCCTTGGTAGTATTTTTAGTAAATATAACATCAGCTTCTACTAGAAGTGGGCAGTATGACCAAAATTCTATATCGTGGTATTTTTCTAAGTTATGCCAGTTTCACGGTATTTGTCTGTATTTTTTTCCCATGCATGAGTGGATGTTAACCACATTTTCCACTGCAATTACTGCAGTAGACTGGCAAAGAATAACCTATTCCACTGTCATGAGCATTGTACATTGTACAAAAAAACATTTTAATGTGCACACAAGTATTAATACAGGTTTGCATGGCCCCATAGAGTGATAGTTTTCAAGGGGGTGGCTCTAATAAAGAGAAGGAATCACATTGCATGACAGATGCAGTCAAAATATAGAACCTTTTTATTGAACAAATTTTGCAAAAACTTAAACTATAATTTTAACAACATATTTTCAACCATCCAAAGAGGCATTTAGACTTAGTAAAATATCCAGAGGTGCTTGTCAAAAGTTGTATTACGCTGAACATGTCTTAGTAAAGGAATAAACAGTAAATATTTTTTTGTAAACCAACTTTCTGTTAATGTTAACAATCTCTGTCCACTGACACGTTAAAGTGACTTTTTAAACAACATTACCATCATTAAACTTCGTAATATTTAAACTAATAAATAATAACAATAAAATAAATAATAGTATTATTACTGATAGTTGCAGTATTACTTTAAGACTTCAAGCCCAGGTGCATTACACAGTATTCACCAAATAAAAATAAAAGTGCAACTTGGAGATGACATCTTTACCACCTGAACCATCATTAAGGCAAATTGCATTAATATGGACCTTGCTTCAAGCTAAGCTATATGCATAAATAAGAAAACTGCAATTTGCATGTATAATGCTATTTGTGGTATAGCCCTACGAAATCGTATTGGGGCCACAGTGAACAAAAAAAAATACGGACATAGGGAAGAAAAAAAAACAAACTATATGTTGAGAATAAAGTCGACATGTTGACTTTATTCTCGACATTTCCACTTTATTCTCATAGTTTATTTTATAATTAAAGTAGAATGTCGTAAACTAAACTTCATCCTAAAATCAGTATTTCATTTACTAGATTTTTCTCAAACCCCATCATAAGTTAATGTAGCACATTAAATTGTTTGTGTTAAGTGTTCCCTGACCCAGTTTTTAATCGCTACACGCTTCTTAAACTGACTTCATCCACATGAAGAGGAGACGCAGGCAGGGATTGCCGCACAGAATACATTCACTTCATGATATTCCTGATCTCTGAAAATTTAGCATGCGAAGATATTCACTTGATATCATTTTCAGGATGGAATGCATTTAAGCAGGTATTAAACATGCACAGTAGTGCGGCGGTAGTGCTGCCCCCTCGCAGTAAAGGGTCCCCAGGTGTACGTTCAGTGTAGAGAACTTTATGGCAGGTGTAATGTGCCCCCACATGATTAATACATGCTTTAATGCATTTCATCATGAAAATTATATCAAATATATATTTTAGCATTCTAAATGTTTAGGGAGCAGGAATATCATGAGGTGAATTTATTCTGTGTGGCTATTGTTGCCAGCGCCTCCTGAATACAAGAGGAAGTCAGTTTAAGATGCACATACCGATTTAACATGGCTCGGGGAACACTTAACACCAAGCATTTAATGTGCTATATAACTTATGACGGGGTTTGAAAAAAATCTAGTAAATTAAATATTCATTTTAAGATGAAGTTTAGTTTACGATTTTCTACTTTAATGACAAATTATGATAATAAAGTCAACATATCGTCACACTATTACGCAATAACCAGGTACATTACACTGTATTGAAAAAAAATAAAACAAGTACAACTTGGCTTGCAGTATTATCCAGTAGTATAGAAAAAGTGTTCACACATTTAAACATAATGGTCCACATCCTACCTTTTAAAACCAAAGTATCTACAGGCAAAATGTTCTTCTGTGTCATCATGTTCAACTTTATCATCAGCTACAGCTTCAGTTTTGGAATGTTCTCTGTCCATTTTCGCCACGCTAAACCTACACTACTGCATGCACAGTACTCCGTTACATGCCTATTTAGCGGTGTAGCAGTGAAAAAGAGCCCCTGTAAAAACATCTCTATGATTAGCAGTGTAACAGTGAAAAAGGTCCCCCCTTGAGCAGTTTCCCGCTGTGCCATGTTCTGAACGTCGTTTAGGCAATTTAAACCGGTGTTGTGGTATAAGAAAAATCCATATCATAACAAAAACTAAAAAACAGTTTTCGGTATGAACCGGTATACCGCCCAGCACTAGCTTCTACTGTTTATGCTGATGACACCCAGCTCTACCTTACTAGCAAAACTACTTTTTCTTTTCCACCTTCCTCACTTATTGATTGCATCGCATACATTAAATCCTGGTTTTCTTAAAATTTTCTTAAATTAAATAGTGACAAAACCGAGGTTCTCCTCATTGGTACAAAATCAGAATTATCCAAAACTGATCATTTTTCATTTGTTATTTATAATTCCTCTGTCTGGGTGTCATCCATGGTAGTACTCTGTCTTTTCAGTCCACCTGCATAACATTAATTGTATTCACCCCCCCTCACTCCCCACACCACTGCTATCATTGTTCATAACCTTGTCACTTTTTGTCTGTATTTCTTGCATATCTTTTTATAAGCTTCAACTGGTCCAGAATTCAGCTGCTCAAATCCATTACTAGAACCCCTCTATTCACCATATCACCCCTGTCTTGCAGCAGCTTCACTGGCTTCCGGTTAAGTTCCGTATTGAATTCAAAGTTCTTCTGTTGACTAAGTCTGTCCACAACCTTGCCCCTCCATATCTGTATGACCTCCTCCATGTTGCCATTCCCTCCCGCACCTTTAGATTCTTTTCCTTCATTCACTTGATTGTCCCTTTCCTCTGTCTTGCCACCATCTGGCTCTGGAACTCACTACCATCTGAGCTTAGAAATATTGAATCATTCTCACTTTTCAAATCTAAACTTAAAACTAATTTGTTTAGGACTGCTTTTTCTCTGACTACAATTGCTCTGGCTGATTTTAAATTTTGTATTTTAGTTTTGTTTATAATGTCTGTTATATGTATTGTTCAGTGTCCTTGAGTGTAGATCGGTGACTACGAATAAATAAAATGTATTATTATTATTATTTCATGTCATGTACAGAAACAGAGCAGGATGAGTCATGTGGAGCTGCAGGCAGTCAAATGATGGGCGGCATATTGTCACAATCAAAGTGGACATAGAAAATATAAGGCTGGTCTCTAAGGGAAATTGAAGATGGTATTGAGTTGATTTTACTTTGTAGTCCCTAAATATCCCCCATCCCTGCAAAGTTTGCACAAATCATTACAGCTGCTTAATTCTGTCTCTAGTTTGCTCGTATACTGATGTTTAGCCACTTTAATTGCTTTTCTGACTTTGTATCTACATCAGATGTACATTTCCATATCGCTGTTTTGAAATGCACCTCTGCTTGCCTTCATCTGATGTCAGAGGTGATCCACAGTTTCTTATTGTAAAATATGCAAATTTTTTTCATGCACACACATTTTTGATGAATCCCATTATGACAGCCGCATACTTGAACACATCTGATTAGTAGTCTTAAAGTAAGCCCCGGTTTATACAATCAAAACAGTCCTGGAGCTTTGCCTGTTTCTTTAGTCCACTACTTCATTTTATTTTATTATTTCTTTTTTTTGTGCTGCTGCTTTGTTTCATTCTCTGGTTGTATGCTGGCAAAAGGAATACAGGTAGTCTCCAGGTGACGGACATCCGACTTACGAACAGGGCTGCAGCTGCGACGCATGCGCCTCAGTAACTGCAGCTCCGTTATCTTTGGCCTAAGGACACTGCAAATGGTGGCTGGACGGACGCTGGAGCGGGGCGATTTCGCTGCCCGCGCAGTGTAGTGTCCCTCGGGCGGCATGCGATTTTACTGCCCGCCCACCAGACACAGCTGCCCCATTAGTTCTCAGAGGGCGGCTGGTAATGCTGCAAGCGGTGCATGGACAGAGGCTGCAGGGGGGCGATTTCGCTGCTTGTGCAGTGTAGTGTCCCTCGGGCGGCTCCGGTGGCAAGCGGTTTCACTGTCCGCCCACCACACATGGCTGCCCAGTTCGTTCTCGGTGAGCGGCTGGTAATGCCGCAAGCGGTGACCTGGTTGTGGCTGAACGGGGCTGCGAGGAGTAGCATTGTACTGTGCATCGGATGGCTGCCTATTGAATGGGGGCGATTCACTACCCGCCTTTGGCCACACCGTGCTTGTTCTCGGTGGGCAGACGCTGAAGGCAGCATACTGTAGTTGAGGTGACTGTGAGGTGGGCTGGTGATGAACCCATTCATTCTCAATAGCAAGCCTGCTTGTACTGTTACATACATAGCAGGAAGTTGTCTCTTGTCAGTCCATCAGACGTGTTGACGACTGGTGCTTTCCTGCTGTGATAGCATGTACAGTGCTGTGCAGAAGAGCTCATCTTATCTTTTGTCTTCACCTTTCAACAGTGTCTCTGAAACACATCTGATCAAGTGCTGGTGATACAGTAAAGAAGAGAAAAACCATCACAATTGGAAATAAAGTAGAAATAATTAAAAGGGCAGAGAGAGGTGAAACTCAATCATTCATTGGCAGGGCACTTGGTTACAGTCGGTCAACAATAGCATTTATTAAATTTATGTACCTGTTCCGACTTGCATACAAATTCAACTTAAGTACAAACCTACAGTCCCTATCTCATACGTAACCCGGGGACTGCCTGTACTGTCAGATGATCAGAACGTGGGGTGGAAAAAAGTGCAGTGTCAGAGAGTTTACTGGGAAAAGTATGTCCATATTGAAAGTAATTTTAAACGTAAAAGTTGATTCCTTCCATTATGATTCTCTTATCTCAGATTTTTTTTTTTTTAATTTTGTTGTAATCATTCTATACAAATTGATACATTTTTACAAAAAATAGGATTGAAAACAAGTTGCCCCCCACCCCTGGGAGAGAGCATGGCCAACGGAGTAAAACTTGAGGCTTGTAAACATACCTAAATTAATGGGTTTAATAGGGCAATAGAGATGAATGAAGAAGAAAAAGAAATTTGGAGATAATTGCTTCCTCTGTGCATTAAGAGCTTATTCTAAAATATTATTGATTAGATCCTGCCAGGTTTTGAAAAAATTCTGATCCTCCAACTGAATATTTGATTTTTTAAAATTTTAAATAGTATAAAACATCGGTTTCCCACTGACTTAAAAGAGGAGAGTTAGGATTCTTCCAATTTAGCAAAATAAGTCTGCGTGCCAAAAATGTAGTGAATGCAATCACAGTTTGTTTGTCCTTCTCTATTTTAAACCCATCTGGAAGAACACTAAACACAGCTGTTAATGGGTTAGGAGGGATTGTGACACCGAGGCTGTCTGAAAGGCACTTAAAAATTTTGTTCCAAAATGATGTTAATTTGTTGCAGGCCCAAACCCTGTGAGGCTGGGACTTGATTTCAGTGTTTGCAGGTTGGATCTTGCCCTGGAAACATTTTGGATAGTTTTAAGCGAGACAGATGTGGTGAGACAGATGTGCTCAATATATAATTTTGAGATGAATAATTGTATGGTTTCGCATATGGAGCTCGAGTAATTTCTGTGCATTACTACCTTCCACTCCTTTTCTGATATATTGATTAAGAGATCTTTTTCCTATTGTCCTCTTGGATCTTTGAAAGGGAGGGACTGTAAAATAATTTTATATATTGCTGAAATGGTGTCTAAATCCTTGAAATTGAGCAATATTTTTTCCAGTGTGGAGGAGGGTGCAAGATGTGGAAAATCCGGCAGGTTCTGTTTAACAGAGTTCCTAATTTTGAAGATAGTGAAAGAAATGTTTAGCTGGAGAGTTAAATTTGGAATGTAATTGTTCATAGGATGCAAATATGTTGTTTATATAAAGATCTCTAAGCAATTTAATCCTAAATCTTTTCCAGATATTAAAAACTGCATATATTTGCGAGGGTTGAAAGAGTTGGTTCTCTTGCAGAGGTGCCACAGATAAAAGATTCTCCATCTTGAAATACTTTCTACATTGGTTGCATGTTCTGTTTGAGTGAAGTACAATTTGGTTATTAGTATATTGCCGATAACTTGCATTTATTGGTGCGCAAAGCAGGGAATATAAAGAAGTACTGCAGGATTTTACTTCTATTGTGGACCAAGCCTGTGTATGTTCATCTATTTCTGTCCAGGTTTTTATAGCTTGTATGTTTGCTGCCCAGTAATAAAACTGAAAGTTAGGTAGAGCCATGCCACCTTCTGCCTTAGGTACGGTGCATCTGGAAAGTATTCACAGCACATCACTTTCTCCACATTTTGTTATGTTACAGCCTTATTCCAAAATGGATTAAATTCATTTTTTCCTCAGAATTCTACACACAACACCCCATAATGACAACGTGAAAAAAGTTTACTTGAGATTTTTGCAAATTTATTAAAAATAAAAAAATTGAGAAAGCACATGTACATAAGTATTCACAGCCTTTGCCATGAAGCTCAAAATTGAGCTCAGGTGCATCCTGTTTCTTCTGATCATCCTTGAGATGTTTCTGCAGCTTAATTGGAGACCACCTGTGCTAAATTTGGTTGATTGGAAGTGATTTGGAAAGGCACACACCTGTCTATATAAGGTCCCACAGTTGACAGTTCATTTCAGAGCACAAAACAAGCATGAAGTCAAAGGAATTGTCTGTAGACCTCTGAGACAGGATTGTCTCGAGGCACAAATCTGGGGAAGGTTACAGAAAAATTTCTGCTGCTTTGATGGTCCCAATGAGCACAGTGGCCTCCATCATCCGTAAGTGGAAGAAGTTCGAAACCACCAGGACTCTTCCTAGAGCTGACCGGCCATCTAAACTGAGCGATCGGAGGAGAAGGATCTTAGTCAGGGAGGTGAACAAGGTCATTCTGTCAGAGCTCCAGAGGTCCTCTGTGGAGAGAGGATAATCTTCCAGAAGGACAACCATCTCTACAGCAATCCACCAATCAGGCCTGTATGGTAGAGTGGCCAGACGGAAGCCACTCCTGCAGTTTGCCAAAAGGCACCTGAAGGGGTCTCAGACCATGAGAAACCAAGTCTGATTATTATCTTATTAGCTGCAAAGGGGGATTAATTTAGGAATCAAAATTTCCCATTCCTCTAGTCTTTGCTATAGTGACAATAAAAAACCTGTCCGATTCCTTCTTTTTTTTAATAGAGGTTGATCTTTCCTATTTAGATGGGTTACCCTTCAGACATACTGTATTTTATTTTGGGCAGCTAATGTAAGCACTTATTTCCTTTTTAGTTCGTGATTGAAACCTTTTAACGCTGCAGCTTGTCAACTTTGGGAGAGAAAAAAAGATCAATATTATACAGCTTTGGTATTGTAAAATACTGAATTGTAGAATTCATTTTTTAAGATCAGTTTGAAATCAGTAATTGTTTTTTAGGCAAGATTTCTCTTTTCACACAGTTGAGCCTTAACAGATCTGTATAAAACAGTTAAAGAGTCCCTGTCCTCTGGTGGCATGCCTGAAACACGCTTACCCTGACAACAGTGAATAATAAAGTAAAATAAGTAATATTTATTTATAAGGCGCATTTAAAAACTGCATTCATTGAAAAAGCACTGTAGATACAAAGAATAATAAAATTAATACATATTGAAAAATTATCAAGAAAAATAAAACATGTCTGCAATATTCATTAAGAATCCATGAGGGCTTTGAGTGTATAAATAAGTCTTAAGCCTAAATGTAAAAGCAGAAATGGAGAAAGCACACTTAAATGCTTGATCATATTTTTGTGTTAAACATGTTAGTGGCACATGCAGCATTTGTGTGGTTGTTGATCTAAGAGACTTAGGAACTTAATAAGGGCAGAGAAAATGTAAAATATAGGTTGTCACCATCCCATTTACAGCTATAAACAAAAAATAAAAAAACAAAGCAATAAGATTTTAAAACAAATTATATACTGAATAGAAACAAAGAGTGAAGTAATGTGTTTGCACTTTTTAATGCCAGTTGTGATATAATGCATGAATGACATTTTCAAGATCCTGATGTGGCAAAATTGATTTAATTCTAGAAATAAATCTTAACTAATAAAAACTACTTTCAACAACCCAACCAATTTCTCAAAATTAAGTGTGGAGTTAAAAATTACACCAAAATTGTTGGCATGATATGACACACAAGAGACAAGATGACCTAAATTTCTAAAAGCATGTTTACTGGATTTGAAGGGGCTAAATAAAATAACCTCAGTTTTATCAATATTATACTGGAGAAAGTTAATATCCATTCTGCCTTTGATATCCATTAAACAATCAAAATGAAGCCATTAAAGACTCAGATTTCAATGAGAAATACAGCTGTAGGTTGTCTGTATAAAAGTGAAAGGAATTATTATACTTTATGATGGTGTTGCCAAGAATGAGAACAAAAAGGGACACTGCCTCAAAACTGACCCTTGAGAAACCCTGCAAGGAATAGGTGTAGAAGGGGAATAAAACTCACCTTGTGCTGCTAAAATGTCCTGTGCAACAGGTAAACCAATTTAATGCAGTACCTTTAATAGCCTTAAAAGAGAAATAAGAATACTATTATCTGTTGTTATTTTCAGTACTATAATGAGTATTAGCATCTTGAAATGGTAACAGTTGATGAACAATTGTCTATTTTTGGAAAGAAATGGTAATTTAGAACAGGGATGATAATTATTAAAAACCCTACTATTCTGATTGTTTTTTTGAGCAAGTGCTGAACTGTACTGCAAGTTTGAAACATTTAGGAATAGTTCCAGAGTCTAAACAAGAATTTATAATACATTAAATACTTGGGACAGTTACATCAAAACTTTCTTACAATATGGGAAGGTACAACATAACTAGTTGTAATTGTAAGTTTAATTTCTAAGACTATTTCTTAAACTGGACAATGAAACAGGTTCAAATTTATTATAAACAGAAGAAACAACTATACAGAGAAAAAGATCACATACAGTAGAAGATAACTGATGTTTCCTATTTTCATAATAGAAAATGTCAACTCCTTGCTGGTTTTAGCAGGTGCATCAAAATCAAGGTAAGCAGGAGGATTCAGGAGTGAGTTAATAGTACTTAACAAAATTTTAGATTTGTGAGAGAGTACTGAGGATATCTGGGAAATATTTGTCCTCAGATTTTTGTAAGCTGTCTGATAATAAAACATTTTTTTAAAATGTCTATGGATACTGCAAGATGGTCCTTACTCCATTTCCATTCAGCTTCCCGGCAATAACGTTTAAGTTAGGACACAGCATCAGCCGACCATAGCTGTGTCAAAGGTGGAACAACACAAGATAAAAATTCTGAGAACTCAGTCATAAAATTATTGTTGCGTATTATAAACCAAAGCACAAAGTAAAGGAGTGGGTATGGAGTCAGTTTCAACAGCCAGGACCTCAAATGTAGAAAAGGTTCTGAAAGAAAGTATATATCATTTAAAACACTTTTTAAAATCCATAGTTGGCCCACCCCCTTTTCCGGCATATTTAGGGGTGTTAATAAAATAACATTTTGGACAGAAATCATCAAGAATAGACAACTCACCATGTTTGATCCACATATCTGTTAAGATATAAATAGTCCAAATCTTGACTAAAAATTGTTAAAAATTAAAGTTTTGTTAAATGCAGACCTAGCATTGATAAAGGCCATTTTTTTCCAGAAATACTGATTGCCAGTTCTTGAGTAGGCTTATGTGGCGCACATTCCAGTAAGAGAAGAAAATGGATATTCATGCCACCACTTTGGAGGCGCAGTCTCACTAAAACAAAACAATCTGGTACGGAAGTACAATTTGTGATGATAGGCAGGTGAAATGCTTATCTCTGTTCCCAGGAGTGTTCTGACAGTTGCTGAAAATAATGGTAAATACTAGTTATCATTTATGCTCCAAGCAAAATGTTCAAAGGATGAAAATAAAGTAATACACAATAATAATAAGTTTAAATCGGTAAAGAAAAAATAAAAAGTGAAAGATGAAAAAACTCAACTAAATGGTAGCTCACTAAACTAAGGCTGGAGTTATACTTCACGCAACACATGCTGCAGCGGACGCTCCTGCTCTGCGAGCGTTGTAGTGTTTATACTTGCGTGCATACTTTACGTAAATCTGGAGAAATCTAACAGGTGGCAGTGCGAGATATTATCACGGTGAGAACAGGTTCGGCTTCTCTGCGTTGTGAATTGCCTAGAACACCTATTAAATTCCGATGACACCTTACCGCAATATCTCTATAAAGGATGTTTATTGATTAAATCCATCAATCCAGGGATGTGTCCATTCTAGCAAGCATTGGGCACGAGTGAGAAACAATCCCTGGACGAGGCCTCAGCTCATCGCAAGGTGAATACAAGCTTACACATACACTAGCATCATTTTAGTGGCACCAAATCCCCAAATCTGCATATCTTTGGAAGAAAACCGGAGCACAGTGTGGAATACAAGCAGGAAATACCAGCGACATAACTCCCTGCGAGACAGCAGTGCTACCGCTCCGCCACCGTGTCACCCTCATGTGTGTAATTATTCCCCCATGTGTGTAATTATTAACAGTATTCATTATTTAAATGAAATTATATGTAAAATGTAACATACACACTTTAATGCATTTCATCATGAAAGTGATATAAAGTATAAATTTAAGGATTCTAAATGTGCAGAGAGTTGGAATATCATACATTTAATTTGTTCTGTGTGGTAATCTATTGCTGCTTGCCACTGCTGTCTGGTCCAAAAAGCTTGTAGCAATTAAAAACTGGGATGACGTTTATGATGGTCTGCTTTAATGATAAAGTAAACTACGAGGTTAAAGTAGACATTTCGAGATTAAAGCCGAAATTTCCACTTTAATCACAAAATACACGTTTTCACCGTGTCCTTTATTTTTTTCTCCGTGGCTCAAATACAATGCTATACATTATGTTGCAGTTGCGAAGTTGCAGAAAAAAAAGACGGCACAAAAGATGTATGTGAGACTTTTAAAATGTATCGTGTCATTACGATCAGGAATATGCGATGCTTGAATATAAAAGCACCACGAATGCATCTGTATGTTGGCATTTTGCTTCACCACATCGACCCATTCAACAAACAGTGAAGCACACACATCAATCCCGGTAGGATCTGCATAGAGGCTTTCTGTCACATGTACATATTAAACAGAGACTCTGACGTCACGTTCCGACTTTTAGCACACTGCGCCCCCCGACTTTTTGCTGGTACTGCAACTCGCGACCTGCTCAGAGTATGTGTGAAATAAACGCTGGGAACGTGTGGCAGCCATGATGCGGGCGCGTACACGCTCTGAGCGTGAAGTATAAATGAGCCCTAAGACACATTTCACTAATATTTGACTTGTATCTTATGAGAGATGTTGGATGTTAAATCAAAGTGTAGTAATATTAAACAGATAATATAAAAGGTGCAAAAGAGTAGGTTTAAGTAAGGTACTGAAAGCAAAGGAAGTTAAAGTGGTAATGGTAAGGCATTGTAATACAAAACAAAAAAAAAAACAAAAGCAAAAAAAGGGAATGCTATAGACAAATACTATTTTAGCATTTTCAAAAAGGAGAATAATTTAAGTTTAATAAGAGGTAATACCGATTTTATTTAAGGACTTTTATATATCATATACAGTGCTTTCTACTTTTATAAGTAGAAAGGTTGTTAAGAATATAACTACAGTCATCCAGTTTCTGGCTGGAATCTGGTGCCTATCGGAATGCACTAAGCAAATTGCAGAACCTAACCCTTGACAGGATGCCAACATCACATTCTGTAGATCCAACAACAGAATGCTCCGAAAGGAAATTTATTTACTGTAATTCTTGGATGAAGAATTGGCCAGACATATGTGAATGTTTGGACACACAAAGCATATCTCTCCAATCATAGGAACTTTGAAGTTTTAATGGAACCATGTAATCTTAGAGAAGCGGAGTTAACAGGGCTAGTGGTTGCTGAAATGACATGCCTAATAACGATTCAACAAACATTAAATTTGTAATACTTTTTTTTTTTTTCCTTTTTTAAACCAAGTAATGAATATTAGTATACCAAGTAAAATTTAACTAAGCTTCTATGTCACATATTTGAGTGATACGCTACCGGCCAAAGGTTTTAGAATACCTCAGTTTTTTCAGTTTTTATGTAAATGCACACAGTTTAATGTCTTAATGTTTTATGAAATCAAGGAATAGTACAAATAAACAATGGCAAATAAAAACATAAGTCAAGGAATCATTAAGCATACAAAATTGTATTCAGATTTTTGATTCATCAAAGTAGCCACCTTTTGCTGATATTTTGCCAGTCATCAACTGTCATCAAAAGAACCCCAGTCTATATCACACTTTCCCCTTCATGTTTGACAGTTGTGACACACACTGAGTAGCCATCGTTTCACCAACTCGACGGCGTATAAATGCCCTCCGTGATGAACTGAACATTTCAAATTTTGATTAATCTGTACGTACATCTTTTTTAGTGTGCAGTAGTCCATAGTCAGTATTTCAAGACACTGTTTTGTCCTTTAAGGAATGGCTTTCTTACTGCCACTTACTCTGTCAAATCTGCAGCACAAAGTCTCCTCATCACAGCAGAAACTGAGGCTTGCTGACAAACCCCGTTAAGCTGTGCTTGAAGCTGTTGTGCCATGAGGTGCCGGTCACATAAGCTGGTGACTCTCAAGCATTTTGTCTTCTGATTGGGTTGTGACTTTGAGTCTTCCAGATCTCTTACTATCAGAGTTTCTTCCAGTTACCAATTGCCTTTGGATTGTGTAGGACACCATTCTCACTGACACTTTGATTTTTTTGTAATTTCTGTAAATAAAAGGCCTACACTTTTAATGGTAGTAGAGTTCTGTCTTATTTCATTTAATTGCCATTTTCTTGCAATTATCACTGGAATGTATATCTTTCCGTAGTGTAATATTGTCTAAGAAATGCTTCAGAGTGTGTAGTAACACTGTTCCAGCTCTGCTTTAAGACAGACCGAGGGTTTTTAAGTAATCAACAGCAGTCAGACATCTGTGCAAATTGTTTGGTTCAACTTGTAAGTCTTAATTTACTTTAATTACTGCAGATCATCTGTAGATTTTAACCTAATAGGTGATCCCTTAAGATGACCCATTTTTAATATTCTGAAGTTTTTTTTGTTTTTTTTCTTCTTCATCTTTTGCTAACCTAAACTTTAAATGTAAACCTGTGGTAGTTTACTGCTTACCTTTTCACCATTTTTAGTCATTCTTTGCATTTTACCTTATTAAATTTGAATAAAAACTGTGGAGTTCTGAAACTTTTGGTCATTAGTGTATTTAAGTTTTTAAGGCTTTTGTTTTCATATGTGGACAGATGTAATTTTGAGGACTGGTTGTGGGCTGCCTGTGAGCTTTGGTAATACTTGAGTTGCAGAGATTTTAAATGGTACTTGAAGCTTTTCAGTGCAATTGCTATACTTTTTGTAAAAGTTAAAAAAAAAAAAATACAAACTATAAATTCATATGACTCAAAGATGAAAGTTTCTACATGTAGAAATTTCATAATTCCTTTTTTAAATCTTAAACAGGTACAAACTTTTTTTTTAATCTAAATTCATCATAAACTATATTAGATTTACATTTGGTGTAAGTAGTTCGTGGAGTTTAATCTAGACTAGAGAGTAAAGTAGGTTCAAATAACTCTGAAATGCATGATCATTATTTTTTTACTTATTTTTGTTTCAGAAATTTCATAAAGAAAATTTTAATTTGTGTTTGAATGTTGATTTCTTTCTCTGTCAGTGTTGTACTACGTTGCTTACAATTTAGTTTATATAGGTTGATGTCTGTGAGAGCGCAGAGAAGCTCAGATGGACAGACAAAGAATAGCAAGATGCCACAATTCTGAGAGGCTTCAGTTTGCTGTGTGAAGTTATGTTCTTAAGTACTGTCCTAAACTTTTTTTGCACAACTCTTGCAAACCTCAAATCTAAAATCACAAAAAGATGTACTTAGTTTAACTCAATTTTGTTTTGAAATATCCTTTTTTAATTAAAATCCTCTATAGTGTAATTACTTGGATTGTTGCCCAGGGAAGTATTTTCTGTTTCACCAAGCTATCATTAATGAATATATTTATTTTCAGCTATGACAAAATATTACAGTTGAGTTTGACCAGTTTTGGAAAGCTTTCTTTGTTTCCTCAAGGTCTTAATCCTTCTCTTACTGTACCTGGAAGGCAGGTTGAGTTCCTAATGTTTCTAAGAGCAATGTGCTTTATAATAGTTCCAATTTCTCCCTTTTGTCCTTCTTTCTATTGACCAATCAGGTGTGTTCCATTACATTTCTAAGTAGAAAACCGCTTACTCTAAGGTATTTGTATTAATTGTATTACTGAAATTGTAATTAAATAATTAAGGGCATTTACTATCAAACCAAAGTGAACTCATTCAAAAGTTAGTGCAGAAATAGTTCATATCTCTCAACAAATTAATAATTAAAATATTTTTGCATTTAGATTGTTAGCCGTCTTATCCAGATCCGGGAATATATTGCAAAAGCCAGCTCAATGCGTGATGACCTTGTGGAAAAAAATGAAATTTCAGCTAATGTGGAGCGACTTTCCCATCTCATCGATGATCTTAAAGAGCAAGAGAAGGCCTACCTGAAACTGCTACAAAAGATGTTGGTGAGCAAGTAAATATTCTTTATGCCCTCTGGCCTGATTAGATTTGTACTAAATGCCCTCTGGCTTGACTAGATTTGTACTAAAATGAGGACTTGTTTTTTGCACTATGGTAATGCAGCAATAAGTATTTATGAATTGTGTTGCAACAGTGTAAAGGCTTGTATAGTGTTAATGCAGATATGTTGGTTTTAAAATGGGGCAATAGACCTTCATAAATTTGTATTTGCTAAAATGAATGCATTCTTGGAAAACTTAAGGTTGATTAGAGCAAATGTTCATAAATAGCATTTTAGAAAGGGATATAATTCCCTTTGGCTGAAACTATATACACTTATCTCCCAAAAATGAATTGGTGGCATTGCAGCAGAAGAATCTTGCTTTTCTTGTGCTTTATTTATGTGCTGATTTTTCTTAAGTAGCAGTCTTCTTTCATTATGCTGCATCCACGTCACTAATACTGTAGGTTTCTATACACCATTTTACCATTTTGTTATCCAGGTTATTCAGTAAGTGGTTAACAAGAATATTTCACAAGATTAATTCGATGTGGTAAAGGTGTAACAGTAGGAGGTTTATAGTTAGATTTTGGGGGAGTATCGCTCTGTGGAGACCTTATTGCCGTGATAAAACCAGTTTCATACAAACTGCATTGTTTCCTGGGATTGTATAAGTGAGACAGTGTGAACAAATATGTTGGCATATTTTGGGAAGTTGTACATTCTAGTAGTGAAATTTTCAGGATGGTACTATCTATTTACATTCCTTTTAAAATTTATGTAAGCAATGGCCATTTTGACACTTTGTCTACTGCTTAACAAGCCCTGTAAGCTCACAGTATACCCAAAGATTACTGAGGAGATAACTACATTAATTCAACCTAAATTTTATATGGATATGGAGCAAACTATTTGTGACATTGTTGTAAGTGAACTAACTGCCTTAAACATCAAACGTAATGTTCTTCTAAGGTCAATGTTTTGTCTTTGCAAAAGATTAAAATTTATCATCTGTATATTTTTGTGCTCCATTTTTTAAAATTTTATAAATTTCTTTTTTTTTTTTTAAAATGCACACACCCCAGGTTTTACTGTTGCCATTTATGGTCATACTGTTAATGCCTGATTGATATCCATACATTTTTGTTTCAGTGTCAATACATAAATGTTTGCAATGAAGGAAGAGATGTAGACAATGAAAATATGATGGCTTTCATTTTATACTGCTCGTTTACCTTATAAATCATTACATTTATCTGCTGTGCAACAAAGTATGTTTTCATTTAAATACTGCAAAAAATCAAAGCAACTCTGTGCAAAGGTGATTGAAAAGCACAAGTGAGGTGAAGGATAAAGGAAAATATCCAAGCTACTGGATTATCTTTTCATTTAAAAATGGAAATAGTATGCACAGCTGTGTGTGTATATATATATATATATATAATATAATATAATTTAAACCATGTTAGCTGTTATTTTAGAGTTAATGTGAGGGTTTGTGTAAGGACCTCTCACTTTATCCTTGCTTCCACAGTATCTGATGCTTTGTAGTATATCCTTCACATAACAGGTGAATCTACCATGTATACAGTGGGTAAGGAAAGTGTTCAGACCCCCTTCAATTTTTCACTCTTTGTTATATTGCAGCCGTTTGCTAAAATCATTTAAATACATTTTTTCCCTCATTAATGTACACACAGCACCCCATATTGACAGACAAAAAAAAAGAATTTTTGAAATTGTTGCAGATTTATTAAAAAGAAAACTGAAATATCACATGGTCCTAAGTATTCAGACCCTTTGCTCAGTATTTAGTAGAAGCACCCTTTTGAGCTAATACAGCCATGAGTCTTCTTGGGAAAGATGCAACAAGTTTTCCACACCTGGGTTTAGGGATCCTCTGCCATTCCTCCTTGCAGATCCTTTCTAGTTCTGTCAGGTTGGATGGTAAACGTTGGTGGACAGCCATTTATAGGTCTTTACAGAGATGCTCAATTGGATTTAAGTCAGTGCTCTGGCTGGGCCATTCAAGAACAGTCACAGAGTTGTTGTGAAGCCACTCCTTCGTTATTTTAGCTGTGTGCTTATGGTTATTGTCTTGTTGGAAGGTAAACCTTCAGCCCAGTCTGAGGTCCTTAGCACTCTGGAGAAGGTTTTTGTCCAGGATATCCCTGTACTTGGCCGCATTTATCTTTCCCTCGATTGCAACCAGTCGTCCTGTACCTGCAGATGAAAAACACCCCTACAGCATGATGCTGCCACCGCTATGCTTCACTGTGGGGACGGCATTGGACAAGTGATAAGCAGTGCCTGGTTGTCTTCACACATACCGCTTAGAATTAAGGCCAAAACGTTCGATTTTGGTCTCATAAGACCAGAGAATCTTATTTCTCACCATCTCAGAGTCATTCAGGTGTCTTTTAGCAAACTCCATGCGGGCTTTCATGTGTCTTGCACTGAGGAGAGGCTTCCGACAGGCCACTCTGCCATAAAACCCTGACTGGTGGAGGGCTGCAGTGATGGTTGACTTTCTACAACTTTCTCCCATCTCCTGACTGCATCTCTAGAGCTCAGCCAAAGTGATCTTTGGGTTCATCTTTACCTCTCTCACCAAGGCTCTTCTCCCCCAGTAGTTCAGCTTGGCCAGATGGCCAGCTCTAGGAAGGGTTCTGGTTGTCCCAAACATCTTCTATAGACAGGTGTGTGGCTTTCCTAATCAAGTCCAATCAGTATAATCAAACATAGCTGGACTCAAATGAAGGTGATCTCAAGGATGATCAGAAGAAATGGAAAGCACCTGAGTTAAATATATGAGTGTCACAGCAAAGGGTCTGAATACTTAGGACCATGTGATATTTCAGTTTTTCTTTTTTAGTAAATCTGCAACAATTTCAAAAATTCTTTTTTTTGTCTGTCAATATGGGGTGTTGTGTGTACATTAATGAGGAAAAAAATTAATTTAAATGATTTTAGCAAATAGCTGCAATATTGCAAAGAGTCAGAAATTGAAGGGGGTCTGAATACTTTCCGTACCCACTGTATAAGTAACAAGTATACACCTGCAAATAACCACACACAATGACAATGTAAACAAAATGCAATACAAAATTTAGTTTCCTTCTAATTCTTGGGTTAAAAAACTAGGCACTGGTTAAAGAGTTTTCTGATTTTTATTGCTCAAAATATGAGTGAAATACTTTATTTTGTTTGATAAGCTTTTCATTAACCAATAGTTACATCTTGGATCTCAGTTTTTACCTTTCTGACCCCTTCCTATATCAAGAGAATCAGTTCTGGGGGGGCGGGAGGGGTTAAAATCTGAAATATTTATTTTCTTCCTTTCCAAAATATTCTCTGAGCCTTTAAAGTTCTATCCTAGCATAGTTATAGCCGTAAGAATTAAACTTCAATGCTGGAAGTATCTTGTAATCAGATTTCACATTTATACAAATTCTAATGAGTTTTTATATGTCTTTACATAAATATTTAGTTGAAAGAAATAAAAAAAGTGAAATGCTTTTTCCTGTTTATTTTCCTCTTTTTTTAAACAAAAATGACTGTACATCTTTTCTCTGTTTTTAATACTTATGTAATTGTGTGTTTACAGGCCAGAGAGAATGAAGATGAGGTGCGCACCATTGATTCTTTTGTAGGATCTGGATCTGTAGCAGAGAGCACCTCTCTAAATATAGAGGTTCAGTCAGAAGCTTCAGTTGCCACGGTAAGCTGTGTAAAGTATGTTTAATCGTGTTTACAACCAATTGCCCTGAAATTTCATGCACAACACTGAGCTGGAAAAGTATGTTAGAAAGTTTTAGGATGAATGGGTAAATAAAGATTGAAAAGACTTGCTTTGACTACGTCTTAAAAAGGTAAAAATGCAAACAATTTTTTTGTTTGATAAATTGATGTTGTTTTGAGTATATTTGAATTGTTTTAATATTTCTTAATACAGTCTTTGTGCAATTTATATTTTTCTATATTTATTATTTCCAGGTGTTTATTAAAGTATGATTAGGTATTTTGAAGTTAAGCTATGTATAAACTATATATACTGCTCAAAACAATTAAAAGAACACTTTGAAAACACATCAGATCTCAATGGGGAAAAAAAAACATCATGCTGGATATCTATACTGATATGGACTGGGTAATGTGTTAGGAATGAAAAGATGCCACATCATTGGATTGAAATGAAAATTATCAACCTATGGAGAGCTGAATTCGAAGACACCCTGAAAATCAAAGTGGAAAAATTATGTGGCATGCTAGTCCATTTTGCCAAAATTTCATTGCAGCAACTCAAAATCGTACTCGGTAGTCCCAGAGGTGTTCTATTGGATATTGGTCAGGTGAGCGTGGGGGCCAGTCAATGGTATCGATTCCTTCATACTCCAGGAACTGCCTGCATACTCTCCCCACATGAGGGACAGGCATTGCACCAGGTGGAATCCAGGACCCATTGCACCAGCATAGGGTCTGACAATGGGTCCATGGATTTCTTCCCAATACCTAATGGCAATCAAGGTGCCGTTGTCTAGCCTGTAAAGGTCTGTGCGTTCCTCTATGGGTATGCCTCCCCACCAAACCAGTCATGCTGAACAATGCTACAGGCAGCATAACATTCTCCTTGGGTTCTCCAGACCTTTTCACGTCTGTCACATGTTCTCAGGGTGAACCTGCTGTCATCTGTGAAAAGCACAGGACAACAGTGGTGGACCTGCCAATTCTGGCATTGTATGGCAACTGTGCTGGGCAGTAAGCACAGGGCCCTCTGGAGGACATCAGGCCCTCGGGCCACCCTTATAAAATCTGTTTCTGATTGTTTGGTCACACCAGTGGCCTGCTGCTCATTTTGTCGGGCTCTGGCAGTGCTCATCCTGTTCTTCCTTGCCCAAAGGAGCAGATACTGGTCCTGCTGATGGGTTAAGGACCTTCTACTAGCTCTCCTAGAATAACTGCCTGTCTCCTGGAATCTCCTCCATGCTCTTGAGACTGTTCTGGGAAACACAGCAAATCTTCTGGCAGTGGCATGAATGATGTGCCATCCTGGAGAAGATGGACTACCTTTGCAGCCTCTGTAGGGTCCAGGTATCGCCTCATGCTACCAGTAGTGATACTGACTATAACCAGATACAGAACTAGTGAAACTGAAAAGATGAGGAGGGAAAAATGTCAGTGTCCTCCACCTGTTAAACCATTCCTGTTTTTGGGATTGTCTCATTGTTGCCCCTCTAGTGTACCTGTTGTTAATTTCATTAACACCAAAGCAGCTGAAACTGATTAACAACACCCCCCCCCCACTACTTAAATGACCAGATCAATATCCCAGAAGTTTCATTGACTTGATGCTATTCTCCGATTAAAAAGTGTTCCTTTAAGTTTTTTGAGAAGTTTATATTTCCAATCGGAGAGCATTACCTTATTTTGCTTTTTACTTTGGTAGAACTTGACATTAAAATCTTACTGTTAATAGAAGTACAGTACACGTGTTGTCCTTCATTATACTGCATGATTCCATTTCACCCCCAGGACATGATTAGAAGTGGGTAGCCATCCTGAAAACTAAACTTACAAACTTGACTTGGATATTGTTTCTTGTGCTTTGTGTAAATATTGGGTATTTTTTTTTATTTCTTACATACACAAGAAATTATAATTTATACCAGTAATGTGTCTTTACTGTGAAACTGCTGGTTAACCTTACCTATATGAGCCAGAATACACAGTATTCTGCCTGACGGTAGTTGCACTGAGGTTCAGGCAACTGAAAGTACACCTGAGGAATGTCCAATAATCCCAGCTAAGAGTGAATGCGAATACTGTTTAGAGTGGTACTTCCTATTATTTGGCATCTGTCGATAAAACTTGTTAAAGTATAAAGACGTTAACATCAACAAAGCAGGTCTCCAGTTTTGATATTTTATGTGCTTTAACATTGAATTCGGTTACAAAAATGCAGAAGGAAATAAATAGATCTTTTAAAAAAATTTAAATATGTTTTTTATAAGATTGTTATGGACACACAAACAAGTCTCAAAGTAGCAATTCTCTTAATAGGTAAGTAAACATTAAATGCTAAATTTGATTATGTTTTGTAAGTTATTGTTTTTGTGGCATGTGTAATTGCATTTCACACTGTATTGCTTTGCATCCTCCCCTGCCATAACCTATTATCAATGGGGGAGGAGCGAAAGCTTTATAGTCGTCAAAAATATCTATCTCAGGTTTATGACAGATCTCAATGGTTTAGGGTCCCGTGATAAAACAACCATTGATATCTCAATGATGGGTGTGTATTTGTCGATGTGCCATAATTTCTTGAAGGCGGTCTAGACCTAATGTAGCTGGGCAGAAAAATACCAAAATACCAAACTCCAAACAGCCTGTTATGAAATGATGATGTGCCGATTAGTTTTTGAGCTAAATCGGGCAAGAGAAAGAGGCACTCTAGAGGAACCCTCAAATAATTATGCAATTAATTATGAGTTCTTCTTGACAATTGCTATTTTAATGACCTATTTTATAATCAGAAAGATCAGTATCAGCATGGTAAATAATTACTGAAATATTGTAGAATTGTTCAGGTAACTTGGTTTCTAAGGTGCAAAGCCTAACAGACACGTCCAAATTTTTTTTTTTGTACTTCATATAAACTGTTGCATTTAAGCATGATAAGAGAGTACTGTAAATGCAATACAAAGAACTCATTAAAGTAACTAATAAAATTAAACAGACTGAAAATAATATTGATAAGAAGTGTTGGGCCTAACACTGAAGGTATTACATCTTGTTTTTAGTTTTTATGTATTTCCATTTTTTCAGTTCAGCAGTGTATCATTCCCTTGAGCATGGGAAAGGCACTATATAAATAAAATGTATTATTATTATTATCTATTTTTCAATAGTTCATGCACAGAAAAACAGACAGTGCAACATAATTTGTCTGGAATAGCAGATGAAAAATGTACATTTTGAATATGAATATGTAAGTAATTTGTGTTGCTTTAAGATTTTGCTTGCAGTCACACACTTCCATCTTTTAAAACTCTTCCCACTGTTTAGAAAAGAGAGAGAAAACCTTTGTCATACATTAAGCACAGTGGCATCACTGTAAAAGGATGAGCTTAACACCCAGCATGTAGTAAAATTCTGATTCTGTACCATCCCCTCTTTGTCCAAGGTAGACTTCGGAATCTAAAAACGGGTCTCCAGCACCATCCACGCTGTCCTTGAAAACAGAAACCTGAGAAAAGCCAACTGTAGAGTTACCTGGTAATGGTACTACTCTGCTTTCTTTTAAAGCAAGAGTTCCCAAACTTTTTTCGGCCGCAGACCCCTTTACCAAAAACATTTAAAACCGTCGACCCCCTAGTCATTTACTTTTACTTACTCATTAATAAATTTTTACAGTACTAGATATTAAATATTTCACTAGATATCAAAACTTTTCATTTTAATCACTTGTAATTAATGATTGAAAAAGATAAAAGGACTATGGAATATGGCATTATCTTGTGCAATAATATCGAAACCTGCACTAACAAAAAGTAAAGCAAAAAAATACGAGCAGAGTTTTTTTTTTTTTTTTACATTTTTGATATTTATAAAGTAAATATGTAAATTCAAAATAAGTATAAATAGTCCAAGCTGTACTGTCTGCATTTCTTTTTTGGTTCAGTCATATTATTATCTGAAGAAATAAAAACTTTTATTAACAAACAATTTCGAGGGCCCCAGTGATTAAAAAAAAAAACAAAAGAAAACAACAAAGTATGTACTTACTTGAAACAGAAGAATTTTGTTCAAACTCGAATAAATAAACTGTGTCGTCCTGATTTTCTTTTTCGTGGTACTGCTCCTCAATAAATATATTCAAAGTTCAAATCACAAATAAGTACATGTCACATCAAACAAACAGATTTATAGTGTTTCATGAAAGCATGACCGTACAAGACTGATAGATGCTGCTAATATCGAATATCTGTCGTCTCGTCCCACCGCGAGCAAGCGCGTACATGCAATTGTTTTTCATGTCCGCACTTACTTTGATACGTTTGATAAGACAATGCACTGACATGTTTGTGCTGCATGTATTTTCATGCATTCTTACATGTTGACTCTTTTAATGACACATTTTACCTTTTCGTTCGCAAGTTTGATATGTAATGTGTTTTTATCAAAAAAGTGTTTTTTTGAATTATTTTACTTCTTAATTAGGTACCTATTGGAATCATAGATATTTTGAAGTAACAAACAAATAGCAGTAGTAAGGGGGTCTATTTTTGTTGTCGTCGACCCTCCACATTTTTTATTGAAACTGTCGACCCCTAGAAAGACCCCAGGGGTTCGATATCGACCACTTTGGGAAACCTTGTTTTAAAGGCTTCATACAGTCTCTAGGACAACACTAATCTAATCCAACATGTACTGCTTTTTGAAGCGTGCTTCTGTAAAAGTTTCCTTGTCAACAGCATTTTGTTCTATGGTCTCTCCTGGCAGACCAGGCAAAGAGATTTCTCTGCTGGTCACTATACTATGTACATTTATGTAGTGTATATATACACACAACACATACATAGTATGAGAAAATAGAAAATATCTGGAAATTTTCAGTGCAGCAAACTGCCATACTTCATATAGTTTTCTATACAGGGGTTGGACAGTGTGCTGCTAACTGGCTCAAAACACTTGACTAATGGCAGAAATTTAAGGTTGTCTTTTGTATTATAGTTTTTAATGCCTTAGATGGTTCATTGTACTTTTTTATAGTAACCCCTTCTGGATATTAATACAGTTCTGCTCCTTGTTTGTAGTTGTTACTTACTGTTATACAATATGATTCTTTTGCTGTCATGATGACTTCTGGGTTTTGAAAAAGTGCGCTGTTTCAGTTCAGCATTTTCCGGCTCAAATCATCTTTGATGCTTTCCTTTTTATGAATTTATTCAATTTTTATATTGTCTATATTTACTAGCCGTTCAAGGTCTTCAAGGGCCTACAGTCATGCAATACAGGAAAACTGCAACTTCCTAACAATGGGTGGATGCTGGAGGTCGTGAATATTTTAAGGTGTTTTCTTTTAATGAAACTTTTGGCTGTATAGTTTTCAGATGTCTTGGTGACAAGTTTTTTTTTTTTTTGGTAACATAAAAGGTGGACATGTGTTGTCCCGGTCATCTTGTAATTCCAATACACATTAAAGATAACTGCATTTTATTTTTAGATTTAGAACTAGAGTTAAACATATACATTTTTTTAATAAAAATCTATTTTTTTTTTAAATATAAATAGTATTAGGACTACTGGAGCTTCATCCTATATTTAACTTCAGCCTTCTGGAAATGTCATTTTTATTCTTGAACGCCACAGTGGATAATGATTATAAGTAGATCCACTATAATAGGTTTGCATTCCATCTCCATATGTTGTCTACTTAGATTTTCTTCCAAATACTCTGGGGATGAGACCACAAAGATAATTACGTTAATACCTGTCTTGCAAATAATGTTGTTGGAATAGGCTCCAGCCTACCCACAACTCAAGATTGGATTAATTGGTCTGAAAATGTTGCTAATTATTTTGCATATCCACAGGAAATGTGTGAGCAGAGAATTTTAATGCAGCTGTTTCAATAAAAGTGTTTTCATGCATTATTAATATATTAATGATCCTTATACTATTTTTAAATATTCCCACTTGTCAAATTTGTGTGTATATTTTTAGTATATTTTTGTGTAAGATGCAGTATTAGTCATTAGGTGTGTCATGATACAAAAATTTTAAACTTAACTACGACACTAACAAAAGTCTTAAAATTCAAAACCGTTTGATATCCAGTAAGTATATTATATAACGCAGTAAAAATGTATTTAATTTGCAATTCTGTTTGCATTAAAATCTTTACATTGATGGAAACAAATAATAATAATTTCAGTCAAATGCAAATACATCAAGAAATGCAATCTTTTGTAAAAGGTAAGATTAAAGTTTTTTTAACATTGATGAAAACAAATGCTTTTACAGAGGTAGCACAATGTTACGTAATCCTTAAATGTTAATTAAATAAGCAAGGTTTTGTAAGCAATATACATATTTTTAAACAAACATTAAATAAAAAATCAAGCTAAAAACATTGATGTGGTCTTTTATAAACAATTATTTAAAAAAAAAAAAGTAATACACAAACTGACTACTAACATATGTAAAGTCTTTGCATCAATTTAAACAGTGCAAATTGCATTTTTGTGAAAATAAAATACGATATCTTTAACTTGCCTTTTTTGTAATTTTTTTACAAAAAAGGCAACTCATTGATCCAGCAAGTGTTCCATACGCAAATTAAATTGTACGTTTTGTAAAAATTTGTGTCTTAATAAAATTACACACATTTCTGTCTCCCTTCACCTTCTGTCTGTTTAAAAACAGTATGTTTTTGTTAAATTCTGGGACATGCAATGCAATAATTAAAACGGGAAATTACACCAAAAAAAAAAAAGATGATTTCTGGTCAGGCTAACCAGAATGCATGTGAAATCAGGACATTTGGTCACCCTAATATTAACACATGTGAGTGGCTGGAAATGGGACAGCGATTCTAGCCATGGAGAATTGGAAGTGCATTCATAATGCAGGTTGTAGAATCGATACCATGAAGAATGAGTACTGAACTAATTTTAAAATGTTGAAATATTTACTTTTGACAACCCAATTAGACATGTCAAAAATTTTACATTTGTAATTGTCTTAGAATATATTCAAAGGTAGGGGTCAATAATTCTAGATCATCTGTTTCATGGTAATTGTGGTTAAATTAATTCTATTAATAAAGGTTTGAAAATCACATTTTTCAATTTAGTATTCAGTGTTAGAAAAAATATTTTGAAGCAATTTTTATTTAGTTCATTATAAGCTGTGATGTTCATTTGTTTGCAGTCAAGTATTATTGATCTTGTTTTTTTTTTTCTTTAAAATTTTACAAAATTGTTACAAAGGAGGGATCTTTAATTTTGAGATTTCGACCCAGAATTGAGGACAATCTAGGGAATTCAGCTCCACAAGAACATTATTCTGACTTAGATGTTACTACAACACCTAAAGAAAAAACAGAAACTTCTGCTATGAATGGCAGAGGAATATGGCCTTTTAGGATTAATAGCCAGGATCAAGGAGAGCACTCAAAGGTACATTAACCATTGCCTTTGAAGTTCTGTAAGTCTTATTTTTTTCACACCTATAAATATGCAGCATGCCTCTCTTATTTCCAATTTTCACTTTCCAATTTCCAAATTTCCTAACGAATCTCAGGTATTCTTTCTTCACTACGACTAATTTGAAAGATGCCTTAACTTTTGGTGCTTCCAATTCAAGATGATCTCTGTTTTGGGCTTTTCGTGTTTCACCATTATCTTTCATCAGGATGAGCATGTGCTATTTTAATTTTCTTCAGTATGCTGAAACATTTTTTTAAAATAGAGAAGTACAATAAATTTTTTCTGTTGCCTTTAAATAGAAATTATGTGATTTTAATGTTGTAACATATTAAGTCTTCTTGCATAGAAATGTTGGTGGCTAGTAGGATACTTTCCTATGCTTCTTAGTGGCTGTTTTTTAAACAAATATATGTATTAGCAAATTAACTTCATCTTTGTATGGGGGATGCAAGTTTTGTTATCCACAAATCAAGGCTTCAAAGACAATCCATGAATCATGAGGACAAATTTCTCAAGATTCTGGTTTTGAATTGAGCATATCATTTTATTCTTTTTAATTTGTTGGTTCTGTGTACCCTTACAATGTATTGGGGTACTGGTTGGTCAGGTTTTTAGGGTTTATGGGATGGATTGGGTTTTCCCCCCAGGGTGTTTAGCTGTGATTCTAATGGTATCTTCTCTTCAGATTTTGAGGACTAATAATTTTACATTCTATCATGGTTTTGGTTGTACATTTTTATTTTGATTTAAGTGTACTCAACAAGTGACACTTTCAGAAAAGTATCTTGATTAGTGACATATCACTGAATTTGCACCTCTGCCTAGCTATGATTTGCAGGAAATATAACTTTTATAGCAGCCAAGAATAGTGTATTCAGTGGCATAAATGTGCCTTACATTGTAATATTTTCAAACCTGTTTGATTCAGTTAAGGGTCATGGGGGAATGTAGCCTGTTCTGGTAACACTGGGTGCAAGATAGAGGCAATTCTGGATGAGGTTTGGGTGCATCGCAAGATCTGCGTTTTTACATATACACTTTTTACACTCACAGAGCAGCACATTTTAGATATATGGGATAAATACTGGAGTACCGGAGGAGATAACCCCATGTAAAATTGAGAGAATGTGTAAACTCCACATTCACATAAAAACTTGCAGTCCAACAGAGAACATTTGGTGCAACCACTGCACCACAGTGATGCCCATTTCATGATTGATACCTGTAATGTATCAGTTCAGAAAATGTAATTAATTACTGTCATTTTATTTCACTGAGAAAAAAAGTTTTGTTTTTTTTTTCTTCAGTTTTTGAAGTAAAAAAAAAATAAAAATTGCCTCTGAACTTTTATGATGCTGATCTATGCTGCCAATGATGTCTCAGTGTAACCATAATATAAGGTTAAATGATAGTTGCTCTTTCTTGTTTCCATCCCCACCTCCCAACAAGGCTAAGATCAAAGACTAGAATTGCTATCTTTTGACTTGCTGTAATGCAGGGTGTCAAGTCAATTAGGGTGTGCCCTAATAAAAATTTCCCTAGTGACAATGATAAACCAGAGTTTTAGAAATATCAGTAATAGTTTTTTTCCAACAAAGAATTCCCAGTAAAACCAAAACATTACGGTGTTTCACTGTTCCACATTTTTGGTTTCTAATTTTTGTAAGAAATACTAACAAGTCTGATATCTAAAAATTTGATGCCATGTACTAAAAAGTGAAATAAGGGTCTATTAAACTCCTCTTCTTCTTTAGGCTGCTCCTGTTAGGGGTTGCCACAGCGGATTCTCTTTTTCCATATCCTCCTGTCCTCTGCATCTTTTTCTGTTACACCCACCACCTTTATGTCTTCTCTCACCACATCCATAATCCTCCTCCAAGTCCTTCCTCTTTTCCTCTTACTTGGCAGCTCCATCCTTAGCATCCCTTTCCCAATGTATCCAGCCAACACAATCTCACCTCTCTGACTTTGTCTCCAATCTGTCCAACCTGAGCTGACTCTCTAATGTACTCATTTCTAATCCTGTCAATCCTTGTCACACCCAGCATGTTTAACACTACCATCTCCAGCTCTGTCTGCTGTTTTTTGGTTAGTGCCACCATCTCCAACCCATATAACATAGATGGTCTCACTTCCGTCCTGTAGAACTTCCCTTCTCCCTTGATGATACCCATCTGTCACAAATCACTCCTGACACTTTTATCTGTTCCCTCCACCCTTCCTGCACTCTCTTTTTCACCTCCCTTCCACATTACCTGTTACTCTGTACTGTTGATTCCAGGTATTTAAACTCATCCACCTTCGCCAGCCAGTTCTCCCAGCATCTTCACCACTCCTCTGTTATTCCTCTTATTTTCAGACATGTATTCTGTCTTGTTCCTACTGACCTTCATGCCTCTCCTCTCTAGAGCATATCTTCATCCCTCCAGGGAATCCTCAGCCTGATCCCTACTCTCGCTGCAGATCCCAATGTCACCAGCAAACATCATATTCCACAGGGTCTAATTTCATCTGTCAACCTGTCCATCACCATTGCAAATAAGAAAGGGCTCAGAGCCGATCCCTGATGTAATCCCACATGCACCATGAATGCATCCGTCACTCCTACTACAGACCTCACCACTGCCACACTTCCCTTGTACATATCCTGTACAACTCTTACGTACTTCTCTGCCACTCCCAACTTCCTCATACAATACCACAAATCCTCTCTAGGCACCCTGTTATGTGCTTTCTCCAGGTCCACAGACGCAATGCAGCTGCTTCTGGCCTTCTTTGTACTTCTCTATCAGCATCCTCAGAGCAAACATTGCATTTGTTGTGCTCTTTCCTGGCATGAAACCATACTGCTGCTTGCTAATCATCACCTCCCTTCTTAACCCAACTTCCACTACTCTTTTTCGTAATTTCATGCTGTGACTCATCAATTTTATCCCTCTGTAGTTACGATAGCTTTTCTTAAAAATAGTCCTAGTACACTTCTTCTCTGCTCCTCAGGCATCCTTTCACTTTCCAAGATTGTATTAAACAATTTGGTTAAAAACTCCCCTGCCATCTTTCCTAAACACCTCCATGCTTCCATAGGTCTGTCATCTGGACTCATGGTCTTTCCATTCTTCACCCTCTTCATAGCTGTCCTTAATTCCTCCTTGCTAATTTGTTGCACTTCCTGATTCACTATCTCCACATCATCCAATCTTCTCTATCTCTGGTTCTATTCATTCATCAAGTTCTCTTTCCATCTGCCCAACACACTCTTCTCGCTTGTGTGTATGTTTCCATTTTTATGTTTTATCACCCTAAGCTGCTACACATCTTTCCCAGCTTAGTACATCTGTCTGTCCAATCAGTACAGGTCCTTTTTCCCCTCCTTGGTGTTCAATCTCTCATACAGCTCATCATACGCCTTTTCTTTAGCCTTCGTTACCTCTCTCTTCACCTTGAGCCTTATCACTTTGTACTCCTGTCTATTTTCTGCATCTCTGTGATGCTCCCACTATTTCTTTGCTGTCCTCTTCCTCTGTATACTCTCCTGTACTTCCCCATTTCACTCACTCACTCTCCTCCTCTTCTTGATGTCCATCTTCCTACAGACCTCCATTCTATGCTGTCTAACTACGATTTCCTCTGCCACCTCTTTGCAGTCTACAATCTCCTTTGGACTAACCCTCCTGCATAGGATTTAATCTACCTATGTGTATCTTCCTCCACTCTCCCTTGGGTATACTCACCCACCACTTCATCCAGCTCACTCCAGAAATCTTCTTTCTTATCCATTGCACACCCAGCTTGTGGGGCATATGTACTAACAACATTCCTTCAATTTCCAGCTTCATAATCAACACTGACCAAAACTCTCTTCACCTTCAAAACACACTTGACGTACTATTCCTTCAGGATAACCCCTACCGCATTTCTCCTCCCATCCACACCATGATATAACAATTTCAACCCACCTCCAACCCACCTGACCTCGCTTCCCTTCCATTTATTCTCTTGCACTCGCAATGCATTCATCTTCCTTGCCTCCATAACATTAGCTAAGTCTCTCCCCTTACCAGTCATACTGCCAACATTCAAAGTTCCTACCCTCAGTTCTACTCTCTTTACCTTGCTCCTCTCCTCCTGCCTATGGACATACCTTCCACCTCCTCTTCTCCTTTTTGGGCCAACAGCAGCCCAATTTCTGCCAGCACTCTTTTGGCTAACATTACTGGTAGTGGCTGTTGTTAACCCGGTCCTCAACTGATCCGGTATGGAAATCTGTATTGTTGTTCTCATATTGATCTGGCACAATCTTACACTGGATGACCTTCCTGATATAACTCTGCTCATTAATGCAGGCTTGGGACTGGCACGAAGAAACACACTACTTTGTGCATCCCTGTGGCTAGGTCATAAGGGTCTGTTAAAGTGTAGATTGTAATTGGCTTTTTTTCCCTAGACTTGAGGTTAATTTTTTCTTTCATTTTTTTATGACAGAGTGGTATTCATTGCTTAATATGTTATTTCTTAAGCTTTTTTTAAATCCTTCCTTAATCAGACATTTTTCAAGTTTGGAAGGATGATAGTCAAAAGTTTTCTCTGCTTTCGTGGGTGAATTTTACATATGAGTGCATCTTCTTATCACTGCCTTTGGTTTAGCTGTCTGAGCTAACCTTTGTTCAATGAATGACGAGAGAAGTTGGTAATTAATACTATTAAAATCAACCCTCTTCTCAGTGGTCAATAAAAATATCCAAAAAAATTGTATTTCATTGCTCTCAGAGAGAATCATTTTTTCTTTATGGAGCAGCATACATTTTTTTGTAATGTTGCTATTTGTTTAACTTGATGATGGAAGTTTCTATGGAGAACTTTTAACAGGTAAGTAATATGCTCTTTCGGTTTCTAGATTAGATTTTCCTTAATGACATCTCTCAGAATTTTAAATAAGATTTCTAGTTTCTACCCCTTCGAATATCAAAGACATCTTCAAATTTTCCTTCCTAACTTAGCACCTAATTTTTTTCAAAGAACTTTGTTTCTGTTGCAGTTGCTGCACTGCAGAATGTGAGCATGTTTTTAATTTCCTTAAGCTGTCCAAGTTTTTGAAAGCCCACGAAAAAACATGTAAACCCAGCACACCTTAAATCCATTTGCACTTCTCCGCCAGCGTCTTTTGTTTTGTAAATGTGTTGATAAACACAAGCATCCTACTATCCCATCCTCCCACCGCCACAAAAATCGCTCTTCCAGCTCAAGCCTTGTTTATTTGTTAGTGCGGTACCGGGAGGTATATAGTGTAAATAGTATATCGTTATTTGGAACACATGCATTTCATGTGTGTACCATGTCTACAAAGATCTATGTAAGTGTAGCATGACAGAGATGTTGAGCACATGCCTAAAAGACAAACTTTTTTCATGTTTTAGTACCAGTGACAAAATTTTGACATGAAATGTATAATGTGCGAAGAATGAAGTCCAAATATCAAATAAGCACTTTCACAAAAGGTACCAGTATAACAAAATAAATACACTTTTAACACTATAAAGACGCTGACGGAGAAGTGCGAATGAATTTTAGGTGGGATGGGTTTTACGAGTTTTTTCGTAGGCTTTGGTAATTCTAGTGTTAATTAGACATTTAGTTTCTTCCTGTGTGTACGTCATAGCATTTTACATTTCCTTTATCTCCAGCCCCACCTAAAATTCCAAAGCACTTTTTGTTTGTTGTGTTTTGTAACCTGATCCAGTGGCATGTTGTATCTGTTGGTATTTTAAGAATGATAATAAATGATTCACAGATTTCTTTGAGCAAGGAGAACACGAGGGGTCTTCTGTTTGTCTTTGCATTGGCCTAGCAGAGCTGTTAGATTTAGAGCAAACTGGTTGGGTCTCTTCCATCACTTAAAGTAAGTGTCAGACGTTTTAGGTCTTGCCTATTTCTTGTACATTTATGGTAGGCTGTGTTGTGTTGGTATATTTGGACTTGGCTATCAAGTACTCATTTTTTTTAAAAGAAGATGACATTCAATTTTTTGAGGACATGTTTATTGTTCAGATTGATTTGATGACTTTTAGTGTGGCCCAAGGAAGATCAGACAATACATTACCTTTCATCATTAATGGTATTCTTGACATCATCTTAGTTGAATTTAAGATGACCGCATTTGTATCATTCCATCTAGGAGGGATGGTCAAAAAGTTGTGAGCCTTAACTAATAAGAGGAGTGCCACTAAAACAGAACTGTTTTTGTGTTTCTACATGAATTCCAAATGTAGTTTGGAAGTTTCCATTATATCCTGAAGAAATTAACAAAGTCTCCCCATTTTTCACATTTGATTATTTTTGAACCTACTATTCTGTAGCTCCTAGTTGGAAGTGTTTATTAAAGCATCAATATATTCATTAGTTATTATGAATGTTTTTGTGTTTTGATAAATATTGCTCACTTTATTAGATACAGTCCAGGGCCTCATGTATAACGCTGTGCGTAGAACTCTCACTATAACATGGCATAAGCACAAAAGTGGGAATGTGAGTACGCACAGAAAAATCCAGATGTATAAATCTGTGTGTACACAAACTTCCACGTTCTTCTGCTACATAAATCCCGGTAAGCGTGAAAAGTAACGCACGTGCATGCGCCTGCTGTCCTGCCTCAACTCCTCCCAGAATTACGCCTCTTTGAATATGCGAATCAATATAAATAGTCCATAAGCACAGCCTTCTGTGAAAAGACAATGGGAAAAGCATGGGGAAAATATAAGAATATAAGCGAATACCAAGTGGAGGCAAGGAAAAACATACTATTTGTTTGTTTAAATAGTGGTATAATCAACAAAAGGAAGTTGATCGAGTGACAGAGTGTCGGAGAAACTCGAAAGCTCAAGTTCACAGAGTCGCACAGTGGCCAAAATAAAAAAGAAGTCACATATCAAAGTCGCCGTGAAAAGGTGAGTCGTAGCCCACCAACTGAGTGTCGTCATATGAAAGCTTATTAGGGTACAGACAAAAAAAAATAGGCATACAGTTGGGAAAAAAAGCACAAAATGTCAACTTTAATCTTGAAATTTCCACTTTAATCACATAGTCTATTTTGTCATTAAAGTAGAACATCATAAACTTCATCTTAAAATCGTTTAATTTACTAGTTTCTCAAATCCCATCATAACTAAAGCAGCACGTTAAAAGATTTGTTTTGTATTTGATCTTCTATGTGCTCTATGTGTGGGAATCACTACGTGCTTCTGGGCTTTCTCTTCCTCCAACAGGACACAGAATCCATTACATTTGTGATATTCCAGCTCTCTGAATAATTAAAATCCTGAGATGTATACTTGATATTATTTTCATGATGATAGGAATTAAATTATTAAGCATGGGAACATGGTGGAGCAGTGGTTGTTCATGTCTCACGCAAGATGCTTGCTGCGCCATGTGCGACCTTTGATGAAATACTTGATGAAATACTTTATTGTAGCAGTACTGTCTCTTTCTATTTCAAGCGTACTAACCCCCAATTCCTGTCCTTACTTTTCTTTCTCCAAATATCCAATTGCCACACAATCAACTCTGTAATAGACGTTAAGCCATCTATAAACTTTGAACACCGATTCTTCAAAACTTTTAAGGAACATTGAAATATCTTCGTAGTACGCGTTTAATTATTCTATCCATCTATCCTTTCAATGTCGCGCCAGCACATGCAAGAATACAGCGCGGGGCAGGAACAATCCGTGAACGGAGCGCAAGCTCCTAGCTAGCGCTGCAACACCATGTCCTGGCCCAGGGTTTGTTTCCTGCCTTGCGCCCTGTGTTGGTTGGCATTGGCTGCAATATAGATTATTTCAATGCAGTTAGTTTTATCTGTATAATAAACATTTTGCTGCATTATTCTTAAAAATGCTCAGGTTGTGCAATATTACAACTGTAGTGCAAGTTTACAGTGAGGTAATTCTACTTATATATACAAACAGTTCTATAAGGAGCACTTGATTGAGTGAATTTATAGTTCTTGGGATGAAACTGTTTCTGAACCGCGAGGTCCGTGCAGGAAAGGCTTTGAAATGTTTGCCGTGTGAAAGCAGTTCAGTAGACAGCATGGCTGAGGCAGCGTGTGCTTGATGCTATATACCGATAATTCTCTTTCTCAGATTCTGTGGAGCTGTGATTCGTCACTCAGATACAGTGATATAAATACTCCGAGTGGTGCACGCTGTAGCAACCCCTAACGGGAGCAGCTAAAAGAAGAAGAAGGTGCAGTGAGAGTAACAACGCTAAAGCAGCTATTGTATTTAGAATAGTTTGACCATTCCATGGGACATTATATTGTTACTGGTTAATTACAATCAGATACATTAAACTAATAAACAATATGCAGTTAATTTCAGTGTATTTATAAAGCTGCATCAGCAATGTGGATCTGAAAAAGAAAGAATAACCACACAGGAGCAGTAGCACTGCTTTGACACTGGGTGGCGCCAGTCTGCAAAACTGAGAGGAGAACTTGCGTACGCCAGGTTATGAGGTACCATGGAAATGTGTGTGGCTTTACGCCAAGTTTAGATTTTATACATCGTGATTTGAACGTGAAACGTTCTTACGCAACATTTTTGTGCGTATGCATTGTTTATACATGAGGCCCCAGCTCTGTTGGTCTTTAATATGAGTGTGAGCTGGTAAGAAATTTGATGCAGTGACTTGCGTTAATAAAGCAACTTTATTTTATGGAAATACCATGGAGCTTCGCAATCATCACAAATAGATGCCTCTTACTTTTTTGACATTTACAGTTAAATGATGTAAATTACCATCTGTGCTTTAGAAATGTGTAATATGTTAGTAGCTTTATTTTTAGTATGGTCATAGATTTATCTTTTTGCAGGGACGAGATTTGCATCGTGATGCAAAGGAGGAGCTTGAAAATCTTAAAAAACAACATGACCTTTTAAGAAGAATGTTGCAGCAGCAGGAACAACTGAAGGCACTCGAGGGAAGACAAGCAGCACTACTAGCAATGCAACACAAAGCGGAACGAGCAATAGCATTCATGGATGAGACAGGTATAATATGTGAAAGACATTCAAGGCTGATAAGGCTCTGCGTAAAAGTCTTTGGAGTACATGTACTTGGAGTTTGTGCTCTTGTGTCTTTTCTAAATGGAATGTTTCTAGGTATATTTTTTGGATTTAAGTAGGATCTTTGTCCATAACATTTTACAGTACGAGTTTTACTATTTAGTTTGGAATTGTTTTAACATGTTTACAGGATAACTAGATGAATTTTCTGCACTCCTGTTTTTCTAAATATTCTTAGTCAACTTCTACAGTCTTGTAATAGAAGTAAGAGCAGTCATCCATCTCGTGTAGCAGTCTGATTTCCACATTCACAGTTCTTCAATAGCCTTGTCATTACTCACAAACAGTTTTTGCTTTGCGCCCTCCCCCACCTAAACCTATTTTGATCACTGGTTTTCGATGGATCTGGGCTTTTTAGGGTCCCCTGATATCGAAAACATTGATATCTCGATGATGGGTGTATGGGTGGGGGTGTGTGTGTGTGTATTGGCCTGTGTGTCAAAGTTTCTTGAGGACAGTCTAAAGCTAAAACGGCTGGATGGAAAAATACCAAATTTGAAACTTAAGCCTGTTATGTGATAACAATGTGCTGATTAGTTTTTGAGCCAAATCGTGCAAGAAAAAGAGGCACTCTAGAGGAACCTTCAGATACCGTAATTCTGCAATTAATTATGAATTCTTTTTGTCAGTTGCTATCGTAATGACCTATTTCATGATCAGAAAGATCAGCATCAGAGCAGTAAATAACTACTGAAATGTTATAGAATAGTTAGGGCCTTTATAAGTCATTTACTGTAGCGCCACAATGATTACTTTTCAATTATATTTTTTTTCTTTTAATATATATTCCATTAATACCCTCTGAGTGTTTTATAAGATATCAGGATTAATCAGCATATTGGATGGCAACAGCAATGAAGGGATCTGTGCTGGGCTTTATCATTTGTGAATTTTTTTAATTAACTGCAGACTATAGTGCAAAGAATGGCCTAGCCATTTTCAAGGTCTGATGGTCAAGAATCAACAACACAACAACATATTCAGACGTCATTGTTTTAGAATTCACAAAGACAGGGGTGGTTACTAGAGAGTTAACCCCAAATACTGTTATTGACATGTCATTGCTCTAAGTAATATACCACTTCAGCAGTGGAACCCGCTGCCTGTCTCCTCAACTGCATGTCAACTCAACTGACTGTTTTGCACTGCCCTTCCCTAACTTGGATCCATGTTCTTTGTCAAGTCACTCACTGTTCTGATCAGTTAAGAGTGTGACACACACTCATACTTGTTTTTCCATCTCTGTGAACTGTTAGTCCAAGCGAGGATCTGTCCCGCTGCCAGAGTACACATAGGGATCCTGTAGAGAACAGTGGCATAAGTGCTTTATCATACAATATGCAGTAAGTGATGGCCCTAGATGTTCCCTAAATGTTGTGTTGATGTTGTTCTGGCCAATGTTGCAGCCCTCTTTTGTAGCACGTTGCTGTTAGAGAGAGACATTATAGTATGCCATTTCAATCTCATAAATTAGATAATATTTCAGTTTCAAAGACAAAAGGCCTAACGTAAACTAAGTGATATCAGAGTAATTCAATACAGCTTAGTTTTTGTATAGCTCTGAACAATTTTGAGTCATAATACAAGTATAGATTAAACCTACAGTGTGCTGTCTGTATACAGTATGTGGCATGCATTTACATGTCATTTGCCCTTAAATTGATAATTAACCAGATAAGAACTAGAAACTGCATTACAAAGAGATGCCCTGTAATGAAAACTTCCACTTAAGCTCAAGTTTTCAGTAAAAGTAAATCTTGTAGTTTGCAGTTTAAGAAGGTACGCGAAAGCAAAACAAAAACTGGTAATGCCAGTCTTTCATAATCTCAGAATATGCAATATTTGAAGACTAGCAGTTAACAGCACTTTATTATCACCATTGTGTCTTTATACATTTGTTTAACCACCTGTGTATGTTATTTACTGATTCCTACTCCCCCGCAATAAATTTAGTGACAGCCTATTTAACATACTCATCTTTGTGAAGTGAGATATATTGAGAACTTCCTGTGCATATAGTATGGAGAAGATTATTCCGTGCTTTTGCAGTATAATGAAAAACATTTCATATTAACTGCAGAAAAATATACAGACATTTTTTTTTTTTTTTTCCCTTCAGTTATCACTGAAACTACTGGAAGTGTGTCAGGAGTCAGCATTACATCAGAGCTGAATGATGAATTAAATGATTTAATACAGCGATTCCACAATCAACTTCATGATTCACAGGTAGTTTTTATTCAGATAATTTATTTCTATTTTTGTCCTGAAATGTAAATCATGTGACGGCTATCTTTTAATGGTTATTTATTCTGTTAAAGGGTTATCATGACATGTTAAAGACCTGTATTAATTCTTCTGAAAATTAAGTCAAAGAAACTATCACTATACAGGTTTGGTTCCCCTACAAAAGTACTTGAACTACATTTAATGGGTATTTCTTTTTTGTTTTAATGTTCTTGTGAACAGGGCTTTGTGAAGTGTCATTTTCAGAAATGTTATATATGTGGTTGATGCTTTTTCTTCGCACAAATAAATTCAGTACAGTAATCCCTCGCTATATCGCGCTTCGACTTTCGTAGCTTCACTCTATCGCGGATTTTATATGAAAGCATAACTAAATAAATAACGCAGATTTTTCTCTGCTTCGCGGGTTCTGCGGACAATTTGTCTTTTTACTTCCTGTACATGCTTCCTCAGTTGGTTTGCCCTGTTGATTTCATACAAGGGACGCTATTGGCGGATGATTGAGAAGCTAACCAATCAGAGCACGCAGTTAAGTTACTGCGTGCTGAATGCAGTGTTAACCAGGAAGTCTCGTCTCGCTCATTCAGCATCAACGTGTTTCGCTGTGTAAAGAGTTGTGCTCTTTTGTGTTTATCTTTGTACATAGTCAAGCCCTTCATTATGGCTCCAAAACGATCTGCTACTGCTTCAGGGGCCGTGCCTAAGCGCAAACGGAAGATGTTAACGATTGCCGAAAAGGTAAACGTTTTGGATTTGTTGAAGGCTACGATTCTTTTTTTTTAAAAAGTAGGAAAGGAATATAAGATCTACGGCCGCAGTGTTCTTTTAACCAGGGTGCAAAACGAGTTGTAAGTGGATGTAATAAGGCAGTAGTCTGGATGGAATCTGCTTTAGTGATTTGGATTGAAGACTGCCAGAAGAAGAACGACGGCAGTGCTACACAATCGCCTGAATTGGCTCCTTTAGAAGGACTGTAACGCTCTCTTTTATTGTGCAGTAAAATTAAACTCATTGTTAATTAGACAAGTCATCGTGTCATTGTTGGGTAGTAACCATAATTAATTTTCTACTTACAGTACTTACTACATGTACATACGTTTAGTGTCACTGTACACACATTTACTGTATACTATTTTTCTTGCATTGTACGGATTTATTGCTGGTGGCCTGTCTATCGTAATGGCTGTAACATATGTGATATCGGAGACACTCAATATCTTTAAAATAATATTTAGGTTTTACTGTATATAAACAGTGGGTTTATATACATAATTTCAATGAATCTTACCTAATATCTAAGAGAATACAAAGGGATTATGCTGTATAACTCTGCGGGGAATATTTATAAACAGTGTGGGAGAGTTTATAAGGGCTTAAAATATATAAAAATAACCATACAAGCATATGGTTTCTACTTCGCAGATTTTCACCTATCGCGGGGGGGTCTGGAACGCAACCCCCGCGGTCAAGGAGGGATTACTGTATTTGAACTTGGCAATTGTGTTTTTCTTAGTTTTTTTTTTTTTCATCATTTACTATTTTCCAGGCTAAATCTGTTCCTGATAACCGAAGACAAGCAGAAAGTCTATCCCTTACAAGAGAAGTTTCCAGAAGCCGAAGTACACCACCATCAGAGCAGCCTCCCCTAGAAAATGCCAAGCTTATTAAGCTTAAGGAGCTCCAAGAGAAAAAGCATTCTATGGATAAGATATTAGAAGAGCTTCACTGCTTGAGAGACCAAACCCTTAACAATTCATGTGAGTTATAAAATATAGTTAAGAGTAGAATGTAAAATGCACATTATTTAAAGTACTTGTCTTCTCTTTCTTAAACTTCCTGACTAGAACCCTCTCTAAAAATTGTTCTGTACTAATAATTCCCTCCCCGTGTGTGTTAAATGGATGAGTAAGAAAATTATTTTGTCTTGCGTCTTTGTCTGGAGAACAAAGGTAACAAGCATTTTGATATAATATATGCCAGTGGTGACCAATGCTGTACAATGGTAAACAATATGAAAAATATCTTGGTGGGGGCAAACTCATGTTACTTGTGTTGCATAATCCACATGTTATTTATCCAGTTGTTTGCTCACAACATGCGAAACACATGCATCATAAACAGGAAGCACAAATCACATGGGACTGTTTTTTTGAATTGTTGATCCCTCTCTCCCCTGCATTCATTGCTTAAGCGTCATCTCTTAAATTGAAAAATGAAGTCCCATGTGACTTGCGTTTCTTGCATGATGTACACCGATTTTTCCAAATGCATTACTTTAACAATACTTAAGCAAAAAATGCATGTGTTTTGTTCTAACAAAAAGACTGGATAACTGACATATGATTATGTGAAACAACTAACATTAGATTTTGTTTTTATTCATTGACCTTTTTCCCATCATTTGCCACTGCACAGTATTGTTCATCCTTAGGCTTGTATTTTATCGTAGTTTGTTGGTTTTTTTATTTTTTTTTAATCTTCGTTCTCCATGAAAACTTGCATCATTACTACAAAACAGTAATGGGTGCAGTATTCCATTAAATGGGGGGCCAACACTGAACGCCAGTAGACACTATTATAACAACTGTCACTACAAATAACACAGAGTTAGTAACCGATGAAAAAAAAAATATACATACATCATTTTTGGGTCAATATTCTTTTAAATTTTCTTTGCATTTTGATATGTGCCTTTTAACATTTCTTGTAATTTTTATTTTCTTATATTGGTATTAGCATCTTGTCAGAGAAGTATGGATCAACGAAGTATAGTATCGGCACCTGCAGGAGCAGCAGTGAACCATGATCCAAACAGCCGGTTGTCAGTCTCTCGTGTGAATTCAACTATATCACACAATGAAAGTGAAGTGGAGGAGAATGTCAACCCCACTGAGAAGCTGAGGTATATTCTGCTCTGTTTTTCTGTTACTCTTTTTAGTTTGGAATTAGGTTTTCCAGTAGATATATTATGAATAATAAAAATGGCTCTAACGTTGAGTGCATAATACAAGAGAAGATACTACCATGATTTGGATTAGAAAATTTGTCTTGTTACACTTGAAGAAGCTTTTTTAACTTATTGCAGAAGTTACTTAAACTAAGAATTTGTCTACTTGTTTAGTTAAAGATACTTCTAAAAAAACAAATTAGCTATGAGCAACCATACATAATTTTTGTTTGCAGTACAACTCAATTGTTTTACTGCTACTCTAAAAGTCACTCATTACTTGGTAATTCAGTACTTGAGTTCAGGAATTTTTTTTTTTCTAACTCTCGTACTTTCAAACTCCATAAAACTTGTTCTTTCAAGTAATTACTGTCTTTAAAGAACTACAGAATTGTGAAATGATTAAATACTTTGCGTAATCATACATCATTTTTCTGCAAAAGCTGCACTTATTGTTTGACATATTCGTTTGCAAAATATATATAACCAATCAAGAAGCAATTTCAGGAGTTTGTGCACATGGTCCAAATCACTGTTCATTGGTTAATAAAAAAACTGAATCTGAACATTTACAGTATCTTAATACTTTCAACAAGAGGTATGTGAAAGATACTAGATTTCCAAAATATGAAAACTATCTATCAGCTTTGGTTTCAGTTTATAAGAACTATATGTTAATTTTATGTTCCAAGAACTGTTCCAAAATAGAAAGATAGTCTTTTGATCTGAGATTGAAGTTCTAAGTCGTGCCTCCAAAATACTCTGCAATTTAAAAAGATTATTAGAAAATATGCAAACAAAGGTAACCATGAACAAGATAATAAAGAGAAAGACCTGGGACCTCATGCATAACGCCGTGCGTAGAATTCACACTATAACATGATGTAAGCACAAAAGAGGAAATGTACTTGCGCACAAAAAAATACAGATGCCTAGATCTGTGCATTCGCTAACTTCCACGTTCTTCCACTACATAAATCCCGGTCAGTGTGGAAATTAACGCAAGTGCCTGCTGTCCCACCCCGTCTCCTCCAAGAATTACGCCTCTTTGAATATGTACAGTAAATCAGTATAAATAGCCCATAAGCTCAGTGTTCTGTGAAAAGACAATGGCAAAACCACAAGGAAAAATAGAACAATGTCAGCGAATACCAAGTGGAGGCAAGGAAAAACGTACTATTTGTTGGTTTAAACAATGATATAAACAAGAAAAGGAAGTTGATCAAGTGACATAGCATGTCTCTTTCAAACTTACTAACCTCCAATTCCTGTCCTTCCTTTTCTTTCTCCAAGTAACCAATCCCCACACAATCAGCTCTGTAATAGACATTAAGCCTTCTGTAAGCTTATAACGCAGATTCTTCAAAACTTTTAAGGAACATTGAAATATCTTCGTAGTACATTTTTAATTATTCTATCCTTCACGCCAGTCCCAGTGAAGCATACAGTGCGAGGCAGGAACAATCCGTAAATGGAGCGCCAGATCCTTGCTAGCGTAGCGACACCGTTCCTTGAAGTTTATTTAAATAATCTATATTGTTAATAATTAAAGTTTAATCTGTATAATATAATAAACATATTTTGCTGCATTTCATCTTAAAAATGATTTCGTCATCATATGTAAAAGCTTTATAAAGTGACTCAGGTTGGGCAATGTTATAACTGTAGTTCAAGTTTACAGTGAGGTATTTGTAGAAATAAGTACAAACAGTTCTACAAGAAGCACTTGATAGACTGACTGATTGAGTTTAGAGCTCTTGAGATGAAACTCTTTCTGAACCACGAGGTCCGTACAGGAAAGGTTTTGAAGCGTTTGCCATGTGAGAAGCAGTTCAAATAGGAAGCATGGCTGAGGCAGTGTGTGCTTGATGCTGTATACCGATAAATCTCTTTCCGATCAGCTGCTCAGAGTGGTGCAGTGAGACTAATATGGAAAAAGATGATCCGCTGTTGCAACCCCTAACAGGAGCAGCTGTAATAGGAACAGCTAAAGCAGCTATGGTATTTGGAATAGTTTGACCATTCTGTGGACCATTATATTGTTACAAGTTAACTACAATCGGATACATTAAACTAATAAACAATATGCGGTTAGATTCAGTGTATTTATAAAGCCGTGTCAGTAATGTGGATCTGAAAAAGAAAGATAAACCACACAGGAACAGTAGCACTGCTTTGGCGCTGGGTGCCGCCAGTCTGCAAAACCACGCAGAGAACTTGCTTACGACATGGTATGAGCTATCATGGAAATGTGCGTGGCTTTACACCAAGTATAGGTTTTATACTTCGCGATTTGAACGTGGAAACGTTCTTATGCAACATTTCTGTGCACACGCACCGTTTATACATGAGGCCCCTGGTGAGGAGGCAGTAGGTATTATGCTGAATGAAACAAACTATAGTGGTTAGGACATGTGAGATGAAAGTTGGTATGAAGAGGTAGTGGCCAAAAAATGTGGTGTTTGTGTCAGATAATATAATACCCCAAAGAATGTCTAGGGCCATGGAGAGTGAAAGAAAAAGATTTGGGGGACAACCAGCTAACGTGGGTAAACCCTACAAAAGGTAATTCAGCTGGTGACGATGAAGAAGAATGCGTAGTTTTTGTAGCTCCCTTATTTTATGTTTTAATCTTGAAAGTAAAAGTGTCAAAATTATTCTGAGCCATAACGCATACCATTTGCACTGTAAAAGATAATACTAGTGCATTCACGAATCGGATTGAAATGGCTGAACATTTAGCTGCCAGTGCCGAGGAAAGAGCAGTAAATGTCAGTTCCGAATGCAAAAAACTCTGAGAAAAACATGGAGACAGACTGGCTGCCTTAGAAGATGGGAGTAGAAGGTATAATGTCAGAATTGAAGGTCTGCCGGAGAATCGAGAAAGTTCAAACCCTATGAAATTCGCAGCTGAACTTTTTTCTAAAATAATCGGGGGCGACTTTAAAGCAGAATCTGAGATAGCAACGGCTTACCGCATACGCGGATCAAACGCCGTCAGACCCTGACCAAGATCTTTTATAGTTCGTTTTGAACGATTATCATTTAAGCTAGAGGTGATGGCACTCCTCAGAAACAAGGAAGATATTATATATGAAAATAACCACATTCGTATCTTCCCTGACTTCTCTCCAGCAACAGCTACTAAACTCGCAGCCTTCTATAATATTAAACAGCGGCTACGGCAAGCCAGTGTCAAATACAGCCTCCTGTATCCAGCAAAACTGAAAGTGGAATGGCAGGGTCAATTCTATGTCTTCGCTAGCAAGGAAGAAGCAGAAAAGGAATTAAGAAAGTTGATCCCGGGACTATTCTGATACATAATAGTGAGTCATGGCAGTTAATGATAAAGCAAAGATTTATAATCTTTTGTCTGATCTATTCGTTTTAAAATATGGGTTTTTATCAGCATATATTCTAATGTATTCTCATTATTACTTAGTATTACTAGGGCGCTATCGGTTTATGTTTTATTGTGCTTAATTATTCTTTTTCCTCCCTTTTTTTTTTTCTTTTTCTTTTCTAATTATTTCATCTCTACCCTAAACGAGACTGTTCAATATTGTACCCTTGGTTTACTGTTACTGCTATTACTGCATTAAGACTTGTTATGCTTCTTCTGGACACATTTTTAACACCATCCCCCGGGTTTATTATCTGGGTGTATCATCTTAATGCACTAAAATTGCTGAAGACTATATATATATATATATATATATATATATATATATATATATATATATATATATATATATATATATATATATATATATATATATATATATATAAAGTGCAAAACTATTTAATGGTCATGGGAGACTTGTCTAACTGTAAAATGATCTTGATAAATGTTTATGTGTTTATGCACCTAATGTTGATGATAAGGAATTTATACAAAATTTATTTGCATCCATTCCCAATCTGAACACTCATAAAGTTATAATGGCTGGGGACTTTAATTGTGTTCTAAATCCACTTTTAGATAGGACTTCCTCCACAGGGGAACGCATCTAATACTGCAAAATAATTACAAAGTTTATAACTGATCACAACTTATCAGACCCCTGGAGGTTTTTAAACCCAAATTCAAGAACATATTCTTTCTACTCACCAGTACATCATTGTTTCTCAAGGATTGATTACTTCTTTATAGACAATAACTTCTTGCCTAAGATTACCATGCACCTATGATCTTGGAGCTAAAATTACTAAGCCCCATGCACTCACCCCGCAGATGACGCCTCAACCCGCTTCAATTAGCTGACGAGAATTGTACTGAATTTATATCCAAACAAATTAAATTCTTTCTAGAGACAAATACATCCCCGAGATCTCTGCAGGAATACTCTGGGAAACTCTTAAGGCCTTCTTAAGAGGACAGATTATCTCATATCTTTGCCACAGAAATAAATCCGAGGCCAAGAAAGTAGCAGAGATAAAAGCGAAATTACTAAAATAGATGAAGAACACACCAGACTACCAAGCGAGACTCTACATAGGAGGAGGCAGGCTCTACATTCAGAATTAAACCTCTTGACAACTAAAGAAACTGAACAACTAATTTACAAATCCAGACATCATTACTATGAACATGGGGAGAAAGCTAATAAGCTTTTAGCTCAACAAATTCACAAGCAAGAAGTGCGCAACGCAATCTCGGTAATTACTACTACGAACGGAGATAAAATCGTCAAACACAAAAATATAATGCACACTTTCAGAGACTACTATAAATCCCTATATACTACTGAGTTTAAAGAAGACAATACACAATCTAATGCATTTCTGGATACATTACAGATACCACAAATAGACGCTTCTAGTGTGGAGGAACTTGATAAACCTCTGGCGTTATCAGAATTACTAGATGCTATAAAGTCACTCCAAGGCGGGAAAGCAGCAGGCCCTGATGGCTACCCTGCAGAATTTTACAAGAAATTCTCCGCTCAGCTAGCTCCCTCCTATTAGCAACATTTACAGAAGCCAGAGATAACCAATCTCTTCCACAAACCTTTCACCAAGCACTAATCACTGTCTTTCCAAAACAAAATAAGGACTTATTACAATGTGCATCATACAGACCAATTTCACTTCTGAATAACGACGTTAAAATACTCTCTAAAATCTTAGCCAGAAGGATGGAGAAAGTGCTCCCCTCTGTAATATCACAAGACCAAACTGGATTTATTAGGGGCCGGCACTTATCTTCAAATCTTCGACGCCTGTTTAATGTAATATACTCACCAACTAAATCAAACACCCCAGAAATATTATTATCATTGGATGCAGAAAAAGCATTCGACATGATTGAATGAAAATACCTTTTTACTACATTGGAGAAGTTTGGGTTTGGCCCAAACATTTGTGCATGGATTAAATTACTGTGTACTAAGATGCCCCTTGTCACCGCTGCTGTTTGCGATTGCCATTGAACTACTGGCAATACATTGTCGAAATACTGATCAGATAAAGGGGATTAGCAGAGAAGGACTGGAACAGAAAATCTCATTATATGCAGATGACATGGTACTGTATATATCAGACCCAGAAAATTCTGTGCCTGCTGTCTTAGCAGCACTCACAGAATTTCAAAAGATCTCTGGTCTCAGAATTAATCTGAATAAGAGTGTACTCTTTCCAGTGAACTCAGTGAAGCATATAATATTAGATTGGATACCCTACCTTTTATCATTGCAGAACAGTTTAAATACCTAGGGGTAAACATTACAAGTAAACATAAAGCTCTATATCAACAAAATTTTGTCGTCTGCATGGAAAAAATTAAACAAGACTTGCATAGATGGTCAACCCTTCATCTCACACTAGCTGGAAGAATTAACACTGTTAAGATGAATATTCTTCCTAAACTCCTTTTTTTATTTCAAAACATCCCAATATACATTAATAAATCATTTTTTAGGCAATTAGATTCGACAATAACCTTATTTATTTGGAATTCAAAACATCCACGCATCAAAAGAGCAACCTTACAAAGACAAAAGGCAGAAGGCGGCATGGCTCTACCTAACTTCCAGTTTTATTACTGGGCAGCAAATATACAGGCGATAAGAACCTGGACACAAATAGAAGAACATACACAGGCTTGGACCACAATAAAGTAAAATCCTGCCGTACTTCTTTGTATTCCTTGCTCTCTGCTCCAGTAAACACACGTTATCGGCAATATACTAATAACCCAATTGTGCTCCACTCACTTAGAATCTGGAGCCAATGTAGAAAGCATTTTAAGATGGAGAAGCTTCTATCTGTGGCACCCCTGCAAGAGAACCACCTCTTTAAACCTTCACAAACATATGCAGTTTTTAATTTCTGGAAAAAATTTGGAATTAACTTGCTGAGAGATCTTTATATAGACAACTTCTTTCCATCCTATGAACAATTACATTCCAAATTTAACATTCCAGCTACACATTTCTTTCACTATCTTCAAATCAGAAACTTTCCAGGGCATGATCCAACCTGCGAACGTTGCAACCAAGTCCCAGCCTCACTAGGTCACATGTTCTGGTCCTGCACCAAATTAACATTATTCTGGACAAACATTTTTAATTACCTTTCTGATAGCCTTGGACTCACAATCCCTCCTAACCCATTAACAGCTGTGTTTGGTGTTCTTGCAGATGGGTTTAAAGCGGAGAAAGACAAACAAATTGTGATTGCATTCACTACACTTTTGGCATGCAGACTTATTCTCATAAACTGGAAAAACCCAAACTCTCCTCTTAAGTCAGTGGGAAACCAATGTGTAATATTATTTGAAGTTGGAAAAAACCAAATACTCAGAGGATCCGACTTTTTTCAAAACATGGCAGGATCTAATCAGTAATATTTTAAAATAAGTTCATAAAGCACAGAGAATTTATTAATTTAGGTGTGTTTACAAGCCTTAAATTTAACACCGTTTGGCTTGCTCTCTCTCAGGGGTGGGGATCGATCTGTTCTTAACTTAATTTTTCTCTTTGTAAAAACATTGATTGCTTTGTATGGATTGTAATAAAATTAATAAAAAAAAAAAAAAGATAATGCTAGTGTTCCTAAATATAGAATTGTAAAGTATTTATGAATTGTACTGCATAATGCTTGTTGTATTCCAAACTCTGGTTCCATTCCTCTGTCAATTCTCTGCTTTAAATTTACTGATATACTTTTTTTCTTCCTTTTTTATTCTTCGTTGCTATTGGTATAAGCAGTGTGTGATCAATGATATTTCAGTTTCTAAAGTTCTTTTCCCATTGTATAATACAGCTAGCACCCATTCAGGGTTTGGGATATGCTGTTAAAATGGCAGCCATGCGGTTTCACAAAATTTAATTCACTACACACTATTAGAGTGACATGCCCTTGTCAGCAGTTTTATTGCACTGTGATGTCCAAGATCCTCTGACATCTTTTGAAAAGAGTAGGGAGTTTCCTAAGTGTTGGTTAAAGTGCCACACAAGACCTGGTCATTCTGGTTCCCTAATTATATCTTGGCTGTTATTGGCTAAATGTCTCTTTCACCTCTTCACCACCTAACATCTAATTTGTGTTGAATGTACTGGTGCAAGAATGGCCTCTGTCACATCATTAGGTAAATGCTACACAATGGTGGTGGTTGAAGTGGTTCCCTACTGTCCATGTAAAGCGTATTGTGTAGGTGCTATATAATGTACCCTAGGTTCTTGTCCATAAGCCGGACTCGTGTATAAGCCAGAGACCAAAAATCATACGAATTTTTAAAATAAAATCTTACCATAGATAAGCTGGACTCATGGATGAGCCTAACTAATAGAAGGGAGGGAGGTCAGTGGTCTCACTCGCACCCATTTAATTTCTTTAAGGGGGGAGAGAGTGTGAGATATTGGCGTCTCTCTCACTACCCGCATGGCGCGGCCGGAGCGCGTTCTTTCTGCTCTAGGCGTCGCCGAGTCAACACGCAGCAGAAGCGTCATTTAAATTGTGATTTTGTTAAATTTTTGTTTTGTGAAATTTTTTAAAATGAATAATGTAAAGAAGACTGAAAAATCTTATCCCAATCATTGAAAACTTGAAGCGGTGAGCTATGCCGAAAAGTATGGCAATGCGGCGGGGGCTAAAGAGTTTGGAACAGACGAGTCAAACATCCAGCGATGGAATAAACAAAAGCCTGTTATAAAAGCAATGCATCCGAAGAAGCGCTGCCGTCGGTCCCGAAAAGAGTTTTGGCCGGAATTGGAGTCACAATTGCCACTGATATTGCCACTGATAGTGAAGAAGAATCCGAAGATAAAATCGAATCTGATATTCCAGAATCTTTTAGCAAGATGTTTGATCTCTTTAATACTGAATTTGATGGCTTTGATTAATAAAAATTAATTTTTAAAAATGTATAACTTTTTTTTAATAAATTGGTTTTGTGTATATGCCGGACTTATGTATAAGCCGATATTCTATTTTTTCATTTTCACAACTTTTTTCCTTAGATAAGCCGCGGCTTATAGACAAGTACTTAAGGTAATTAATTAAGTAGATATATCTTATTATAACAAAGCCATTTTATTTTGCAGTGTTTCCAACATTGGGGATACTGGTCTTAATGGTGTGAAAAGGGTGTACTTTAAAGTTAGATTGGTTTCAGTGATAGAAAAGATGGATTCATTCAAATTAATACATTTGTATTTAATATGTTGTTTGTGTTGATATACTTTAGCATTGTTAGGTCAAATATGACTGTTTGATTATAATTCTAATCTACATGAAAGAATTCTTAAATGAAGGCAAATACTGACATCCAATTGTAAAAAACAGCCATTTATTTTACTTTGCATTTATTTTGGTGTTGTGTTGCTTCAGACATGCTAAACAGTTCAGTCCACAACTATTTGGACAGTGGCACAATTTTCATAATTTTGCCTCTGTGACACCACTACAATAAAGAAATCATTATGTGATTGAAGTGTACACTTTCAGCTTTAATTTAAGGGGTTTACTTAGAATATCATATGCTGGATTCTACTTTGCTACCTTAATAGCTACTTGATTTGGGGAACCTAAAAAAGTCGCAGCTACAGTTCATAAGATGGAAAAACATTATCTGTATACGGTCCTTAAAATGTTTTAATCCTGGACATTTTCCAAAGATTAAATACTGTGTAGGTTTTAGTGAGTTGAAAAAGTTGATTTATCGTGTAGAGGAGCAATAGATAAGTTTCTCTTCCTTGAAGTGCTTCCTGCTTTGGTTCCACATTCAGAGTGATTGATGGACAATTGTTATACTGACAGTAATTAGTATTTACTTGGGCACAAAGCAGGACATATAAAGAAGTGCAGCAGGGTTTTATTTTTATTGCAGACCAAGCTTGTGTATATTCATCAATTTGTGTCTTTTCACATCTTGTTTGTTTTTTTCCAAGCAAATTGCAAAATTGTGTTGAAAAAGATCTTTATATTGTGAAGTTTACCCCTAGATATTAAAACTGTTCTTATAAAATAAACAGATGTCCAGTCTAGTATCCTGTGCTAGAGAGTTTACTGGAAAAAGCACACTTATTCAAATTTATTTTAACTCCCGGTATATTTTGAAATTCTTATAGTGCATTAAGGACTACTGGTAAAGATGATTAGGGGACTAATGTATAGTACCATTTTATCCGCATATAGTGAAATTTTCTTTTCAAGTCCCTTTCTCTAATAATCTCTTTTATCTGTAATGCATTTCGAAAGTGAGTGGCTCAATAGCGATTGCAAAAAGCAATGGTGATAGAATGCACCCTTGTTGAATACCACGTTCTAGTTTGAAGTAGTCTAAGATCATGTTATGAATTCAGACAGAGACTTCTGGTTGGTAGGCCACATTTATACTTGACGTAACACATGCTTCAGCAGACACTACTGCTACGCAAGTGTTGTACTGTTCATACTTGCATGCGTAATTTACATAAATCTGGAAGATTCCACCAGGTGGCAGTGTGAGATATCATCACGGTGAGAAAACATTCAGCTTCGCTGTGTTGTGAACTGCCTGGAACATCATTACATTCCGAGGACACCTTGCCACTATATCTCTGAAAAGTATGTTTAATGATTACATCCATCAATCCAGGGATGTATGCCCATTCCAGTAAGCATCGAGTGTGAGAAAGAAATAAATTCCCAGGACGGGGCATCAGCTTATCGCAAGGTGAACACAAGCATACACCTACACACTAGTATTATTTTAGCGTCGCCAAATCCCCAAAACTTCACGTCTTTGGAAGGAAACCGCCGCACACTGTGGAAATCCACCAGGAAAACATGCAAACCCCAAGCAGAGAACACAACGGGCGCAACTCCCTGCGAGGCATCAGCACTACTGCTCTGCCACAACATCAGTATTCATTATTTAAATGAAGTTAACGACTTACAGTGGTGTGAAAAACTATTTGCCCCCTTCCTGATTTCTTATTCTTTTGCATGTTTGTCACACAAAATGTTTCTGATCATCAAACACATTTAACCATTAGTCAAATATAACACAAGTAAACACAAAATGCAGTTTTTAAATGATGGTTTTATTATTTAGGAGAAAAAAATCCAAACCTACATGGCCCTGTGTGAAAAAGTAATTGCCCCTTGTTAAAAATAACCTAACTGTGGTGTATCACACCTGAGTTCAATTTCGTAGCCACCCCAGGCCTGATCACTGCCACACCTGTTTCAATCAAGAAATCACTTAAATAGGAGCTGCCTGACACAGAGAAGTAGACCAAAAGCACCTCAAAAGCTAGACATCATGCCAAGATCCAAAGAAATTCAGGAACAAATGAGAACAGAAGTAATTGAGATCTATCAGTCTGGTAAAGGTTATAAAGCCATTTCTAAAGCTTTGGGACTCCAGCGAACCACAGTGAGAGCCATTATCCACAAATGGCAAAAACATGGAACAGTGGTGAACCTTCCCAGGAGTGGCCGGCCGACCAAAATTACCCCAAGAGCGCAGAGACGACTCATGCGAGAGGTCACAAAAGACCCCAGGACAACGTCTAAAGAACTGCAGGCCTCACTTGCCTCAATTAAGGTCAGTGTTCACGACTCCACCATAAGAAAGAGACTGGGCAAAACGGCCTGCATGGCAGATTTCCAAGACGCAAACCACTGTTAAGCAAAAGAACATTAGGGCTCGTCTCAATTTTGCTAAGAAACATCTCAATGATTGCCAAGACTTTTGGGAAAATACCTTGTGGACTGATGAGACAAAAGTTGAACTTTTGGAAGGCAAATGTCCCGTTACATCTGGCGTAAAAGAAACACAGCATTTCAGAAAAAGAACATCATACTAATAGTAAAATATGGTGGTGGTAGTGTGATGGTCTGGGGTTGTTTTGCTGCTTCAGGACCTGGAAGGCTTGCTGTGATAGATGGAACCATGAATTCTACTGTCTACCAAAAAATCCTGAAGGAGAATGTCCGGCCATCTGTTCGTCAACTCAAGCTGAAGCGATCTTGGGTGCTGCAACAGGACAATGACCCAAAACACACCAGCAAATCCACCTCTGAATGGCTGAAGAAAAACAAAATGAAGACTTTGGAGTGGCCTAGTCAAAGTCCTGACCTGAATCCAATTGAGATGCTATGTCATGACCTTAAAAGGCGGTTCATGCTAGAAAATCCTCAAATAAAGCTGAATTACAACAATTCTGCAAAGATGAGTGGGCCAAAATTCGTCCAGAGCGCTGTAAAAGACTCACTGCAAGTTATCGCAAACGCTTGATTATAGTTATTGCTGCTAAGGGTGGCCCAACCAGTTATTAGGTTCAGGGGGCAATTACTTTTTCACACAGGGCCAGGTAGGTTTGGATTTTTTCTCCCTAAATAATAAAACCATCATTTAAAACTGCATTTTGTGTTTACTTGTGTTATATTTGACTAATGGTTAAATGTGTTTGATGATCAGAAACATTGTGTGTGACAAACATGTAAAAGAATAAGAAATCAGGAAGAGGGCAAATAGTTTTTCACACCACTGTATCTGTAAAATATAACGTGTATACTTTAATACATTTCATCATGAAAATGATATCAAGTATAAATCTAAGGATTCTAAAAGTGCAGAGAACTGGAATATCATAAATGTAATGTGTTTTGTGTGTGGCAGTTGCTGCTGTCAATTCAGTAGGAAGACCCAGAAGCACGTAACGATTAACAACTGGGTTGGTTTTAAGATGACGTTTGCGACAGTCTACTTTAATGATAAAGTAGATTAAAGCCGAAATATCTACTTTAATCACAAAATAGACCTTTTCACCATGCCCTTAATTTTTTTTCTGTGGCTCAAATACATTGCCATACGTTCTGATGATGTTGTGAAGGTGCAAAGAAGATGGTATGTGAGACCTTTAAAATGTACCGTATCATTACGTTGGGGAATATGCAACGCTTGAATATAAAAGCACCATGAATGCATTTGTAAGTCGGCATTTTGCTTCACCACACCGAACCATTCATCAAACATTGAAGCAAGCACATCGATCCCAGAGGTTCTACATAGCGGCTTTCTGTAACATATAGATAGTAAACAGAGACTGACGTCACATTCCGACTTTTATCACATTGTGCCTCCCAACTTTTTGCTGGTACTGCAACTCATGCACGCGTCGCATTAATTTCTGAAGACGTGCTCAGAGGACGCGTCAAATGAATGTTGAGAACACGTGGCAGCCATGATGCGTGAAGTATAAACAAACCCTAAGATCATGTTGTTAATTCAGACAGAGGCTTGTGGTTAGTATAAAGTTGTTTTTTCCATGCACACATTTTTGGGCCAAACCCAAATTTGTGCAATGTGGTAAATAAATGTACAACTTTTCTGCTCTACGAGTATCTATATTTATTCTTACATGTAAGAATAGGGCAAAGTATTGTTTTCATTAAAAAGTTGCATTTGAGTTTCAAAAAGAAAAAAAATTATTATCACTTGAGAAAAATTTGAGCATGTTTTTAATAATCTGTGTCTCTGTGTCTGTATGACTGTGGTAAAAAAAAAAAAAAGTCTAACTCAAGAACAAATTGACTGATTCCTGTTAGTATTAAGAGTAGATTCCACTTTGGTTCCAACAACAACCAACCTACTGCTCAGAAATTTAAAAAAAAATTGCATATGCACAGAACAGAAGGATTGCTGTGAGTTGATTTCCACCCAAAGCTTTTAATAAGCTTTTAATTTGAGCTTTTAAAGGTTACAATTCTCAAAGACTGTAGTCACTGCATCTAGGGCATAATTAATAAACAAAAAGGTTAATTGGATTTTATGCCTTAATATATTAGATGTCTTATGGGTTTGTGGCCAACACTTTATTTTTGGCTTAAAACAGTTTTCCTACTTTGGACTTTGTACTCTGTTGCTTCAGTCTGAGTACTTGGTGCTATGCATGCAAGGTCATCCCAACTGCATTATGGAAGGTCCAGGTTTCCACTGTTCCTCATGTAGTTTTTAACATCTTAAATGACACAAAACAAGAGTAAAAGAATTCATTAAAAATTCACACAATTTTAGGCAAATTGATTAATTAACAAATTGTTTAAATTTAGTCCAAAAAATAGTAAATTTACACTGTATACTGTACTGCCATTATAAATATAGAAAAAGTCATGTGCTGGCCACATAAGATTTTCAATATTTCAATTCAAACAAAAATTAAAGAAAAAGAATGCTCTGGGTTTTGTTGGCAACACTGCCAGAAATAGAAAGGAAAGATGGGCACAAATGCCCATCGGTGATCAGAAGTAATTATGGTAAACATCAATGCCATTGTGTACACCGGTTCTTAATTTTCATGAAATTGAAATATTTTTTTTTTTTAAAATGAAGATCAACATAAATAGTAAGTAACGTTGATGTACATTATATACAAAAATTAGGTGGTTTGGTAATGGGGACTGGTCTGCTGCTATTATTCCACCATTGCCAAGATTAATAGATAAAAAGGTATGCTCTGAATTGCTGAAGTACAGTTGCTTCTGCAGAATTTCATTTTGCACTTAAAGTGAAAGGTTTATCTTTTATGTCATCTGTCTATACAGTAACAATTTACTCATTAACAATAGTAGTATTCATTAAATATTTTCCTTTTCTACTATTAAAATTTTTTTTGGCTGTAGCCTTCTAATTCTGATATTTTTTACTATTTTTTTTTTCTGAGGTCATTGCCCTTACTGTTGTATTCTGGGTATTGTTTATTTAAACATTTTTCTTAACTGCACAGATCCAAGTGCAGCTCATTTCCTCACCCAAGCCATTTGTTGCCAGTTTCTAAGGATGTGATTGGTTTCTTTCATTCATCTTTTCTTTCGCAATACATATTGTTTCATTTACTCTGTTTAACTTTATCTTGATTTGAAAGTACCATTTCCAGAAGCGTAATTCAGTACGAGATGTTGACAGCTTGTTATACAGTATGTATATACTGTACATTCAGAGTAAATGTCAAACTGGGAAAAGGTAATTCTAGCCAGTGGTTTATTGGTAATATTAATACAGGTTACCCATTTAATCCATTTATCCCATTCAAATTAGTTGTATTTCTTCACTGTATAACCTTTTGATTCACATTTTAGTGGTTTCCTACATCAGACACAATAGTCCATGGTATTTCTCTTTATCCTTCAGTGGAAGTGAGTTTATATGCTTTAGAAGCTGTATTTTACTTTTTTAAAATGATACAAAGATCTTTTCCTCATTGAGTGCTGCATGTACATGTTTAAAATAAAACCAATAAGGATGTAGAACAATATCTGAAGGATTTCAGAATATTTTAGCTTTTTAATTATGAAAGCAAAATTTGTACTTGTTCAAAAGTAGCAGATTCAAATCTTAAATTTTATGTTGGGGGTATGTATGTTTGAATGTATATATCTGAGCAGTATTCATCAGTCAGCCAGAACGTTCAAACCACTGATAGGTAAAATGACTTAACCTTGATTATCTTGTTACATTGGTATGTTTGATGGAGAAGGATATATTAGGCAACAAGTGATTAGTCAGTTCTTGAAGGTGGTGTATTGGAAGCAGGAGAAATGGACAAGCATAAGGATCTGAGCAACTTTGACAAGGGTCAAATTGTGGTGGCTGGATGACTCGGTCAGAGCTTCTCAAACAGCAGGTTTTGTGGGGTGTTCCTGGTATGCAGTGGTTAGTCCTTAACTAAATGTGCTCCAGGGCAGGACAACCAGTGAACTAGTGACAGAGTCATGAGTGCCCAAGGCTTACTGATATATATGTAGAAAGAAGGCTACCCTGTCTGGTATAATCCCCCCAGAAGAGCTACTATACCATAAATTACCAAAGAAAATTCAATACTGCAGCTGGCTGCATTGCCACAGACTGATCTGAGTTCCCATATTGTCTCCTGTGCAATGCTGTAAAGCGCCTGCAATGGCTGCATGAGCGTCAGAACTAGACTATAGAGCAATGGAAGAAAGTGGCCTGGTCTGATGTATCATGTTTGCTTTTAGATCATGTGGATGGCTAGGTGTGTGTGAATCATTTATCTGGAGAAGAGATGGCAGCAGAATGCACTATGGTACGAAGGCAAGCTGGCAGAGACACTTTGATGCAGTGGGCAATATTAGGCTGGGAATCTTTTGGGTCCTGGCATTCATATGGATATTACTTTTATTCGTACCACCTACCTAAAGGTTTTTGCAGGCCATGTACTCTGCTTCATGTCAACAGTACTCTCTGATGGCAGTAGCCTCTTTCAGTAGGATAATGCATCCAGCCACACTGCAAAAATTGTTCAGGAATGGTTTGAGGAATATGACAGAAAGTTTAAGGTGTTGGCTTGGCCTTAAATTCTCCAAATATCTAATTGGGCATCTGTGTGATTTGCTGGATAAACAAGTGAGATCCTAGGAAGCTCCACCTTGCAACTTATAGGACTTAAAACTAAAACCCTGAAGCATATGAAAAACTCATAATCCTGGGCCACCTTAAATTCCTTCACACCTCTCCATTAGTGTCATTTGTTTTGTAACAAAGGAATTGAAAGTGGCCTGGGATTACGAGTTTTTTTGTATGCTTCAGGGATTTTAGTGTTGAAAGATCTGCTGCCAACGTCTTAGTGCTAGATACCACAGCACATCTTCAGAGGTCAGTGTTATATTTAGAGGGTTGATGAAACATAGTTAAGGAATTTTGTTGGTTGTTACAGCTGTTCATCTAACAAGAACGCTTGTATTTAGAAGTTTGTAATCAGTTTGATGTTTTTAAAATATTTTTTATTCAAGATATTTAATATGAAAATATATCTTAAGACATAATATTGCAAATGACTATTACTCCCTGATATTAGTGAAACTTAATTTATTATTCACAGAACACTGCAAAGCCTCATTTTCAGTAGCCATTACTACAGTGTCTTAATGGTAATCTCATTGTTCACCTTTGCTTAGTCTGCATGCTAATTGGTTATTAGAGAATCCTTCCCAATTGTGTAAGCACATCTTAGAATTTTTACTTTGTTTGAATTAATTTTCATTGGGTTACAAGGTAGTGGTATTAAAAATTTCAATGCTGGATTCAAAAATCGCCCAAATGAAAGTTTTTTTTTTTTTATTTAAAAAAAGTAAGTGTATACAATCCAGAAGAAAAAAAATGAAGAGCTTATGCAACAACCAGTGACCTCTAAGTCAAACTAGAAAAAACACCAGAGAATTAAACAATAAATAAATAAACAAACAAAAAAAATTAGCAAAACAAAAATTCAACCCTTGGCAGAGAGAAAAAATCGAAAAAAACATATTTTAACCCATAGATACTTATTTTCATTTTTTTTAATTAAGACGTATTTTCATTTTTTTAATTAAGTCACACCATGTTTTAAAAAAGTTTTGGACTGATTCTTTAAGCGAGAATTTTATTTTTTCCAAGTTCATATAATATAGAATGTCAGTTTTATTTTTGGTGTAGACATTTCTTTTTCGTGCCTGTTTGTCTCATTATGTTATACAATTGACATCATAGAAAGCTTGCATCTCACTGCAATTTATAGTTTTTACTCTTAAGTATAAAGCCATGCCTAAGAAATATACTTTGTCATTTAAAATTTTTCTGACACAGGATTGCTATTGATCCGTAGAAGTTATCTTGTTTTATGACCATCTTGGGAATTCATAATGCAGCATTGGTAGAATTTTACATATGTAAGCAGTAGCTTGCTTTTTCTAAGAAGTGATTGTATATAATTGTGGCCTGCTGTTTTCCACATGACCACTTTATATAAGTAACATTCACAAAATTGCCTATGATTATTTGACATTCGAAAAATAGGTCTCAGAGCCAATGCTTTAAATGATTTTAATTGGCATGGGTCTAATATTAATATGACAATGGAGTATATAGCTCTGAAAAAGCACAATTTTTAAACATTCTTGTTTTGCTAACTACCTGATAAGTGATTATGTAAATCAGTTCAAGTTGTTGCGACCAATGCTTTACTGCTTGCACTATAATTTGTTTTAATTTCTGCATTTTTATGAAATGGTATTTAAAATTGTTTTTTAGAAAACTGAAGGAAGTTCATAAACGATTAAATGAGCTCCGTGAACTAGTTCACTACTATGAACAGACATCTGATATGATGGTAGACACTATAAATGAAAATACTAAAGATGATGAAACAGAGGAAGAGTCTATTTTTGATTCTGATCAAGAAAACATTGAACCCATTGCAAACTTAAGGTAAATGTGTAAAATTATCTTTTACTTGAATTACTTACAGAGTATTAGTAGTATTGCAACAATTTATGACTTAGCTTTTAAATTTTTCTTTCTTTGTAGAATTCCTTCAACTCAATGTCTAGTCAGAGAAAAACTTATGTCCTTTATGCATTTTTTCTATGTAACTTGCACACATTTCTTTAGAAATGTTACACAGTTTTCCCTTACTGACTGTGAAATTACATAAGATTAAGCTTGCTCACTGTTGAGATAGTATTGCCCTCTTGAATGCTTATTGAACATACTTACACATTAAACAGGTGCTTTGTACATTAAAAAAAGTTTGAATGTTTTATTGCGCAGAAAATAGTTCTTAAAATATTTCCTGCTTTGTTGGGGTATGGTGGTGATGAATAATAGTGCACTTTTAAATAGGTGTTCTTTTACATTGTTGGTGATGGGGCTGTCTTGCTGAGATACACATTAAGGCTTTATTATCGTTACATCATAAGGTTTAATCTACAGGGTTTTTTTTTCATTATAAATAAGACATTTATACATTGTGTAAAACTAGTATAAAATGACCAACTTTCAGGAATGAATTGTAAACTCCTGTGTGATACATAGCAAATAGTGACATTTATTAAAGCACTTAAACGTCTTTTTAATTGTTTACTTGTGACATGATGATTCTATGCTCCATCAGTGATTTTGTAAATCTGGTTATGCTTCGAGTGCAACATTATAAAAATGTATGTTTAAAGGTACATTAAGTCATGTTGAAAACCACTCATTTTCCAGCTCAGAGAAATTTAGAGCCCTGTTATGAAGCAGTCCCTCATCATGTATATTGCAGTTTCAAGAGAAATAAAAAGCAAGCAGGTATTAGAAAAGTAGAAAACTTCTAAAGAATACTTCAGCTGTTCCGCTAAGGAAAGTACTCCTATAGGCTTGGTTAGTATAAGACATTGACGCAACATTTATTTATGGCTTTACTCCAGGTAAGACTGTAAAAGATTGTGTTTAAGTATATCTCCAACAAAGTCTGAAAGACAACTAAATATGTTGTCCCATAATAAATATAACATAGGTTAGTGCTTGATGACATTTTTACAGTTATGATCCTGTCCCTGATACAATACAATGCAGTTTATTTTTGTATAGCCCAAAATCACACAGGAAGTGCCACAATGGGCTTTAACAGGCCCTGCCTCTTGACAGCCCCCCAGCTGACTGTCTAAGAAGACAAGGAAAAACTCCCCCAAAAAAAAAACTTGTAGGGAAAAATGGAAGAAACCTTGGGAAAGGCAGTTCAAAGAGAGACCCCTTTCCAGGTAGGTTGGGTGTACAGTGGGTGTCAACAGAAGGGGGTCAATACAATACAATACACAGAACAGAACAAATCCTCAATACAGCATAAAAATAAAAATTTTAGAAGTACGGAACACAATTTAACAGTAGATAATATCACATAATAAGATTTGGATATTTTTAGAGTCCTGGAGACCTCATCCATCAAGCTGCCTCCCCCATTTGGCCATTCCATGACTGAAACAGTGCTGGGCCAGCCAATCCGATGAAAGGACCCCTCTTTCCCATGATTCCTGCGGTGCTTCATCAGGGATAACTTTACCATAGGCAGGCAAACAACTTGGCAGGTGGGCCGTGGCACCAATTGCCACATTTGAGTACCGAAAACAGAAACAGAATAGGTGAGGGTTAGTATTCAATTATAACTATCATGTTACTTATGTTTTAGTGCTATGACAAACAACAGAGATGCAGCATGTACAGTTAGTTAATCAGCAGCTTTAGTCAGGATATGCTAAACTGAAGTAGTGAGTCTTCAGCCGGGATTTAAAAGGCTGAGACCAAAGGGGTATCTCTTATAGAAGCAGGCAGACCATTCCACAGTTTAGGGGCCCTGTAACTAAAAGCTCAACCTCCCACTGTTATTTTATTAATCCTTGGAATCATAAGCTGACTGGCATCTTGAGATCTTAATGTGCTCTCAGGTTTGTAAGTCATGATAAATTCAGACAAGTAAGCCAGACCTTGGCCATTTAATGTTTTATATGTTAAAAGGAGGATTTTGAAATCTGCCCTAAACTTAACCGGGAGCCAGTGTAAGGATTTAAGAACTGGAGTTGTGTTCATATTTTCTTGTTCTTGTAATAATTCTTGCAGCCGCATTTTGGATTAACTGGAGGCTAATCCAGATTTTTTGATTTTGAATTTGGGACTTTCATTAGTTGTCAGTTATAATCATCAAAATTAAAAGAAATACTGATTTGAAATACATCAGTCTTTGTGTAATGAATGAATCTAATATACAAGTTTCACTTTTTGAATGGAATTACTGAAATAAATCAACTTTGCCATGATATTCTAATTTTATGACCAGCACCTGTAGCAATTGATGTTTACTTGTACAAGGAAATTGTTAAACCTCTTTACTTTTTATCATGTTGTAGCTTTTTTACCTAAAAAATATGTTAAACATTTTACTGTATTTTTTCCAAATAAATGCAAGTGCCTTCACAATTATTTGTTATTAATAACCATAATTAATCGTAACTGCTAACGATCAAGAAGAAATTGTGCAGTGGATACAGGGAGTAGCAGACACCTTTTGCGGTAGATTTACAGAACTGGCACAAGTCTCTATAGTGTATGAAGCCAGGCCTTTCCGGTTTCTTTCTGTGCATCTGGTGCAAATCTTAGTAAAGTGACTTAGGTCCCCAAAAAAAGTCATTACATATTTTGTGCTCTCTCTTTCGTTCCTGATATTTACAACTACTCCTTATTTTTAGTTACTTTCAAGGTCAGGTTGAGGCATAGAAACTTTTTGTTTGTGAAGGACCTGTCATGATTCTGGTCAAGAGCAAGGATACATTAACAAAGCTATTGCTGCAGTGATTCATGAAGAACACAAATATATTTAGGCCTTAAACACTTGAAATAAAAAAATATTAAAAACAAAATTAAGGGTGTAAGACGCAAGATACAGAACAGATGGATGTTCAGAGTGGAAACAACCAGTAAAAAAAAAAGGCATTAATGGAATCTGGTGACATTTAATGTAAA